>NW_024870689.1:2995000-3367500 GCF_019054845.1 Dipodomys spectabilis
AGACAGCTGCTGTCTCACCTGCAAACCAGCTGCACAGAACCAGATGCTGCTGCCTCGCTCACCCCTGTCATCCAACATACTTGGGGGCTGAGATCTGACACTGGTGAGTATAAAACCCAGCCCTGGCAGGAAGTCTGCGAAACTCTGAACTGTGGCTCAAAGTGGTAGAGCTCTAGCCTTGAGCAAAAGATCTTAGGACATGGGAAGGGATGTGAAGGGTAAACAAAGGAGGAGGCTGCAATGCTTGATAAGAAATGTACGCATTATCCTGCCCATGTAATTGTAACCCCTCTGTACAGTATGTTCACAAATAAAATGAAAAAAAAAAGATCTTAGGACAGTAACCAGGCTTTCAATGCAATCCCCATGGCTGACTCCACCTCCCTCCAAAAAAACTCCTCTAAATCATTAGATGTGAACTTTGTGTGGTTTATGATGTGTTTCTGAAAGAATGGTGATATTGATGAAAACACCCTAATTCTGCTGACAATGTGTGGGATACAGCTATGTGATGAGTCCTTCATGAGGTTTCGTGTGCTGAGTCCTACTTTCATCTGGTTCTTGTAAGAGCACCACAAGTCAGATGATTGTGCTGTAGAGAAATTCGAGTCTCAGATATGTCCCCACATCAGGGCCAAAATTATGTTTGTCTCTTGCAGACAATTGTTTGGGTTTATTTTTCTCGGTCGGGAACCTTGAACTCAGGGCCTAGCCCCTGACCCTTCCCTGTTGGGCTCATGTCTAGCCCTCTACCACGTGGAGCCAAGGACCCCTTGCAACACAGTGTTACAGTCTAGGTATCTGCAGTTGAGGTCTGTCTTCCTGCCTACCCAGGAAGCTGAGATATGATGATCTCGGTTCCAAACTATCCCAGACACAAAAGGTCCCATGAAACTATAATCTCCTTTTTAGCACTTAGAAACTTGAACTGGAAGCTGGGTGCTGGTGACTCGCACCTGTCATCCTAGCTACTCAGGAGCCTGAGAGTTGAGGGTCACAGTTCAAAGCCAGGCTGGGCAGGAAATTGCTTGAGAGGCTTCTCTCCAGTGAACTACCAAAAACCTCCAGGGATGCTGTAGCTCAAGTGGTAGAGCGATTGGCTTTAGCTGAAGAACTCAAGGACAGCATTCAGGCCTAGACATAAATTCCTCCAACTTCCAAAAAGAAGAAAGAAAGAAACCTGAAGTGGAGTGCTGGGAATGTGTCTTAGGTGTAGAGTGTTTTGCCTGTATGAATCCCTGGGTTTAATTCCTTAGTACCACATACTAGAAAAAGCCTGAAGTGGCTATGTGGCTAAAGTGATAGAATGCTATCCTTGTACCGGAGAAACTCAGGTCCAGCGTTCAGGTCCTGAGTTCAAGCTCCAGGACAAGTGTATGCACACACATACTTGTGCACACAGACACACACACACACACACACACACACACAGATACACACACATACATACACAAAAACAAACACAGATACCAGAAGTGAAGGTGTGACACCAAATGGTAAAACACTGAGCTTCTATTCTGAGCTCATGGTCAGCACCCAGGCCCTGTGTTCAAGCCCAAAACCTAGCCATCCGTGGCCAAACTAGGAGAGGTCAAAGGTTTCAAAACTTGATGGGCATCACCAGCCCCAAATGACAGGGAGCATTGTGATATTACACATGTGCTTAGATTTAGCAAGCTTTCAGAAACCAAGGAAGCCACCGTTGTCAATAATGAATCATTTCATTATGTTCAGCTCCCTTGTTTTCTGCCAAAAGGACCCCTGAAATAATTGTAGCAGGTTATTTTAACACTGGAACACAGTCTGAAAAAGACAGGATAAATGCAGGGAACTTGGCCTGCCACGGGAGGTGGCACAAATGAAGGTTTCCTGTCAAAACAGCACTGGGGAGAGAGATAGCTTGGGGTACAAAGAGGCCTTTTTCTCCTGACCTTTAGAGCCTGCCCACACTCCTCCTCACTAATTGGCCTGGATTGAGTTGTTTATTACACAGCTGTACTGGAGTGAGGCCTTTTGTCTGCCTGTTCCAACAATGAGGCAGACTTCCTCGAGCAGCCTGGGGTGTGCAGAAAACCTCAGGCTACACTGGGAACAGTGAGGGGAGCCCCGGAACATGCACTGTCTTAAAAGCACGGTCTGTGGTTTGAAATCATTCTATTCAAAGCAAATTTTCTAGCTGGATGACTTTCATCATAGGGACTCTGGACCTTTACCGATAGAAATGCATGCATACATACATGGGGAAACATGGAGTTACTTGTTTTTTATTTTGCTTGTTTTTTGGCAGGTCCAGGGGTTGTATTATGAGCCTAGGCACTGTCCCTGAGGTCCTTTTGTTCAAGGGTAGCGCTCTTTCCTTGAGCCACAGCCCCACTCATGACGAGTTTTTATTCCTTTGATCCCTCAGAAATAAGAGTGCTGTGGACTTTCCTGTCCTGGCTGAATTCAAACTGGCATTCTCTACCTCCCAGACTCCTGATGAACTAGGATTACAGGCAGGAACAAATGACACCTGGCTTTCTTTTCCTCTTGTTCTTTTTTTCATTATGACAAACTGAAATATTCACAGTGTCATTCTAATGGTATGCATTTTGAAGTAAACTACCCAGGCCTGGAGTTCCAATGCCTGGACTGCCACCTACAAATGGAGGGAGATCTTGAGAAAGTCTTTCCTATTCATGTGAATGTTTAATGGAGTGTTATGAAAGTAACAATTGAATTTGCAGTTAGTTCATGATTGTTTTATAGAAGGTCACACAAAAATTATTGGAGTATGTCTTCCATTTTAGCTATTTTGTATAATTCTCCCAATTATAGAATACTGACTACTTTTACATTAATGCTTTAATAAGTATTCAACAATGATACTTCATTAAATGGAGGCATAATTTAATAATAATTCATAATATATATAACTTAATATCCTCACACTGTCTCTCTCTCATATATATTACAAACTACACATCTATTTATCTATCTATAACTATATCTATATCCATATCTATATCTACACCTATATCTTTATCTATCAACCACTACTCTGGCTTGCTTCCAGGTCCTCAGAACTGGTTGGCAGCTCAGTTTGCCAAAGGCTTTTGTACTACAACTGATCCTTTCATGAATTGGGCATTGTGGGCTGTGAGTTCAAATCCCAGCATGGCCAAAATTTTGTATGTGGAGTCAGAAGCCAATTTTTACACATTTTTTTCCTTCTCTATGAAAGTCCTGGGTCTCAGTATGATGTATAATCCATATTCAAATAAATCCATGTTATAAGATTAAATAAATGTTATATATGTAATAATACTAAATAAAATAAAAAATATGGGTAATAAATGTCATATGGAGTAAACCCATGTATGTAAATAGATTTCATATATGAATATTATTTTTTTCAGGGCTGGGGCTTGAATTGGGCCCTGGAAACTGGACTGAAATTCTTGTCTTCAATGACGGTGAGCTTCCTCTCCCCCACAGTGCCACAGTTACCCAGACCCTGAGTTCAAATCCCAGGCCAGCCAGAAAAATGGTGCAAATTCCAAGCCAGGGCCTTAAGTTTTTTTGGCCAGGCCTGGGGCTTGAACTCAGCTCGTGGTAACTCTTCCTCACCTTCCTCATCGTAGGCTGAGGTGCAGCCTCTGGACCCACAGCCCATCCTAGATCCTAGGACCCGAATTCAAATCTTGGGACTGGCAAAAAAAAGTGCTGGGAAGGTAGCTCAGTAACAGAGCAGTAATAGAGTCCTTGCCTTGCATGCATAAGGCCATGGATTCGATTCCTCAGTACCACATAAGCAGAAACAAGCCAGAAGTAGTGCTATGGCTTAAGTGGTAGAGCGATAGCCTTGAGCTGAAGAGTTGAGGGACAGCATCGAGACCCAGAGTTCTGACCCCCAAAACCAAAAAGAAAAAAGAAGAAAAGAGAGGGGTAAAAAAGGAGAAGGTTAAAACTGGGAAGTATCAGAGGCGGTTTTACATTGTTTTTTCCTTTGCATTGCAAGCAGGGCTCGGAAAGTGTAAATGACCTTGCACTGCTGAATTTTGGTGGGCTATCTGGGAAGCCATAACCGAAACCAGAAACCTAGGCCTGGGGTATGAATACCAGAACTCCCACCTATGAATGGCAGGATATCCTAAGAAATGCATTCCGATATACATCCTTATGAATGGAATGTTGTAAAGTAACAATTACATTAGTGTATGATTATATTATAAAATTATACACAATAACTATATTATATTGAAATTTTCAATTAATAATTTGTTATGTATTCAACCATTATATTTCAATATAGGAAGGAATAATTTATTGATAATTGGTAGTAGTATAATATATATAATTAAATAATATACAGACATCTCTGTCTTGTTTTATACATACATATATATATATATATATATATATATATATATGTTACAATCTACATATCTATTTCTACACTTGTCATTCCTGGAGCTCAGTGGTAGAATGCTCGCCTCGAATGTATGAAGACCTGGGTTCAATTCCACACTATTATATGCATGGATAACCCGGAAGTAGTGCTGTCAAGCAGTTGAGCACTGGCTTTGAGCATGAAAGCTTAGGGACTGTGTCTAGGCCCTTACTCAAGCCCCAGGACTGGAACCAAAAACAAGTTAGAATGTTCTGACTGCAATTATAGAAAGGCAGGATTTCAAATACCTCATCACAGAGCAAGCTGGGAGTCTGAAACTGACAGCTGTCATCTAACCTGACTTAACCAGAGGTCAATAGCTGCAGCCCAGCATCATGGAACCAGACACTGCTGGCTCACCCCTAGCTGCTCAGGGGGTGAGATCAGACACTGGGGGTTGAAAACTCAGCCCTGGCAGGAAGTCTGGTAGACTCTGAGCTGTGCCTGAAAGTGATAGAGATCTATCCTTGAGGAAAAGATCTTAGGACAGTACCTCCAATCTATGAGTGAAATCCCTGAGGCTGATGACTCTCCCCCACAAAACACCCCTCTAAACCATTAGATGTGAACTTGTGAGGTTTGTGACGTGTATCTGAAAGAATGGTGATACTGAAGAAAGTACCCTAATTCTAATGACAATTTGTGGGATATAGCTATGTGATGAGTCCTTCCTGGGGTGCTGGGTGTTGAGTACTTCTCGATTGTCCATGGGGTACTGAGTGCTGAATCCTTCACAGGGTGCTATGTGCTAAGTCCTTCACAAGTTTTATTCTTTCATCTGGTCCTTATAAGAGCTACACAAGTAAGATGAATGTGCAGATGAGAAAGTTGAGGCTCAGATATGTCCCCAAGGCAGGGAAAAAATTTATGTATGTACTGAACTGTAGTGACTTGTCTCCTGCAGAAAATTGTTTTGGTTTAGGTTACTCCATCATGAACCTTGAACTCAGAGCATAGATGCTGACTTTCTTCTTGGGCTCATGGCTAATTTTCTGCCATGCTGAGCCAAGGACCCACTTGCAGCAAAGTGTCATGGCTTAGATGTATTTAGCTGAGGTCTATAATTCTGCCTGCTCAGGAAGCTGAGGATCTCATTTCAAAACTATCCCAGATGACAGTCCAAAGTCAGCCTTGGCAGGAAATTCCTTGAGATGGTTATCTCCAATAAACCACCAGAAAGCCTGAAGGGGCATTGTAGCTCAAGTGGTAGTGTGCTAGACTGAGATGAAGAGCTCAGAGACAGCACCCAGGCCCAGACTTCAACTCCTCCAACTTAAAAGAAAAGAAAGAAAGAAACCTGAAGTGGAGTGCTGGGAATGTTTCTTAAGGGTAGACTGCTTTGTGTGTGTGAAACCCTGGGTTTGAATCTTCAGTACCACATCCCTAGAAAAAAAGCCTGAAGTGGCTTTGTGGCTCAAGTGGTAGAGTACTGGCCTTATACAGGAGAAACTCAGGTACAATGGTTAGGTCCATAGTTCAATCACCAGGACGGTGTATGTACGTGCGCGCGCGTGCATACACACACACACACACACACACACACACACACACACACACACACACACACACACACGGAGGCACCATTGCCAATAATGAATCAATTCATTTTGTTCAGCTCCCTAATTGCCTAACAGAATGACTGTTGAATTAATGGTAGCAGTTTGTTTCAACACTGAAACATAGTCTTACAAAGACAGGATGAGTGTAGGGAACTTGGTCTGCCATGCAGTTGGCACAAATGAAAGCTTCCAGTCAAAACAGAGCACAGGGGAGAGAGATTGCTTGGGTTACAAAGAAGCCTTTTTCTCCTAACCTTAACAGCCTGGGCACACTCATCCTCACTAATTGGCTTGAATGAATTGTTTGTTACCCAGATGCACAGGAGTGAGGCTTTTTGTCTGCCTGTTCCAACAATGAGGCAGATTTCCTCCAGCAGCCTGGGGTATGGAGACCCCCTCAGGTTAACTGGGAACAGTGAGGGGAGCCCCGGAACATGCACTGTCTTGAGTGCACACTCTGTGCTAAGAAATCATTCTATTCAAAGCAAATTTCCTAGCTAGGTGCCTTTCTTCATAGCAACTCTGGATCTTCACAAATTCAAATACATGTATACATACACAGACCCATGGAGTTACTGGCTCTTTTTTTGTGGCAGGTCCTGACGCTGGAACTGTGAGTCTAGACATTTTCCCTGATCTCCTTTTGCTCAAGGAAGTATTTTATTGTGTCCTAAATCATGATTACCCTAGGTTGGGATGCAGCTTTTACACCCACAGATGATCCAGGGATCCTAGGACCCGAGTTCAATTCCCAGCACTGGCAAAAATACAGTAAACCAACAAAAATGGATGAGGAAAAACCAGGTAATTTTACACAACAGGTTTACTTTTGTTTACTTAGCACTGTGACCCTCCTGGGGCTCAATGACTTGGCTTGAAAATTGTACGTGACCTTGCATGGATGAAGGCTGGGGGGCTGTCAGTGAAGCATCATTCCAACCCAGATACCTAGGCCCTGAGATCGATCCTAGGCCTGCCACCTCCACATGGCTGAAGATCTTAAGAAACTTGTTCCTATCTATAGGAACACTAATAGAACATTTGAAATGTACTAACTGAATTACTAATTAGATAGTCATTCCAGTATAAGATTGTATGCAATTAATATAGGTCATTGATTAATTCTTTATTAAGTATTCTACCGTGATTAATTAATGGAGGCATAATTTTAGACCAAATAATTGGTAGTAATAGAATATGTTGGGTTAGATATTGGAATCTACATAAATATCTGTCTCTCTCTGTATACCTTTGTAGATGCATATACATATGTTAATATACACACACATGCACACTCACACACACACAAACACACACACACACACTGCAATCTAAACATCTATCTTTTTATATATTGGCCATTCCTAGGCTTGATCTCAGGTCCTCAAATGTGCCCACCAACTTCACTTGCATCAGACTGGTGTGCTAACATTTACCCTTTCATGAAGTGGGCCTGTTAGACCCTGAGTTCAAGGCACAGAACTGGCAAAAACTTAATCCTGTTGGAAAAGCCAATTGTCCCATTTGTTTTCCTTATCGGTGAAAGTCCTGGGCCTCAGGAATGATGTAGAATACATAAGCAAATCTATGTCTTATGTAATAGGATGCAAAAAATGTTATATGTGTAATCATACTCACTCAAATGCATAATAAATAAATAAAATATAAAAAATGAATACACTAACCGCAACATGCAATAAACATGTGCATGTAAATATAAATCATGTATTTAAAATGTATACGAATATTATTTTTGAATTCAGGCCCTAGGAACAGGCCTTTCTTTATTGTCTTTCAGCATGGTGATTATCCCATCCCCCAATGTGCTGCAGATTTCCCCAGACCCTGAGTTCAAATCCCAGACCTTGCAGAAAAAATGGCAAGAATTACAAGCCACGGATCCTCATAATATTTTAAATATTTTTAATGTATGTATGTATGTATGTTTTTTTTATTTTGTCAGGCACAGGGCTTGAACTCAGGTAGTGGCAATTCTACCTCAGCTTTGATCACTCTAGGCTGGGGTGCAGCCACTAGACCCACAGCTGCTGATGGGATCCTAGACACTCAGGCCTTTCAGGGAAAACAATGCACAGAAAAAATGTGGCCTTTTTACATTTTCTTCCTTTGCACGGTGACCCTCCTGGGTCTGAATGACAATATTGCAAAGGGTACTTCCCCTTGCATTGCTGAAGGTTGGCAGACTATTAGGGAAGCCATAGGCCCAAGTGGCAACATAAGATCTGACCAACCAATGGCAGGAAATACTAAGAAACTGGTTCCCATCCAAAGGAATCACAATGGATTCTTGTCAATGTCACAGTTGAATGAGTTGATCATTAATGATGCTCCTATAAAATTAGACAGCATGTTTTCACGAGTCTGATTGATTTTATTTTTGAAGCATTAAAATAATATTATTTACAGGAGTGCAATAATTTCAGGACACTGGTTGATTTCATTAATAGTGTAAGGATGAAAACAATAACATTAATTACATGGACGCATAATAAATACCCAAGAATTGGTAGGAATGTAGTCTATATAACTAAATAATGTATAGACATCTCTGGCACTCTATAAAGATACATATTTATTAGTGTGCTGTAATCTGCATGTCAATCTGTTCATATTTTTTTAACTCCTGGGCTCGATCTCAGGTCCTGGGAACAGCCTGTCAGCTCAGTTTGCCCCAGGAGGGCGTGTTCACACTCACCCCTTCATGAATTTGGCCCTGAAGGCCATGAGTTCAGAAACCAGCTCTCCCAAACAATGAATCCTTGAGTAAGAAGCTGATGCTGACACGTTTTCCTTTACTGTGGATGTCCTGGGTGTCAGGTATGAAGTGGAATACATATGCAGGCCTATATCCTATGTAATCAATGTAACCAATGTTCTATGTGCCATAATAGTCAATAAAATAAATGATCAATACTTAAATAAACAAAAAAAATAAAATAACTACACTGAATGCAATATGGAGTCATCGTATGTACATAAATATAAATCATATATGTAAATTGTACATGAATAGGTGGGGATCGATTTCAGGCCTAAGGAACAGACTTGAATTTGTTGACTTCAAGGAGACCAGATTCCCCTTCCTACACAGTACAACAGTGTTACCCAGACCATGAGTTCAAATCCCAGTCCTGGCAGAAAAATGGCACCTTTATAGTATGTGAGGCACAATTCTTAGGTATTTCATTATTCCTCCATTTTATGAATGTGATTTTTTAAATGCTTAATAAAGTATTGAATAATATCGATTAGTTTCCTATAATATAATTATGTATAATTTTATCCTAGAATCATTCAAGAACTGCCCATTCAATCATGACATACATCCCATCCCATTTGTATTCATATGGATATGAATGAGTGTCTTAGGATCTCCTGCCATTTGGAGGTGGCAGGACCAGGATTCCAACTGTGGGCTCCAGCTCCCACCATTTAAACCCAAGGATAGGGAACTCACTGGTCTGTCCAAGAACATCAGCAAGACCAATGATTAGGCAGGCACCAGTGGCTCTCAACAGTCCTCCTTGACGTTTACAAGGCTGTGATGGCAGGATCATGTTCAAAGTCACCCTCAGGAGGAAAGTCCTTGAGACCTCTGTCCAACTTCAGTGCCAACAAAGCCAGAAGCCCTGTGGCTCCAGTGGTAGAGGGCCAGCCTTGAGCAAAAGCAGCTCAGAGACTGTGCCCAGATCCTGAGTTCAAGGTTCCAGACTGGCAACAAACAGAAATAAACAAAAAGCTGTGCAGCCATCCAGCTAAAGCGGTCTCCCTCTTGTCCCCAACTGAATGGGACAGATTTCCCTGAGAAAATGGCTGGGAGAGCCCCTGTCAACTTGACTCTGCCCATGCTGATTGCATCACATCATGTTTCTTTCTGACCAATGGGATACAAGAATGGTGGCAACGCCCACATTCCATGATGCCTGG
Source organism: Dipodomys spectabilis (assembly GCF_019054845.1). Taxonomy (NCBI): domain Eukaryota; kingdom Metazoa; phylum Chordata; class Mammalia; order Rodentia; family Heteromyidae; genus Dipodomys; species Dipodomys spectabilis. Next base: position 3,004,940 of record NW_024870689.1, read on the forward strand.
TAGCACCTGGATTCCCTCTTTTAGTACACCACTACCAGCAGTTAAGGAAGGTAGAGGTGGCTGAGTGTTGAGCAAGAGATTCAAGGTAACTTTAGAGAATAGTAGGAAATTGACATGCCCCGGCCCCCTCACCCCTTCTGTGGTGCTGGATTTCAAATCGCAGCCGGCCTAAGGCCCTGACCTGGTCCCTGCTGCTGGTCCTCTGCTCTGGGCCCATATGTCTGCCATGCCGCCACCATCCTTGCTCGCTCTACCTGGATCAGCTGCCAACAGCATCTCCCAGCAGCACAGGTGAGTGACCGCCCCAACACCATTCCCAACTTGGGTCAGAAACCCCTCTGAGAGCACCATGATTCCCTGCTTGTTTCTTCTCCCTGGCTCTGAGGAGCCACCTTTCTGTCTTGTGCATTTCTGAGAAACAAACAATATATGCTCAGGCTGGGCTGAGCTCCGGTGGTCCTCCTATCTGTGACATGTATGCTCCACCAGGCCTGGTCCTCTGTACTTGGGATGGTAGACATGTAGAGCCATGCTCAGTCATCATTTAGATGGATTATCACAAACTCTTAGTCCATGGCAGCCGATTCTTGACCACAGATAAAGCTCTGGGTAGGGCCACAACCATCGGAACTCAGTTTTTTCACAGGACAGTTGTGAGGAAACAAGGGATTTATATAGAGAGATCTCTGGAACATGGCTAGGCACAGAGGGAGTGGCCTTCAGGTAGTGTTCTCGACAATTCTGTGAGCATATGACAGGAAGATACCTGGAAAGGGCTCAGGTGGCCCCTGTTATTAATGGGGCAACAGGTGTGGGATTATGAAACAAAACATGGCTCTCTTTCATCATTACCCTATCCCCATGAGGAAGGGTATCCTTCACTGTGTTGAGTTTTGCAACTGGGGCAACCAAGGCATGGAGATGCTGGGTGACCTACTTATGACCTCAAGTTCACAGGAAGCTAGGCCTGACTTCTATACCATGCTTCCTAGTTAAATGGATGCTATTCAGTCCCCTTTTTGTAGTAGGAAGTCCACTTCTTGTCAGTCATGGGGCTTGAACTCTAGGTCTGGGCGCTATTCAGGAGCTCCTCAGCTCAAGACTAGCGCTCTACCACTTGAGCCCACAGCACCACTTCCAGTTTTCTGGCGGATCTTTGGAGATAAGAGTCTCACAGGCTTTCCTTCCTGGGCTGGCTATGAACAATGATCCTCATTTCTCAGACTCCTGTGTAGTTGGGATTAGAGTTCTTAGCCACCGGCACAGGGCTTAAGTGTACTTCTCACTTTCTTTCTCCCTCTCTCTCACATGAACTGGTTGAATGTGTGCTGGAGGAGGTGGCTCATTGTCTCCATGTGGCTAGAACCCATGGTGGCCCTCTCATTCTGGAGGTGGGCTGTGGGTCAGGAGCTGTCTCGCTCAGCCTGTTGAAACAGCTCCATGACATAAGCCCTAGCTAGACCATGACGGTTATTCATTTTCCATCCAGCTTTATTGGACTTCTCATATTGTATTGTTTTCTACATCATTTTCTAGCACCTGGCCAAAATTATGATACATAGTTATAGAATCAAAATGTAATGCCTTCTTAAGAAATTCATTTAGGTTTCTGGGAATGTGGCTTCATGGTACGGTGATTGCCTAGCATGCATGAAACCCTGGGTTCAATTCCCCAGTACCACATAAACAGAAAAACACTGGAAGCGGTGCTGTGCCTCAAGTGGTAGAGCGCTAGTCTTGAGGAAAAAAAAAAGCTCAGGAATAATGCCCTAGCCCTGAGTTTAAGCCCCTGGACTGGCAATAAAACAAAAGTATTCAAATATTTTTTCATTCATGTGACTGTTTCTAATATATTTATAAGATGATTTCTTTGTTGCTTTGTATGTCCCCCCGACAGGATATAACCTCTGCTTTCACTGTATTTAATGTTAGTATAATTTGTGAAGGGGAATGGAAAAAAACAAATCATTTAAATAGGGATACAGGTGGACCCATTGCAAAAACGAGAAATACAAGTCGTTATGTTCAAAAATGAACTTTACAATTTTGGCGGGGGGGGGGGGGCGGTGTAGATGGGGGGATGTTAAGGGATAGGAAGGGGAAACAAAGGAGGAGGCAACAATACTTGTTAAGAAATGTACTCATTATCTTGCCCATGTAATTTTAACTCCTCTGTACAGTATTTTCACAATTAAAAAAACCATTTAGTTAGTAAATGTAAAATAAAGAAACCATACTTTGAATATATAATTGCTCCTGCCATACTGACACCTGACAATAGTCCCTTATTCATGTACTTTACTTATAATAATATACTCTGTTGAAAAAAAAGTTTTGGTCATTAGGTCAAAGCAACTAATGCCAGGAATGTGCTTAGATGTCAGGTGAAGATTAATTCTGGAAATTCAAAGATTCCAGGATTTTGTGTGGTTACTGCTAATCACAGAGAGAAGGATAGTCTAAGTGACATTTGGAAATCTTTTTGGTCAATCATGGTACCACTTTTGACAGAATAGAAGGAATAACTCGATGGAAGGAATAAATGATAGTAACTACGGTGTACCAGAAACTGTTCTAGAGAACCATTTTTTTTTTATTGAAGAACTAGTTATCAACTAAGCTTATTCCTCATTGCCTTTAGCATTCTAAATCTCTTAGGCTAGTTCTTAATATCTGTGTAATAAATGTATCTCCTTCTATGCTGTTCTTTCCTACTCAATCTCCTTGGCTTTCTAAAAATCTCAGTCTTTCTATTTTTCTCTATGAACATTTCCTGATACTAAATACACCTATACAGATGGCAGTGGATGCTAATGTAAGGGTCCCATGAGTCATTAATGTAACAACATGGAAAAGGAAGACATATTTATTGCTACCTCAATTTTTCTGAAAAGCTGACATGTCATCATTTGGTTCAAATTTCCATGCTTTGTCTACATAGTGTCATTCAGTGCACATAAAGACATATATGAGCCAGGTGCTGATGGTTCACGCCTGTAATCCTAGCTACTCAGGAGGTTGAGACCAGAGGATTGTGGTTCAAAACCAGCCTGGTCAGGAAAGTCTATGAGACCCTTATCTTCAATTAACAACCACAATCCCAGAAGTGGTGCTGGACCTAAAGTTGCAGAGTGCTCAACTTGAGTTGAAGAGCTGAGGAACAGTGCCCAGGATCAGAGTTCAATCCCCACGACCAACAAAAAAAGTGAAATGTGACTTTAAGCTTCCACAAAAGGAATGACAACTTGAATAATCTTCCCAAGCAGAAAAAATAATTCCAAAATTATTCAGTGTACCTACTTTTGCTGAATTATTTAAGTTATGGCTTTTTTGATGGACATAGTCTCTTCTTTTAAAAATTGTCAAATATTAGCTTTACAATAAATTTCATCTAATATTTCTCATTTCAAAAGAGAAGTCTTTACAGTTGATATCACATAGCTTTCTTACTATCTTAGTTCAAAGTCAACCCAGGCAGAAGAGTCTGTCAAACTCTTATCTCTAATTAAACACCCGAAATCCAGAAGTGGAGTTTTGGCTCAACAGTAGAGTATTGGCTTTGGAGGCAGGTGGGCAGAAAAGGCAACTGTTCAATGACAGGGTCCAGCCTCTGGGTTCAAGCCCCACAACCAGCACAAACTAAACAAACAAGCAAACAAAAGCAACACAGATATTTCTTTGGGACCCTCCTTAAAAGAGTACTCCTTTAAGAGAAGAGGCTCCTTTTGCTGATCATACTCACTGGATCCTGCTTTTTGGAATCCTTATTGCTAAGGAGAACTCAGGACCAGACTAAGGAATTGATAACTGACTCCTGCAACAAGAGGATCATCTCAGGAGTGAAATATCCACACATAAGGCACTTTAAAACTTCTATGTCTTTGTTTCTTTGCAGTAGAACACTTTTAAAGCAACGCTATTTCTTTTTGTTCTATGCTGGCCTTCAAATAACACATTATTTCTTTTTGTAATAATCAACTAAAGTTTACAGAAAAGTTTTATATGAGTAAAGAACACACTCGAAAAAGTCAGGGACAGAGTTTCCTTCCAACCTTGGGATTGTTTTCTTGTGCAGTAAAAAGGAAAACACATATTAACTTGAACTTTGTCATTCCTCTATGTTCCATTCCTCTCCTGGGATCAGTTTCCACATCCAGTAACCGTTACTTCCAGTAACAACAAATGGTGCTGCTTGAGGTATAATGAACAGGATTCATTGTAGGGTACAACTGGATTCAACATACTTGTAAATAAATGTAACATACACCATCAGCAGAAGCAGGGACAAGAACCACATGATCATTTATATGGATGTAGAAATAGCTTTTAATAAGCTCCAATACCTCTTTATGATTAAAAGGTCTGAGAAGCTAGGAATGCATGCAACTTTCCTCAATATAATACAGAGTATGCGTATGACAAAGCATGTACCTAACAGTGGACACATGAAGACATTAAAATCTGGAATGAAGTCTAGACTAAAACTCTTCTACACAGCTCTTTAAAAACCACTTGACCCACAACTATTTTAGTCTAGACTAAAACTCTTCTACACAGCTCTTCAAAAACCACTTGACCCTCAACTATTTTTCTATTTTTCTAATAAAACAATTGCTACTACCAGAAAAGTCTTATTAATTTTGCCTGCATCTGTTGCTTAAAGTTTTGTGATAAGCTGGGCTTCTCAATGAACTCTAAAGCAGAAATATTTGTCTTGGAGTCTGTGGATGCTTTAAACCTGTGGTTTAATTCACAATGTTACATTAAATGATTTAAGGGTTTTGTATCATTTCAAACATTTGTGGTGTAATGAATGATCTTTGTTAAACATGTATTCTGTAAAGTGCCATAGTCTTTTTATGTGTAGTGTATTTAAATATATATATTATATAAAATACATACACAGATTTGTGTGAAAGATGTGCAATAACAAAGGTGTATGTATGTATATATTGGTTGTTTTTTTTTTTTTTTTTTGGAAACTGGACAGGAGTCGAAATGGGGTGTTTCTGTTTTGGCAGAGAAGAATCACACATTTTTTACCTGCATGGCCTAATCATTAGCGTTAAACAATTTTAATGCTACACAAATCTTATGTGAAGAAATGACTGGTATGAACTCATTTTCTCTTAGGTCTAAAATAAAATAATCACTCTATGTGAGTGAAGCCAGACCCAGTTAATGCTAGTCTTTCATGTGAAATGTGGAGCTCCCATGTTGCCTTTTTCTGTTGGTTTGATAACTAGTAATTAGTACATTCTCACTAAGGAGCTATTTCTTAACATAGACCATGTTAATGCTATACCACTGTTTAAAGGGCTAATCTCACACCTTCTTAGCCCTGAGTATGGCTTAGAATGGAGTTTTCTGTTTAATAACTTTTGGCCACTGGAAATCCCTAGCCTCCAGTTGTGTTTGGGTACCAATGAATCAATTGGCCCCAAGAGTTGAAGGGATGACTGGGATTTCAACTGAGACTGTGGTGAAACTCCTCCCAAGGCTGAAGGGGTCAAGAGGCGCTTTGGAGGAACTTGGCACCATTTGAAATTGAGTAGCCACTTGAGCCAAATATAAAGTTGTATTTACAGGTGACAGACTCAATTTGAGCCTTCAAATTTGTGGTTATTCTATTGTAAAGTAATATGTTGTTTGTCTAGCATTTATTAGATTTTTATGCATATGTATTTTCACAATGTGCCCCTCAGTTTGAATTAAACCAGATTTTGAAAACTCAAAAAATAATAAAATAAAAGCTGGACTGAGAAAAGGATGTCCACTCTCTATACTACTCTTCCATATAGTAGTGGACATTCTAGCAAGAGCAATAGGCAAGAGAAAAACATAAAGGGGATCCAAATAGGGAAGAAGTAAAATGATCCCTTTGTACAGATGAAATGATCCTGTATTTAAAGACCCTATACCTTCCTTCCTCAAGTTAGTAAAGGTGTTGCTAACCTTTAGCAATGTAGCAAGGGTATTAAACCCACAAGAATCAGTAGTCTTTCTGTGTTACCAACAATGGGAACATCCAGGTTGAAATCCAAAAAACAAGCCTCAAAATCAAATCAAATCTAAACAAAACAAAAACAACAAAACTAGGAATTAATTTAACCAAAAATGTGAAGGACCTCTACTGTGAAAATTTTAAAAATATAAAAAGGGAAATTGAAGGAGATTCAAGGAAATGCAAAATCTTTCAATGCTTTCACAAATAACATTGTGAAAACTGCACTACTGCCTCAAACAATTGACAATGCACTACCCATCAAAATCCCAACAGTATTCTTCAATGCAATAGAGAAAGCAATCCAAATTTAATATGAAATTACAGAATTACAGATGAAAAAGTAGGCTTAGAAATGAACTCATGGGCCTATAGTCATCTTACACACACACACACACACACACACACACACACACACACAATGGAATTCTATTCACCCATTAGAAGGGATGACTTTTCACCAGTCTTAAGGAAAATGAAGGGCTTGGGAAAATTATACTAAGGGAAAGGAATGCAGACTCAGAAAAATACAGGTTTCATGGATTCATTCATTTATGGTAGCTAGAAGGTGCCTACAAATCTACAAGACAGATTCTACCTCTTCCCAGTTAGAATGGCCATTATCAAGAAAACTAATAATAGCAAATGCTGCTGTGGGTGTAGCCAATTGGGAACCTCCCTGGGCTGGCTTTGAACCATGATCCTCAGATCTCAGCCTCCTGAGTAGTTAGGATTACAGGCGTGAGCCACCAGCACCTGGCTCCAATTGGGAACTCTATTACACTGTTGGGGGGAAGTTAAACTTGTTCAACCCCTCTGGAATGCAGTATGGAGTTTCCTCAAAAGACTAAACATAGATCTCTCTTATAACCCTGTAATTCCCCTCACGGGCAGTAATCCAATAAATAAACAAGCTCCCATACAAGCATAACCATGTTCAGGGCCCAGGCCCAGAGTTCAAGGACTGGAAAAAAATGTTACCACTGCTGGTATTTGATCCTGAAAATATGTACTTTTTGACATAAGATAACAAATCATTCTATTTGCAGTAGCTAGGACAGGATTTAAATGTTGTGGGTGATAAAATGGCTTCTTTGTTGAATGTTAGGAAAAGATGTAGGCAGTCCAACAAAAGGGAGATATTTTTTTGGTGTTGGTCGAGGGGCTTTAAGTCTGGGCTCTTCAATTCAAGGTCAGTGCTCTTCATCTTGAGCCACGGTACCACTCCTGCTTTTCTGGTGTTTAAATGGAGATAAGAGGCTCAGGGGCTTTCCTGCCAGGCCGGCTTTGAAAAGCAGTCCTCAGTTCTCAGCTTCCTGAGTAGCTAGGATTACAGCCATGAGCCTCTGGCACCAGGCTAAAAATGGGAGATTTTTATAAAAGAAAATCCCCCTCTTCATATATGTCTAAAGCTCAGATATCACTATTAGAACACATCACCCTCAACTCATTTCATCATTTTCCTTCATGTGGGAATACAGCAGTAAATATCAACTCAGCTGTGGGACTGGATCAATTGTTTGGTAATTGCTAGCACCTAAATCAGAAACTGTTACATCAAAACAAATGAAACCCTCATTTGGAATGTTTTTTTCTCTTTTTATTACAAATCTGTGCTTGATTCCTTCCTAATGTGATATTGGACCTCGTAACACAGTGATGACATTTTCTTTCTCTTCAGCAATTGGCCTTCTCCTACATGTGGTCAAATATTTAAGAATGCAAAGATTTCCATTGATAATTCATTAAGCTGACCTCTAAGAGAGTGCACTTTTCTGGAAGTTGGTCTGCTGTTTTGTTCTTATATGCACAGGCTTTCTAAGATTTATTTGCTCTACAAGGAATTGTGTTTTCCAATCTTCGTGTGACCAATTTTAGTCTCTCTGATCAGTCTTTTGACCCTCTCTCTGAAGTCTCATTTCAGTCTGCCTCATAAAAATATATTCGTTATCAGCGAAATGACTCTCAGCTTCTGTATTTTGCCTGACTTCATGTAGGCTGTGATAGTTGCCCTGAGTGGCTGTGCCTACTGGAGTTTTGTTTTGTTTTGTTTTTAGAGGTCTAGGATTACTATTCAAGGTAGTAGCTTCTCTGGGCACCATTGATCCCCAGGCCTAGAGTCAATGGGTTTTTCTCCTAAAGATACAAAGAACAGCTGAATAAATTCCTGTTTTAATTGTCTCAAAATGAGGCAATCGGGCATCCTTGCAAAGCCATGGATAATCCAATGTAACCACTTACAAAAAATGGTCTATCAAGATGGCTTTTCAAGGTTGACTTTCAAAAATGTTCATTTACAAGTCACCACCATAAAACAGATCACATCCCTGGGAGCAGACTTTTGGAAGGAAGGTACCCCTTCCTTCCTTCTCTTATGATAGACCAAACCATAATATTCTGCAGTTGTGGTCAGACTTGAGCACATTTTCCCTAGAATATTCTGTAGTGTAAAAGAGGAACAACTATCAAAATAAAGGTGAAAATACTTGTCCACTACACACTGATTTATCTTTTTTATATCTGTTGTTATTTTCTTTACTTCAAACATATGGATAATTTAAACTTGGGATTAGACAAGTGGCAAAATATTAATATAATAAACATTCAGTTTACTTTTATATATCCAATATAATACACTTAACCCTTTATGGAAAATTAAATCCAATTGTAGAAACAATGGCAGAAATATAAAATAATCCTCAATATGTATAATCAAGCACCCATACACCATCAACTATCTACTCAGAAATTCAGTCTCTCTATAAATATTTATTTGGTAGAAAACAATAAAAATTTAATTAATGAATGTGACTTTTAAGTATCATCTGAAACACTCCTCATATATATAATTGTATATAATTTTATAGATGTTACCTAGGTAGGAATTTAACATGCATGTAGAAATCAAATTTCCACAATTTAAGCTAGATGAGAGGAGTCAAACTCTGATGTACTGTGTGGTGTGAATATTACCACAGTGCTGAACCCTTCCATCCAATACCAAGTCATGTGCAATAATTTATTATTTGATGTTAAGATGAGTGCTAAGTGTAGAACACATTTTGAATTATTACATTAATTCACAGAAATGAAACAATATTGATATGTTATTTTTTAAAATTCTAATGCTTCTCAATTGTACAATTCATGAAATATATTATTAAACTTAGTTGCACTTTCTTTTCTATAGCTACTGAAATTAAAATTATATATTAAATATTCAATATTAAGAAATCAATAATAAGTAACCTATTTTTAAAATGATATACTATTAAACTGTCATTTGAAGTGTAGTTCTTATAAGTTGTGAAGTAAAAAAACATTACTAGAATTATTAGTAACATTTTTTTAACTTACCAGCTTGTTATTTGTTTAATAATTGTGTCATTTTTTTATTCTTGGTCCATGTAATCTCTTCACCTTAATTGTTTAGTTTTCTATTTTATCTCTATTGGTTTACTGATTGTGCATTTTGTTTTCCCTATTTACTGACTGACATGAGGCTGAAAATCTGTATGCAAGTTTATTACTTCTTATGTTAAAGTCAAATTACTGCTCCCCACAGCTGTTTTATTCTTCTTTGTATAGTACAGTATTTTCCCCACTCACATCTCCTGTATTGCTGCTTGCTATCATGTATTTTATGTTATTTATTTAAATTTTATTGTCAAGTTAATGTACAGAGGGGTTATAGTTTCATAAGTAAGATAATGAATTCATTTCTTTTATAACTTGTTATCCTTTCCCCTATTTTTCTCCCTCTTCCATCCCAATGCCCCCCCAAGACTATTTCCAACGTATTGTCTTGTGAGTAACACTGTTGCATTATATTGTTTAAATCATTTTCTGTTTACACTTAAGACTATACAAATAAATTTAGTTAGACCTTTTACAAGGCTATATGTATTTTATTTATTTTTCGTTCATGGTTCTTTCCAAAGCCTGCGTGTCTAATTTTTCTAGGTTTCTTTCAGTCTCATGTAGTTCAGATTTCAAACTGAAGTATAAATGGAAAGAACCAAAAAAACAATAGAGTACCTCTCATCTGATGATTTCTCTACAAGAATGAGGAAAGAGTTCAATCTTCTAAGGACCTTTGATTGGCTATCAAAAAGAATTCATTCCTCTAGGTCTTCCCTATTTTTGCAATTTAACTTAAATGATGTAAAACACAATATACTACTCAGAGACTTTTACATTTTCATCAGTTTTGCACATTTTCATATGTACTTAACCTCAGTCTACAACATTCCTTCATTATTCTGTCCCTGATGTTTTTATACTGCCAACACATAATAAAACCAGTTTGATTTACAGCATGGGAAGCTATCCACCTGGCTGCCTTTGAAGCAGAGCATGGTAAATAGAGAACATTCCTTCTGGTTTCTCATTACATGTAAAGGCTTTTGTAATGCTTATTGCATTCTATTTAGTATTTTAAAAAACTGCTGGCTAGTTTCTGATCATTTGGGTAAATGCCCCAAAGTGGTATTGCTGGATCATAGAGGAGTTCTATGTGGAGTCTTTGGAGGAACCTCCATACTACTTTCCAAAGCAGTTGAACAAGTTTACACTCCCAACAATTATGCATTAAGGTTCCCTTCTGTCCACATCCTCTCCAGCCTCTGTTGTTCTTAGAGTTCTTGATTATAGCCATTCTAACTGGGGTGATATGGTATCTCAATGTTGTTTTGATTTGCATTTCTTTTATGGCTAGAGAGGTTGAGCTTTTCTTCATGTGTCTATTGGCCATCCTCCTTTCCTCTTCAGAGAAGTTTCTCTTTAAGTCTTTAGCTCACTTATTTATTGGGCAGTTGTTTCTTTGAGGATTTGTTGTTGGGGGATTTAATTTTTTTGGGTTCCAGGTATATTTTAGATATGAGACCCTTGTCCGTTACCAGCACAACTATGTTTACTGCAGCATTATTTCCCATGGCTGAGATATGGAACAAACCCAGATGCTCCTCACTAGATGAAAGGATGAAGAAAATGTGATATATATATACACAATGGAATTCTATTCCTCCATCAGAAAGTATGACATTGCCCCATTTGTTAAGAAATGGAAAGACTTGGAAAAAATTATATTAAGTGAATTAAGCCAGGTCCAAAAAAACATAGGTCCCATGGTTTCCCTTATTTGCAATAACTAGTATATGTCTGAGTCAAGCAGAAAAAGGTCAGATACATTGATGTTAGGTGAAATGAACCCCAAATAGGGATTCAATTGTTTTTTTCTTTATTGCAATTGTTTCGAACATTTATAAGATGATTTCTTTGTTGATTTGTATGTCCGTCCCCCATGGTATAACCCATGCTTTCACTGTATTTGATGTTGGTATAAGTTGTGGAGGGGAAGGGAAAAAACAAATCGTATAAATAGGGATGCAGGTGGACTCACTGCAATAATGAGATGAAACAAGTCCTTATGTCGAAAAACGAACTTTACATCTTTGTTGGGGGGGTGGGGGGAGGGGGGGGGTGGGGGGAGATGGGAAGGGATGGAAACAGGAAGCAAAGAAGGAGGCAACAGTGCTTGATAAGAAATATACTCATTATCTTGCCCATGTAATTGTAAGCTCATTCCTAGAAGTTTATGTCAAGTATTTCACAAGTTTTATTTCTCTTAATTCTTAAGAAAACATTTGCTATAATTCTAATATTATTACCATTTTAGTGTTAGGAAATATTGTAATTAAAGGCACTAAGTGTATGACGCAAAGACACACAGTGGGGAAGGAAATGAGTCAAAATTTCCAAAAGTCAGCAATAAAAAAGTAGGTAAAATCCTCTCCATTCCCTTACACTCTCAATTCAATATTCATGTTGTCCAAGATAGCAATTATTGCCCACGGTAATTGTTTTCTGTCACATTTTGTCTTCAACACGGACTGTATTGGTGACATTGGGTTATGCTCAGAGTTGAGCTCATAAATTGAGGTCTAAAGAGAGACAAATTTCTTCTGTTCCACAGTTCCAGTATACGTTTTAAAAAGTACTAAAACTAGCCGGTAGCTGGTGGCTAACACCTATAATCCTGGCTACAGAGGAAGCTGAGATCTGAGGATTGCACTTCAAAGCCAGCCCAGGCTGGAAAGTCTGTGATACTCTCATATACAATAAACCACTAGGAAAGCAGAAGTGGCCCTGTGGTTCAAGGGGTAGAGCACTGGCCTTCAGCTGAAAGGCACAGGGACAGCGCCCAAGCCCAGAGTTCAAGCCACATGACCCATAAAAAAAAGGATTAAAACTTTTAAATACCATCACTTACTGCCTTTTAAGAATCCAAAAATGAAATAAATTCACATATAATCACTCCAAAATGCTTTAAAAGCAGGAGATGATAAACAAGCCTTTATGAAGTAAATTTTCTTCTACTTTTTAAATTATTCTGAAAGCCTTGTGATGGTTGGTCACACCTGTAATCCTGTCTACTCGGGTATGTGCTCAGGAACCTGAGATCTGTGGATAACCCTTGGAAGCCAATCAGGACAAAAAATATTCATGAAATTATTTTTTTAAAAAAATTAATGAGCTAGCAAAGAGCCAAGAATGGAGATTTCGCTTATATAGTAGCTCATCAATCTAGAGAGGAATGGCCTAGGGAGAACTTGATGCACTGAATTCTAACTCTGAGAACGAAAATGAGCAGGCACGCACATACATACATACATACGTACATACATACATACACACACACATTTATTCAAAATATCTTCATATCAGTGCTTTGCATTAATTTCTTTGTTAATGATATTAAATGGGTAAAATAGGGGAAATATTCTCTTCCATCCAAGAATGTTTTTATGTTTTTTTATTGTAAAAGTACTGTACATAGTGGTTACAGTTAATAAAAAAGGTAATGAATATATTTCCTATCAAGCATTGTTACCTCCTCCTTTGTTTTCCCCACCATCCCTTCCCTCTCACCTCCACAAGTACACTCCCCTCCTCCCACCCCGCCTAAATTGTAAAGTTCGTTTTTCACCATACTGTCTTGTGCGTCACATTATTGCAATGGGTCATACTGTATCCTTATTTAAGCATTTTGTTTTTTCCCTTTCCATCCCCAAATTAGAAAAGTGTATATAGAAGATGGAGGTGCACCAACATCAGATAGAGTGAAAACAGGGGTTTAACTGTGGGGGGCGCACATATAAAAAAATCACATCATACGTTATAAATATATTAGAAACAACAGAAAGAAATAAAAAACCACTTGTGTCCCTATCATGGGGTTCATTTACCTTAACATCATCTTATCTAGTCATATGCACTTGCTTTTGACCTTTTCTTTTTTTTTTAATTGTGAAAATACCATACAGAGGAGTTACAATTACGTGGAAAAGGTAATGTGTACATTTCTTATCAAGCATTGTTGCCTCCTCCTTTTTTTCGCCTTACCATGCCTTCTTTGCTTATCCCAGACATACATTCGTTATTGCAAATAAGGGATACCATAGGACCTATGTTTCTTTTTTTATTGTGAAAATACCATACCGAGGGGTTACAATTACATGGGCGAGTTATTGAGTGCATTTCTTTTCTTTTTTTTTTATTGTGAGAATACTGACAGAGGAGTTACAATTACATGGGCAAGATAAGGAGTACATTTCTTATCAAGCATGTTGCCTCCTCTTTGCTTCCCCTTCCCACCCCTTCCCATACTCCCCCACTTCCCCCACCCGGTCCTCCTCCCCCCAAAGTTGTAAAGTTCATTTTTTGACATAAGGACTTGTACATCTCATTGTTGCAATGGGTCCACCTGTATCCCTGGTTAAACAAATTGTTTTTTTTTTTCCTTCCCCTCCACAAATTATACCAACATCAAATGCAGTGAAAGCATGGGTTATACCTTGTGGGAGGGACATAAAAAGCAACATAGAAATCGTCTTATAAATATGTTAGAGAAAAATTGCCTAAAAGAAAAAAAAACAAAATACATTTGAATACTTGTCTTGGGGTTCATTCCCCTAACATCAACTTATCTGACCTTTCCTGCTTGACTCAGACATTTACTAGTTATTGCAAATAAGGGAAACCATGGGACTTATGTGTCTTTGGGCCTGGCTTACTTCACTTAATATAATTTTTTCCAAGTCTTTCCATTTCCTAACAAATGGGACAATGTCATTCTTTCTGATGGAAGCATAGAATTTCATTTTTTATCAAGCATTGTTGCCTTCTCCTTTCTTTCCCCTTCCGATCCCTGCCCATCTCCCACTCCCCACCCCCACCAAACCTCCCCCACCCCAGCCCCCTCACCATCTACATCCCTCCACCCCCCGGCCAAAATCATTTTTTGACATAACGACTTGTTCATCTCATTTTAATGGGTCCACCTGCATCCCTATTTAAACAATTTGTGTTTCTCTTCCCCTCCACAAATTATACCAACATCAAATACATTGAAAACAGGGGCTTTAGCTTGCAGGAAAAACATACAAAGCAACAAAGAAATCATCTTATAAATATGTTAGAAACAATCACAAGAAAGAAAAACCATTTGAATCCTTACCTTGGGGTTCATGTTGCCTAACATCAAGTTATATGATGTTTTCTGCTTGTCTCAGACACATAGTAGTTATTGCAAATAAGGAAACCATGGGATATATGTTTCTTTTTGGGCCTGGCTTACTTCACTTCTTTGGGCCTGGCTTAATTCACTTAATATAATTTTTGCCAAGTCTTTCCATTTCCTAGCAAACTGGGTGATGCCATTCTTTCTGATGGAGGCATAGAATTGCAGTACACACACACACACACACACACACACACACACACACAAATACATACACTTTCTTGATCCATTCATTTACTGTGGGGCTTCGGGTTTGGTTATGTATCTTATCTATGGTAAATAATGCTGCAATGAACATAGTTTTGCTGGTAGTTTTAGTATGGTCTTGTTTGTGATCATTTGGATGAATGCCCAAAATGGGATTGCTGGGCCTTAGAGGCACTCTATGTAGTTTTTTGAGGAACCTCCATACTACTTTCCGAAGTCTTCGAACAAGTTTAAACTCCCAACAAAAATGCATTAAGATTCCCTTCTGTCCAAAGCCCATCCAGCATCTGTTCTTTTAAAAATCGGGAATGCTTCACGAACCTGCGTGTCATCCTCAGTCAGGGGCTATTGTTCTCTTTATTGTTCCAATGTTAGTGTATGTACTACTGAATTGAGCACAGAACATTTTTTATATATAAAGTGTAATTGATTTTCTTAAAGTAGACAATTCCACAAAAATTAAATTCAAAAGAATTGTGGTGAAATTTTAGAGCCATGTATTTTTTACATAATAACACATTTAAGAATAAAGTCAAGATTGACATGTCAAAAACAAAATAATTCCAGACATTTGTTGTTCAACGCATGTGTTGGAAGAGGAATTCAATTATTCTGTACAAGGAACCTGTGATAATGAACACTATAGAAAGTGTTAAGGTTTGTTAAAAGTTTTAATGTTTTTAATATGTTTAATTTTGGGAATTTGCTCATATATGCCAAAATTTAGACTATTTAGCAGGTTGTAAAACTTTTCCACAAAGCATATAAGATTCATGGTAGCAGTCATACACTACTAAGTATGTACATTTCAGAGTTTATAGAAACTGTACTAATGAAAAGTTGCAAAGTGTTTGTGTAAAGAAGCAGAGTGAAGATTTAAGACATTACCTTCACAGTTTCTGTTAAAATTTAAGGGCTTCCTTACTTTATATGTTAGCGAGGAACAAATGGTATAAGCCATATACCAATGATGAGATGAACCATAAATAATAATCTTAGTGAGTAACTTTAAAGGCTATTGATAGCCTATAAAATTCTGGTTTAACATCATAGACTTAGGCAGTTTTAAATGTACAGCAATATGAGAAAATAATAAATCGAATATGTAGTACATTTCAAATATTGGAAACAGTGGTAATTGTTTTGTTTTTTTATTTATTAATCATTAATATTTATGTATTGGTTTTCCTTATTTGTAGCATTGTTTTCCTTGTTGTAATATAATACAACTTTTTGTAAGTCATCATTAGGAAGTACTTTGAGAATGTTATTGGGATGGCCACTCTGTTTTTTATAGGTAAATGTGAATTTACAAAGAGCAAAATTAGTAAAAACAAAAGATTGATTAAACATTTTATCAATTAGAATCTGAATCAGGAGTGTTGATAAATGTCCACACCTAAAATCTTAGCCCTAGACTGAAGTACTAGTGTTACAACGTTGAGCACACAAAAGTGAGAGATTGTGTTTTGTTTTGTTTTGTTTTTGTTGGTTGTGGGGCTTGAACTCTGGGTCCTGGGTGCTGTCTTTCAGCTCTTCAGCTCAAGGCTAGTGCTACTACTTCAGTCACAGCAAATCTCCAATCTTTTTCTGCTTATGTGGTGCTGAGGAATCAAACCCAGGACCTCATGCATGCAAGGCAAGCAATCTACACTGAACCACCCTCCCAGCACCTGACAGACTGTGTTTTAAAAAATCATCTAAACAACATTTACTTTCTGCTTTGGGTTATATAATGAAATAAAGAATATCTTTTTATGTTTTTGAATGGTCATACTTCTAAACTTATATTAAATTCAGCCACTTTATCCTTTACAAAGTCATGTAATATCTCTGAGAGTTTGCTTCTGTAAAGATTGTTTTTTTATTGATAATTTATTCTGAATATTTTTTTATTTTTTTATCAAAATCACTTTATATTTTATGGTTTATCCTGTTTTTTTTTTTAAGTGTGAAAATACCAGTCAGAGGGGTTACAATTACATGGGCAAGGTAATGAGTACATTTCTTATCAAGCATTGTTGCATACTCCTTTGTTTCCCCTTACCATCCCTTCCAATCTCACCCCCCTTACATCCCGTTTCCCCATCCCACTTCCCCCCACCCACAGTTGTAAAATTCGTTTTTTCGACATAATGTTTTGTATATCCCATTGTTGCAATGGGTCCACCTGTATCCCTACTTAAAAATGTTTTTCCCTTCCCATCCACAAATTATACCAACATCAAATACAGTGAAAACAGGGGTTATACCATGCAGGAGGGACATACAAAGTAACAAAGAAATCATCTTATAAATATGTTAGAAATAATTACAGGAAAGAAAAATAAATTTGAATTCTTATCTTGCGGTTCATTTCACCTAACATCAACTTATCTAACAATTTCTGCGTGTCTCAGACATACACTAGCAATTGCTAATAAGTGAAACCATGGGACCTATGATTCTTTGGACCTGGCTTTCTTCACTTAATATAATTTTCCCAAGTTTCCATTTCCTGGGGCAATATCATTCTTTCAGATAGAGATATAGAATTCCATTGTGTATATATACAACATTTTCTTCATCCATTCATCTACTGAGGGGCATCTGGGTTGGTTCCATATCTTAGCTATGGTAATGCTGCAATAAATATATTTGTGCTGGTAGTTTTAGTATGGTCTTGTTTGTGATCATTTGGGTAAATGCCCAAAAGTGGGATTGCTGGGTCATAGGGAAGCTCTATGTGGAGTCTTTGGAGGAATCTCCATACTACATTCCAAAGTGGTTGAACAAGATTACACACACACTAAACATGCATTAAGGTTCCCTTTTGTCTACATCCCCTCCAGCATCTGTTGGTTTTAGAGTTCTTGATTATAGCCATTCTAACTTACGTGAGGTGATATCTCAGTGTTGATTTATTTGCATTTCTTTTATGGCTAGGGAGGTTGAGCATGTGTTTATTGGTCACCCTCCTTTCCTCTTCAGAGAAGTTTCTCTTTATGTCTTCAGCCCACTTATTTATTGGACAGTATTTTCGTTGAGTATTTGTTGTTGGAGGATTTAATTTTTTGTTTTCCAGGTCTATTTTAGATATGAAACCCTTGTCTGTTGTATGGCTAGTGAAGATCATCTCAGATTCCGTGGGCTTTCTATTGATCCTGCTAGCTATGTCCTTTGCCATGCAGAAGCTCTGCAATTGCATGCAATCCCATTTGTCCAACCTTTCTTTCCTTCGTTGTGCTTCTGGGTTTCTTTTTAGAAAATTTCAGCCTTGGTCAAAGTGACCTAGGGTTTCTCCTATTCCATCATGTAATGTTTTCAGAATGTCTGCTTTGACTCTGAGGTCTTTGATCCATTTGGAGTTGATTCTGGTATAGGGTGATATATAAGGAGCTAGCCTTAATTTTCTACAAGTGATTAACCAATTTTGCCAGTACCATTTACTGAGCAGTCTGTCTTTCTTTGATTTTATCTTTTTAGATCCTTTATTGAATATTAGATGATTATGGGTCTGTAGGTTAATTTCTGGGTTTTTAATTCTATTCTATTGTTCCATTGTTCTTGTACCAGTACAAAACAGTTTTAATTTATATGGCTTTGTAGTAGAGTTTGAAGTTTGGTATTGATATTCCTCCAACACTGTTCTTTCTGTTAAGTATCGCTTTTTTGCAATTGGGGGTCTTTTGTTTTTCCATATGAATTTTTGGAATGCCTCTTCTATTTCCTTGAGGAATGCGTTTGGAATATTGATAAGTATGGCATTGAACTTGTAGATAGCCTTGGGAAATATTGTCATTTTCACAATGTTTATCCTTCCTATGGAGGAGCATGGGAGGTTTTGCCAATTTCTAAGTTCTGTTTTGATTTCCTTTTTCAGATTTTTAAAGTTTTCATCATAGAAGTCTTTCACTGCTTTGGTTAAGTTAATTCCTAGGTATTTTATTTTTGTGGGGCTATTACAAATGGAAAAGCTTTCTTGATTTGAGCTACGCTTTTCTCATTGTTGGCATACAGAAAAGCCATTAATTTTGGGGGTTAATTTTATACCCTGCTATTTTGCCAAAGTTTTGAATCAGCTTGAGTAATTTGGGAGTGGAGTCAGTGGAATTCTTTAAGTACAAGATCATGTCATTTGCAAAGAGGGAGAATTTTACTTCTTCTTTCTCTATTTGGATCCCTTTTATGGAATATTGTCTTATTTCTGTAGCTAGGCATTCTAATACTAAATTGAAGACAAGTTGAAAGAGTGGACATCCTTGTCTCATTCCTGAGTTAAGAGGAAATGGCTGTAGTATTTCACTATTAATTATATAATGCTGGCTGTAGGTTTTCCATATGCAGCTTTTATTGTATTGAGGAATGTTCCATGGATCCTAATTTTTCCAGAACCTTCATCATAAAGGGGTGTTGGATCTGGTCCAATGCTTTTTCTGCATCTGTTGAGATAACCATGTGATTTTAATCCTTGCTCTTGTTGATGTGATAAATTATATTAATTGATTTGTGTATATTGAACCAGGTTCAGAATCTACTGAACTTGTGATCTTTTTTTCCTCCTTTCTTATCCTTTTCACCTTTTCCTCTCTTTCGTTCTTCTTTATGTGACTTAACTCTTGTCCTGCACTCCTCAGATGAACCCATAGTTGAATATTAGACCCTATCCCCCATTGTGTACACACTTAATCCACAAATTTATTGCTCAATTCAAAACCTCTGAGACTTAAATTTCTTAATAGCAGTACTATCTCTTTATACCTATATAATATTTTAAGCTTTTTATTCTTAAGTTTTTCACATCTCCTCTATACCCCTTCCCTTCTGTCAATATATTCACGTTCTTCTCCAAATAGATTGTATTTATCTCCATAATATTATTAATTTTTACTTTTCAATTTTTTCTGGCTTCTTTTCTTTTCCCTTTCCCTTTCTTCTTTTTTTCTCTCTCTCTACTTTCATACTACCCAACCTATTTCCTGCTTTAAGATTAGGACTTAATTAACTCTCCCTGAGCCTCCCCACACCAATCTATTCCTATTTTTTACCCACATCTCTCCCTAACCCTAATAATTTCTGGTTTTCCAAAGTCTTCTTTGCGGTTCGAAGCCAATTAACATATAGTTGTTTGATGTTGAATAGATGTACCTGTTGAATTAGATTGTATCTGTAGACTATTGACCATATAAATGCAAACTTTGATTGATGGTTGACTTAAGATAGTGTACGAGCACAAAACTGATGCTATTTTCATCTCAAATGGGCAGAGTAAGCAGGAAAAACACAAGAAAAACGGCAAATCCGGGTATTTTGATAATCAGAGGACAGAACAGATAATGAATAATCCAGAGGAGAGTTCCCAAATAGCTCTACAAACACTGCTGGCAAACATGATAAATGAAAAGATTGAAAGCATACAAAGGACTCTGTATGAGCGTGATAGGGAGAGAGAGGAGGCAATCCAAAAGTTTATACAGGAATATCATAAGCGTGAGGAAACTAGTCAATAACTGATACAGGACTTGCACCAGCAGCTTGAGAATACAAAAAGAGAAAGGCAGGAATGGCGTGAGCAGGCTGAGAACACTCAAAGAGAACTGCAGGAATCCCACGAACAGGGGGAAGCTAATCAAAGAGTAATGCAGGAATCAAAAGAGCAGGAAGAGGATACACAAAGATCACTAAAGGCATTCATGGAATCCATTAACAAAGAGCTGAAGGAAGTCAGGGAGACCACAAAGGGAATGATGAATAGAAGCCAACAGAAGGAATGGGAGTCCAAGGAAACCATAACCAATCAACTAAGTGAATTGAGAATAAACACTGAACACCAAATTAAGGAAGTAAAGAAATTCATACAAGATCTAAAACAAAGCTTCAACAAAGAATTTGAAGCCATCAAAGCCAACCAATGAGAAGGAAAAGAAATAAAAAAACAACAAGTAGAATGTCTTGACAGCAGGTTAGACCATGCAGAAGATCGAATCTCAGGGATTGAAGACAGCCTAGATATTATAGATAAAGAACATACAACCATCCAGGACAAGTCCAAGAAATATGATAGATCTATCCAACACTTGGAAGACACCATCAGAAGGCCTAATCTAAGGATAATGGGTGTAGAGGAGCACCTAGAAACAGAAGTTAATGGTCTAGGAAATTTGTTTAACAGGATCCTAGCAGAGAACATCCCAAACATGCAAAAAGATAGGCCCATTTAGATACAAGAAGCTTTTAGAACCCCAAATAGACCAGACCAGAATAGGACATCCCACAGTCACATTATAATCCACACAGGATAAACTCAGACCAAGGAAAAGATTCTTAAATCTGTCAAGGACAAAAGATTAATCACCTATAAAGGGAAACCAATTAGAATCAACTCAGATTTCTTAAGAGAGACAAATCAAAGCAAGAAGAGCCTGGAATGATGTATGCCATGACCTAAAAACAAACAACTATCAACCAAGAATACTGCAACCAGCTAAACTCTCCTTCATAACTGAAGGCCAAATAAAAACCTTCCATGGCAAAGAAAAATTGAAACAATACATCTCCACCAAACCAGTCCTACAAAAGATTCTTAAAGATGTCCTACACATAGTAAACCAACAAGACCACAATAAAGGCCAAGAAATGTCACCCAAACTTAAAATCCAAGAACCATAGGAAGAACCCAGCTTTCGCAGCCCCCAAGTAGGTGAATAACATGGCAGGAACTCCCAAATACCTCTCAGTCTTATCTCTTAACGTTAACGGAATGAACTCTCCCATCAAGCGACATAGACTGTCTTGTTGGATTAAAAAACAAGACCCTTCTATCTGCTGCCTTCAGGAGTCACATCTTGCCCGTAAAAACAAGCACATTTTCAATGTTAAGGGCTGTAACAAAATCTACCAAGCAAACGGTCCCCATATTCAGGCGGGAGTTGCAATCCTAATATCATATAAAATAGACTTCATATTAAAATTCGTGAGAACAGATAAAGAAGGTCACTACATACAAATTAAGGGATCTCTCCTTCAGGAGGATATTACAATTCTAAATATCTATTCGCCAAACAATGGAGCACTCAAATTTATCCAAGAAACTACTTTCCCTCAAATCATATATAGATCCAAAGACATTAACTGTTGGGGATTTTAACACACCACTCTCCCCACTAGATAGATCAGCTCCGCAAAAATTCAACAGAGAAACCGCAGATCCAAACAGCTGCATAGATCAACAGGATTTAACAGACATTTACCGAACATTTCACCCAGCAGCATCAGAATACACGTTTTTCTCAGCAGCACATGGAACATTTTCTAAAATAGACCACATTTTAGGCCACAAAGCAAACTTGTCTAAATTCAGAAACATTGAAGTTATACCTTGCATTCTCTCTGACCACAAGGGAATAAAATTAGAACTCAACATCAAAAGCCACCAAAGAAAGTCCGGTATCACATGGAGGCTGAACAACACACTGCTGAATCATGAGTGGGTCATGGAAGAGATTAGAAAGGAAATTCAAATGTTCATGGTATTCAACACAAATGAACACACAAATTACCAGCTTCTCTGGGATACAGCAAAGGCAGTACTCAGAGGCAAGTTTATAGCTCTGAGCAACTACATCAACATATTGGAGAGATCTGAAACCAACAATTTAATGACACATCTAAACCTCCTTGAAAAAGACCAGCAAGATAAACCCCAATCCAGTAGATGGAAAGAAATAATTTAAATTATATCAGAATTAAATGAATTAGAATCCAAAAAAACTATAGAAAGAATCAACAAAACAAAGAGTTGGTTCTTCGAAAAAATTAACAAAATTTCCAGACCCTTAGAAAATCTTATCAGAAAAAGAAGAGAACACACCCAAATAAATAAACTCAGAGACGAGAATGGAAACATCACCACGGAAACAACCAAAATTCAAAACATTATAAGCGAATACTTCTCAAAACTTTATGCTAATAAGTTTGAGGACATGACAAAAATGGGCCTTTTCCTAGCAAATATTGACATGCCAAAACTAAACCAAGATGAATTAAACCAGATTAGCAGGCCCATATCAAGCATTGAAATAGAAAGAGCAATAAGAGACCTACCAGCTAAGAAAAGTCCAGGACCAGATGGTTTTACAGTGGAATTTTACAAGGCTTTCAAAGCAGAGCTCACACCAATACTCCACCAACTCTTCAATGAAATTGAAAGAGAAAGTTCACTACCGAACACATTCTATGAAGCTTTCATAACCCTCATCCCAAAACCAGGCAGGTACTCAACAAAGAAAGAGAACTATAGACCCATTTCTTTGTTGAGCATTGATGCAAAACTTCTCAACAAAATTTTGGCCAATCGACTTCAACAATTCATCCAAAAAATCATACACCATGATCAAACAGGATTCATTTCTGGGATGCAAAGGTGATTCAATATACCCAAATCAATTAATATTATTCATCACATCAACAGAAACAAGAATAAGAACCACATGGTTATCTCAATAGATGCAGAAAAAGCATTCGACAAGATCCAACACCCATTTATGATGAAGGTTTTAGAAAAATTAGGAATCAATGGAACATTCCTCAATACAATAAAGGCTGTATATGACAAACCTACAGCCAGCATTATACTTAATGGTGAAAAACTAAAGCCATTTCCTCTTAACTCAGGAACAAGACAGGGATGTCCACTCTCTCCACTTCTCTTCAATCTCGTATGAGAATGCCTATCAACAGCAATAAGAAAAGATGCAGACATAAAGGGGATCCAAATAGGGAAAGAAGAAATAAAACTCTCCTTCTTTGCAGACGACATGATCTAGTATTTAAAGAATCCCATAGATTCCACTCCCAAATTACTCAAGCTGATTCAAAACATTGGCAAAGTAGCAGGGTATAAAATTAGCCCCCCAAAATCAATGACCTTTCTATATGCCAACAATGAGAAAAGTGTGGCTGAAATTAGGAAAGCAACTCCATTTGTAATAGCCCCACAAAAAATAAGATACCTAGGAATTAACTTAACGAAAGAAGTGAAGGACCTCTATGATGAAAACTTTAAAATCTTGAACAAGGAAATCAAAACAGAACTTAGAAAATGGCAAACCTCTCATGCTCCTGGATTGAAAGATTAACATCGTGAAAATGGCAATACTTCCCAATGCTATCTAGAAATTCAACGCGATACCTATCAAAATTCCAGCCTCATTCTTCAAGGAAATAGAAGAAGCAATCCAAAAATTCATATGGAATAATAAAAGACCCCGAGTATCAAAAACGCTCCTCAACAGAAAGAACACTGCTGGAGGAATATCAATACCAAATTTCAAACTCGACTATAAAGCCATAGTAATCAAAACAGCTTGATATTGGCATAAGAACAGACTTCAAGACCAATGGAATAGAATTGAAAACCCAGAAATGAATCTACATACCTATAGCCATCTAATCTTCGATAATGGAGCTAAAACAATAGAATGGAAGAAAGACAGCCTCTTCAGTAAATGGTGGTGGCAAAATTGGTTAACTACTTATAGAAAACTAAAGCTAGATCGTTATATATCACCCTGCACCAGAATAAACTCCAAATGGATCAAAGACCTCGAAGACAAAGCAGACACTCTGAAAACATTACAGGATGGAAACGGAGAAATCCTAGGACTCCTTGGTGAAAGCCGAAATTTTCTGAATATAGACCCAGAAACACAACAAATCAAAGAAAGTTTTGACAAATGGGATTGCATGAAGTTGCAGAGCTTCTGCATGGCAAAGGACATGGCTAGCAAGATCAATAGAAAGCTCACAGATTGGGAGAAGATCTTCACTAGCCATACAACAGACAAGACTCTGATATCTAAAATATATTTGGAACTCAAAAAATTAAATCCCCCAACCACAAATCCTCAAAGAAACAACTGCCCAATAAATAAGTGGGCTAAAGACTTAAAGAGAAACTTCTCTTAAGAAGAAAGAAGGATGGCCAATAGACATATGAAGAAATGCTCAACATCCCTATCCATAAAAGAAATGCAAATCGGGGCTGGGAAGGTGGCTCAGTGGTAGAGCGCTTGCCTTGCATGCCTGAGGCCCTGGGTTTGATTCCTCAGCAACACATAAGCAAAAAGAAAAAAGCCAGAAGTGGCGCTGTGGCCCAAGTGGTAGAGCGCTAGCCTTGAGCTGAAGAGCTGAGGGACAGTGCCCAGGCCCAGAGTTCAGCCCCACAACCGGACCAAAAAAAAAAAAAAAGAAATGCAAATCAAAACATCATTGAGATACCACCTCACTCCAGTTAGAATGGCAAAAATCAAGAAATCTAATAACAACAGATGCTGGAGGGGATGAGGACAGAAGGGAACCTTACTTAATTGTTGGTGGGAATGTAAACTTGTTCAACCCCTTTGGAAAGCAGTGTGGAGGTTCTTCAAAAGACTTCACATAGAGCTCCCCTATGACCCAGCAATCCCACTTTTGGGCATTTACCCAAATGTTTACAAACAAGACAACACTAAAGCTACCAGCACAACTATGTTTATTGCAGCATTATTTACCATAGCTAAGATATGAAACCCACCCAGATGCCCCTCAGTAGATGAATGGATCAAGAAAATGTGTATATGTACACAATGGAATTCTATGCCTCCATCAGAAAGAATGACATTGCCCCATTTGTTAGGAAATGGAAAAACTTGGAAAAATTATATTAAGTGAAGTAAGCCAGGCCCAAAGAAACATAGGTCCCATTATTTCCCTTATTTGCACTATCTAGTATATGTAAAAGTCAAGCGGATAAGGTCAGATAATGTGATGTTAGGAAAATGAACCCTTAGAAATGTATTTTGATGTATTTTTCATTCATGCATTTGTTTTTAACTCATTTATAAGATTATTTCTTTGTAGCTTTGTATGTCCCTCCCCCACAATATAACCCCTGCTTTCACTATATTTTATATCAGTATAACTTGTGGAGGACATGGGGAAAAACAAGTCGTTTAAAGATACAGGTGGTCCTGTAGCAACAATGAGAAGTACAAGTTGTCATGTTGAAAATGAGCTTTACAACGTTGGTGCGGGAGAGGGGGAGAAGAGGGGGAGCGGGGTAGGATTTGGTGGGGGGGGTGGAGGGGAGGCTGGGAAGGGACATGAAGGGTAAAGAAAGGAGGAGGCTGTGATGCTTGATAAGAAATGTACGCATTATCCTGCCCATGTAATTGTAACCCCTCTGTACAGTATGTTCACAAAAATAAAATAAATTAAAATAAAATGAAAAAAAAGGATACCCATCATAGAGCACAGATCCTCAGAGCAGTTTATCATGTACACTTTGTGAGAATGACAATGTGTTAGGAACTATAGATTAAATCACTGAATACTTGATATATATATGCAAATATATTTATATATTTACATTTTTATATATGCATATATGTATGTGCCTTTATATATGTACACATGTATGTTACTATACTCACAAATACACACATACATATACCCATGTATACATGTACAGATGGAGAAAGACACATAGATACAGTCAACACAAGTTTCACTAGTTGTTGAATATGCCTTAGACGGAATGTTTGGAATCAAATATGTTGAAGATGTATTTGTCTCTAAGAGTTCTTTTACCACTCCTCTTATCTCTTAAAACTGGTACGTTTTAAGACATGAGATTCGACTTGCAAAATGCAGTACAAGTGATAGTAAGTCATTCGGAAATCTCAGTAAGTAAAGGTCATATGTTGTCTCCCTGCTCCCTATGGAATGCTTGCTCTTGTAGACACTCCCAACAACCAAAGTAGCAGGAAAATATCCTATCAGAGTATATACTATCAGAGGGGGGTTGGAGGGAGGATTTGGGTGATGTTAAGGGAAGGGATGTTAGGGGAAAAACAAAGGATTGAGCAACAATGCTCAATAAGAAATATACTCAATACCTTCCTTATGTAACTGTAACCCCTGTGTACAGTGGCTTTACAATAAAAATATATATTAAAAAGATACAAGGAAAACTTCTGTACTTATGGGAAGTTTTATTTATCACTCAATATCAGTAAAGTATTGGTTTTAGGACCACAGGTATATTGAAATTTTGGATACTCAAACTTTTTACTTGAACACAGTATATTATTTACATAAGAATGTGTCCACATCCTAATTCAGTGTAATTGCTATGAAACATTTTACTACATTTTATGTTTGTAATGGAAAATAAAAATATTTGCACTATCAACAGATACAATTTTTTTCAATTTTTTTTGTCTTTTTGTCTGCATTTTGTGGATGGAATTGGGAGAGCAATTTTGAAAAGCTCAAATTTCATCACCAAGAGCTGCCTGCAAAATGTAAAAGGATCTAATACAGTATCTTAAATAATATGGAACTCCAAGGAGAAGTACTTGAATTGAGACATTATCAGAAAGTCTAACCACGCAAGGACTTTTTAGAAGCGCAGCATCTATATTTCTAATGGAGAGCTTTCATAACCCTTTCTGAAACACAAGTCAGAACCTCATTGAAGTGTAGATTGTTTTCCCTCACCTTTCTGTCAAGCTCAGTCATTATCAATCAACATACAGATAATCTTGAATAATCCTCTAATAACAAAATGTTGATGGAATGGTCATATGCAGAAAACCTGGGAAGGCAAACTTTTTCCAGTTAAGACAATCTGTATTCTGTGCTCCAGAAGAGAGAAAACTAGGTAAGCATCCATTTACAAACTTCTGAATAGTTCTGATTCTGCCCACATCAGTTATCTATCCATACCTGTGATGGAGTGAGAGGATTTTAAAAGAATTTAGTGATCTAAAATTTAAATTTAAATGTGGAATGAAATTAGTTCCAATACATTACATTAAGATATTTAGAAACAAGTCAAAAACTCAAAGGTCTATAAGATTTTTTAAATTGGAAGTGTAGGGATATTGGAATTTGGTTCTCTATATTTTAAGCAATTAGCAAGAAGAATTGGCAAAACACAATTTACATTCAGAGCAGACTTGTCACACTAATTTTTGTATACTGAAAGGAGCACAAACCTCAACAATATGTCAATGCTATCCTCTTATTTATCTCTAAAGGTTTATGCATCTGGTCTATTAACATTAAAATTTCAAAAAAATTAATTTTTAGCTAATTGTCCAAAGGGGTTTTGCTTCATCATGTCAGTGTTGAATAGAGTATATGTGCTTTTCAATGTACAATGCATGAGAATCATTGTCAAACTTTCCATTTTTCCTTCTTCCCTTACCCCAAACCCACATATCCCTTCAAGTTTCCTACTTATATTCTCACTTATATATATTGAATTATATGACTGTATTAGTCCACCATTCCCTCTCCATTCTTCTGCCCTACTCCCTTTATGCCCAGATCTCCCTTCTAAGACTGATTTCAACTTCATGGGATTTGTTAAATATCTCTGCCATTGGTATGTGGCTTTGGGCTTGCCATATCCTCTCTTCCATGTTTGACCTACATAAATGAGGATATTTCTACATTTTTCTAATCTCTGAATATCTGAGTTAGGTCATTAATCTGGGTATCCTTTTCATTTTTTAAATTTCAAATATAGTATAAACTTTGTTTGACTAGTCATTTTCTAAAAATGAGTGATATTCATGAACACTAATATTTTGGTACCAAATTGAGACTGTATTAACCTTGATGATAATAGTAACCAATCTATTTTAAGTAGATTGAGATGCAACTATTTTCATTATCTTTATTTCTTAGTGATCATTTTTTAATGATTAAATGAGACTTTTCCATCCAGTTTAGGTTAAGAGCGTTAAGTAATGTACTAGATGGTAAGTAAATCTGAAAATGTTTTAGGCTACAGGGGTTCAGGAAAAGGTAGGATCAATGGATACTACAGTACTTTTACTGATAAGAGAATTTGAGGGCAAGTTATTTTATAATGGTTCATGTTAGGGAACAGGATAACTTCAGAGGAAGAGTCAGAAAATTTGTGGGAATCAGGACAATCTGAAACTCATTTCCAGAGTGCAAACTGATTAAAACTAGACTATTTTTCATAAACATTACAATTGGACTATCATTAGGGTGAAAGTTAGGTTTCAGTTGCAGCTGTGGTTAGTGTTAGCATTAGGGCAATGGTAAGTTTAGGGTCAAACTGAAACTATCTTTGAATAAAAAGTCATGTTAGAATTAGGATGAATGTGAAATATGAAACTGCTAATTATATTAAGATTAGGATATGATTAGTGTGAGGGTTAGCCTCAATATTCCAGTTAAGGTTAGGTTTACAAAAATGGCAAGATAATGAATAAAACTACAAACTATTTTTAGAGAGATTAGTTGAATCAAAGTTAGGATGAATAAATCTAATGTATTTGTATGGCTTTTAGAATCCATAGGCTATTAGTACTATGGTTAGGGTTACTGTTCTAGTTCAGGTTAGACTTAGGGTTAGAGAAGGATAAGCTTTAAGGTAAAACTGAGTTTTCTGCTAACATTTTCAAGTAAAATAAGTGTGAAATTTAACAAAAACTACAGAGTTTTCCTAATTTTCCTATTCAGGGTACAATAGGGTTAAATTTAGAGTTAGGTTTCTAGTAAGGTTTAGATATATAGTTAGGGTTAGGAACTAGAGTATAATTTAAGTAAACCTGCAACTTCTTTTTGGAGATATAGGAGTTCAGTAAAAGTTAAGATCAGTGGACACTATGATAGTTTTCATGATATGAAGATTTGAGGTTAATATTCATAATAGGGAACGATTTCAGAATCCAAATAAGGGAATCTGTAGGATTTGGCGCAAAGTGCATGAGTATCTGTTAGGATATATTTTCCATTAATTTTAGGATTGGGTTACTATTATCATCAAGGTTACTCTCAGGGTTCTGACCAGGATTAGAGTTAGGATTATGGAAATGGAAGGTTGAGAACTTGAGTGACTTACTTCCTTTGTGTATGTATATGCACTATTCTAAGGCTTGAACTCAAGGCTTGGGTTCTATCCCTGAGCATTATGCTGTAGGCTAGCATTCTACCACTTGAGCCATGATTCCACTTCCAGCTTCCTTTGGCAGTGAATTGGAGATGAGAGTCTCACAGATTTTCCTATCCAAGCTGACATTGAACTGAGATCCCCAGATCTCTGCCTTCTGATTAAAGGTAGGATTAAACTCATGAGCTACAAGTGCCATGGAAAGTGCCTGACTTTTATTGATTGTTTTTACTTTTGTTCAAGATCAACATTGAATTCAATATCTGAAAGCATTGCTCACTAGGTAACAAGCTGCCACTTGAACCATATCTCCAAAAATGGTTATCTTAAATAGCTGGAAATCATTAAATTTTCTTCAGATGATATGTATCATTAGTGTTGTTCTAAAAATTATCCTAACCAAAACAGATTTATAGACCCTAGAGGTGATCTGAGCAGATTCTCATGGTTGGTCTCTAATTGCATAATATTTTAGGGACATGATTTTTTAATTATTATTTTAAGTAGCAAAGGAGTTATTAAACAAAGCAGTTTCTGCGTACAATATACCTTAATCAATGCCAAACCTTTCAACATTCGCATCCTTCCTCTATGCACCTCTTCCTTCACTCTTCTTAATTTTGTAGGATATTTACTGGATTGCTCTGTGCACTTCCCCCATTTTCTCCTGGTCTTTCTTGTACCTTTTCCCCCTTCACCCCTGTTTTGACTATCCACTTACATATGATCCAGCAACTCTACTCCTAGGCATTTACCTGAAAGATTACAAACCAGGATATTGTAAATATTTCAGCACAACCATGCTTACTGAATCAGCCCAGATACCCCTCAAGAGAGAAATGATTCAAGAAAATGTAATATACACACACACACACACACACACACACACACACACACAGAGAGAGAGAGAGGGGGGGGGAAATCCTATTTACCCACCATCAGAAAGAGTATTGTACTATTTGTATCTCTCATTTCTCCTTTCTTCTGCCTGGTATCCCATTGTTGTCGTACTGTCCCTGTACTGCAGTAAGTGACACATGCAAACTGATGTAAAAGATTGTCAGTGTTATCGGCTAGCCATAGATTCTTAAATATGAGTTCTATGCTCATTCTCTTTGTTTATTCATGCCTTTGAGTTGTGATTGCACAGTTTCATTTGTACCATTTGCTACACAGAAAAGAGATGAACCACATATATGTATATATGCATATACGCACATACATGTATATACAAACATACATGGATATATGTACACATATGTGTATATATTAAATACTTGAATATATTTTATGTTTTTGAGAATTATGGAGCTAACAAAAATCACATGTCTCCTTTGAATACATAATTTTAAAGAGAATATCACCATCTCTAATCTTTCAGTGGCCTTGAAATTAGATGTTCAAATGGGGAAAGTTATTTAGGCTTTTTTTGTGGAAGAGAGGAGTATTACTAGGGTTCTATTCAGGTGTTCTCTGCTTGCTAGATAGGACTTGATTTGTATAGCAACAAGCAGCTCAATTACTTTTGCCATACTTCTAGTCCATTTTATTTACTTGAGGTCTTGAACTTTTTGCCCGGGTCTGATCTTAGATTGACTGAATGATCTTAGATTGCTTCTTATGTGTCCCACACAATTAGCTAAGATTACAGATGTGAACCAGTATGGCCAGCTCATTTGTTGAGATGGATGTCTTGGCAGTTTTTTTCTCTGGCCTGGCCTCAGACTGTGATCCTCGTCATTTCTGCTTCCCGCGCAGCTGGGTTTACAGAGGTAGGCTACTATACTAGATGTACATGATACCTTTTTTTTTTTTAAAGAGGTTTTTATTGAAAAAATACAGTATAGAGGGGTTATAGTTACATGAGCAAGGTAATGAGTACATTTTCTATTAAGCCTTGCTACCTCCTCCTTTGTTTTCCCCTATCCTTCCTTCCTTCCCACCTGTACAATTACTCCTCCATTCCCCCTTCCCTTCTTCCCCGCCTAAATTGCAAAGTTCCTTTTTCAACATAGTGTATTGTGTATCTCATTGCTACAATGGATCAGCCTGTATCCCTATTTAAACAATTTGTTTTTTCCCTTCCCCTCCCAAAGCTAAAGAATTATCTATACAAGATACAGGGCACTGACACTGAATACAGAGAAAACAGGGGTTATACCATGGGCGAAGAACATACAAAGAAACAAAAAAAAAAATCACATGTTATATTATAAATCCCTATTTTGTAGTTCAATTTGCTTAACAATATCTTATCTGGTCATATGTACATACTTTTTGAACTTTTATTCTTGTCCCAGATATATACTACTTGCTGCAAATAAGGGAAACTATAGGACCTATGATTTTTTGGGTCTGAATTATTTCAGTTAATATAATTTTTTCCAAGTCTGCACTTAGAGCTCACCCAGCAATCTCACTTTTGGGCATTTACCAAATGATCAAAAACAAGAACATACTAAGCTACCAGCACAACTATGTATATTGCAGCATTATTTACAATAACTAAGATATCAAACCGACCCAGATGCACCTAAGTAGATGAATAGATATATACTTATATACATATATATGGAATTTATACATATATACCTATGTGTATATATATATATATACTTATATACATATATATGGAATATATACACATATAACTATGTATTTATATATACATATATATGTGCCACATTTTCTTGTATATATATGCATATACATATATACATACATATATATGTATGTATATACATACATATACTTTTATATGTATGTATACATACATATGTATATACACATATATGTATGTATATATATATATATATATATATATATGAATTCTATTCCTGCATTAGAAAGAATGACATAGTCCCATTTGTTAGGAATTGGAAAGATGTGAAAAAAATATAGTAAGTGAAATAAGCCAGGCCCAAATAACCATACTTGAAGTAACTAATACATGGTACCATATAATCATATAAGATACTGTTAACTGAAATGAACCCCAAGATAGGGACACAAATGATTTTTATTCCACAAGCTTCTTATCTTTATATAATCCCCCACATAAATTTGGAAGGGAGTTGTGGTTCAAGTATATAGCACCACCCATTAGGGAAAAAGCTTAAGTGAGAACGTAAGGTTTAACCACAATATCAGAGTTTAAGCCACAATATCAGCACTCAAATATATTTTTTTCTTTGAGGTTTTTATTAAATTGCTCAGAAAATAGCAACATTATATTTATGTTTAACATTACTATTAAAATCATGTTATGTTTATTGATGTTATTCTTTATTTTCCTAAATTTTACTTACTCATTAATAATATCCAGTAATGAAAAGAGATGATTACTGTTTCTCAAGCTTTTATGACAGTTGAATATATGAATAAAAGATGCATACAAGGAGTTTGGACTGAAAAGAGATATTTGAAGGCTCTTCACATAAATAAATGATAGTTGAAGAAGTTGTGGGCATGTATGAAATAAACTAAAGAAATTGCAAGGAAAGATATGGTATGATTCTGGAAACCACACAATTTTGGAAGAAAAAAAATGAAAAATATGTAGCTTCTGGTAAGAACTTTGTAACCCACCTGTACATTTGATTCCTTATTTCTAGTGGAAGGCATTTCAGTTAATTTTATTTTACAAAGTTAAACATGATTGACATTTAATATTAACTGGCCTCTGTCTCATGTAAGCAATTATTCTAACCAGGAGCCAGGAACTCATACCTATATTCCTAGCTACTCAGAAGGTTGAGATCTCTAGATCCTAGTTAAAAGCCAAGTTGGAGAGGAAAGCTGGTGAGTCATTTCTGTTCAATTAACCACGAGAAAACTGGAAGTGGCACTGTGGCTCAAAGTGGCAGCACTAGCCTTGAGTAATAAACCTCAGAGACAGAACCCAGGCCCTGAGTTCAAGCTCTCTGAAATTATTCTTAAAATACTTATCAGGATTTCTTTAACTTGTCTAGAAGAATGTTTTAAACTTAGGGATTTTTTATTTCATGTTGTCAGCATTGATTTTTAAGATGTGCAGAGAAAAATTATTTATAGTCAGAACTGGTTTGTATTGCTTTGTATTACACATTGCCTCTACACCCAGGGATCAGCTGGAATGTAGATGGCCAAATCTTGACTGTTGGTAATGAATATGAATATGTGTTTCTTTTAGCAAAGAAAAAATTTATGAATTAGTAGCCCTTATATATAACACCTTAATAGTAATTACATAATTACTATTATTACTAGTATTTTTTTTTGTCTGTTGTGGGACTTGAACGCTAGTCCTGGGCATTGTTCTTCAGTTCTTCAGCTCAAGGCTAGCAAAAGTGCCACTTCACATTTTCTGAACCTTAAGTTGTAGATAAGGGTTTCACAGATTTTCCTACCAGTGGTGGCTTTGAAAAGAGACCTTCAATCTCAGCCTCCTTAGTAGCTAGGATTACAGGTGTGAGCTACTGACACCTGGCAGTATAATTATTTTGAAAAAGAAAAAAACCCATGATTGTATCTTTAAAAAAATCACAATATGGCAAGTGTACCTGTAATGTAAGTTGTATCAAGGAACCTTCGGCAGCAATCATTTTTAGATCTCACTATATCCTGTCCAATGCCAGATAATACTTCATTAATTTATTTTACTTTTTCCTAACAAAGTTTATTATAAATGCACAACAGAACAATTTTGTATTGAGTATAAAGAATTCTTTAGCTCTGGGGCTTGAAATCAGGGCCTAGGCACTCTCGTTGAGCGTCTTTTGCTCAAGGCTAGCACATTACCAATTGAGCCATAGCACCACTTCCAGTTTTTCTGCTTATGACACACTGAGGAATCAAATCAAGTGCTTCATGCATGATACCCTAGCACTCTACTACATTCCCAGTCATTGAGTCTTTTGTTGTTGTTGTTTTAAGATAGCATTTTGCTATGTGTCCTTCTGTTGGCCTGAAATTTAGACTGGTCCCAAGCCTACTCCTAAATCAGCCACCCAAATTCAGAGATTACGGACATTGACCATCATATTCAGCCCACGATTCCTTGTGATACTCGTTTCAGATATAGGAACAGTTATTCTGTCTTCTTTGGATTGGATGGTTTTTTCATTCATCACTGTTAATCACATTTCTTGTCCTGGATTGTTGACCCTTCTAGATCAATAGAAATATTTCAGGTTCTTTTGAGGAACCTCCATACTACTTTTCAAAGAGGTTGAACAAGTTTACACTCCCACCAACAATGATGTAAGGTTCCTTGCTGTCCACATTCCTTCCAGCATCTGTTGTTATTAGAGTTCTTGATTTTTGCCATTCTAACTGGGGTGAGCTGCTATCTCAATGTTGTTTTGATTTGCATTTCTTTTATGGCTAGGGAGGTTGAGCATTTCTTCATGTGTCTATTGGCCATCCTGCTTTCTTCTTCAGAGAAGTTTCTCTTTAAGTCATTAGCCCACTTATTTATTGGGCAGTTGTTTCTTTGAGGATTTGTTGTTGGGAGATTTAATTTTTTTGAGTTCCAAGTATATTTTAGATATGAGACCCTTTTCCATCGTATGACTAGTGAAGATCTTCTCCCAATCCATGAGCTTTCTATTGATCTTGCTAGCTATGTCCTTTGCCATGCAGAAGCTCTGCAACTTCATGCAATCCCATTTGTCCAACCTTTCTTTGATTTGTTGTGTTTCCGGGTCTCTACTCAGAAAATTTCAGCCTGTGCCAAGGAGACCTAGGCTTTCTCCTATTCCATCCTGTAATGGTTTCAGAGCGTCTGCTTTGACCCCGAGGTCTTTGATCCATTTGGAGTTTATTCTGGTGCGGGGTGATATATAAGGATCTAGCTTTAGTTTTCTATAAGTAGTTAACCAATTTTGCCAGCACCATTTACTGAAGAGGCTGCCTTTCTTCCATTCTATTATTTTAGCTCCCTTATGAACGATTAGATGGCTATAGGTCTGTAGGTTCATTTCTGGGTTTTCAATTCTATTCCAATGTTCTTGAGGTCTGTTCTTGTGCCAGTACCAAGCTGTTTTGATTCCAATGGCTCTATAATAGAGTTTGAAATTTGGTATTGATATTCCTCCAGCAGTGTTCTTTCCGTTGAGGAGCGTTTTTGCTACTCGGGTTCTTTTATTGTTCCATATGAATTTTTGGATTGCCTCTTCTATTTCCTTGAAGAATGAGGTTGCAGTTTTGATAGGTATCGCGTTGAATTTGTAGATAGCCTTGGGAAGTATTGCAATTTTCACGATGTTAATCTTTCCAATCCAGGAGCATGGGAGTTTTTCCCATTTTCTAAGTTCTGTTTTGATTTCCTTTTTCAAGTTTTTAAAGTTTTCAACATAGAGGTCTTTCACATCTTTGGTTAAGTTAATTCCTCCCCTATTACCCAGCCATCCCACTTTTGGGCATTTACCCAAATGTTTACAAACAAGACCACACTAAAGCTACCAGCACAACTATGTTTATTGCAGCATTATTTACCATAGCTAAGATATGGAACCAACCCAGATGCCCTTCAGTAGATGAATGGATCAAAAAAATGTGGTATACATACACAATGGATTTCTATGCCTCCATCAGAAAGAATGACATTGCTCCATTTGTTAGGAAATGGAAAGACTTGGAAAAAATTATATTAAGTGAAGTAAGCCAAGCCCAATGAAACACAGATCCCATTATTTCCCTTATTTGCAATATCTAGTATATGTCTGAGTCAAGCAGAAAAGGTCAGATGAGGTGATGTTAGGAAAATGAACCCTAAGATATGTATTTTAAATGTTTTTTCTTTCATGCATTTGTTTCTAACGTAATTATAAGATTATTTCTTTGTTGCTTTGTATGTCCCTCCCCCAAAATATAACCCCTGCTTTCACTGTAAAAAAAAAAATAAAGAAATATTTCAGGTTCTGATCTTGAAACTGATCCTTGCCATCCAACAACATCACATGTTTGTGAAAAGCATTAGCTGGCCTAATGAGCATAGCAGCCAGCTGGAGTTCAGCTATCTGATGGCCTTAGGGTCCAACAATGCAATCATTTCTGTGCACCTACTGAAAACTGTCACAGGTAATTTTGATTTATTCCATACAATTCTCAACCATTTGCCTTTCTCAGCTTTGCATGCTTTAAATTCTGTTAAACATTAATTACTATTTCATCATTTTCACAAGTAACATATATGTCTTACTTTAAAATTTATTCAAACATGCAAAAATGTTATCGTAGTTGCTGTCCACCCGTGGCTCATGTTTTAAAACCTAGCTACTTTAGAGGTGAAAAACTGAGGATCCTGGTTTAAAACAGCCCATGTGGAAAATTGTGAGATATTTCTCCCATTAAGAAACCAAAATCCAGAAGTGGAGATGTGGCTCAAGTAATAGAGTGTCAGTTTTGAGCAAAAAGACTAAGCAAGAATAATATGTCTACTTCTGACTCCATTATTTACTTATGGAACACTCACTCACACACACACACACACACACACACACACACACACACACTATACATTCTTCTAGACTCTCCTTCCTGAGCAGTACTCAATGCCATTAACATAATGCATGTTTTCTCCAAATTATTATGGTAGGGATTAAACTACATTTGTGTTATGATACTGCAATTTTTGTACTTTTTGTTTTGCAATTTTTTGTACTTAAGTAAGAAAACAGTCGTTTGTGAAGACTAACCAGAAATAAATGTGTCGGTAAATAGGTAGGTGGCAGGTAGACTGAAACTTGCAGATAATACCATTTGAAATTTTATTTCTCCAAGTTTATATATATATATATACATATATATATATATATATATATATATACATATGTATGTGTTTAAAACTTGTGCCAAAATTTTATTTCCATTAACAATGATCTATTTGTTCCATTATATAAATTTAACTTATTGTATGTTTCATACTAGATAAATATATATTGAATTTCTTTTCTTTGGAGACAAGATTCTGCAGTTTAGACCAGGCTTTCTTCAATTCCTAATTCTCAAGTTTCAGGTTCCTGAGAAGTTCAAACAGTCAAGGGAAGACTGGAGTATGAGTTATTACCTCAAGAGTATTTAAGTTAGAGCTGTTGGACATTAAAAGATTAAGACTTTGGAGACAAGATGGATGTCTGTGCTATGGTTGTAATGACTATTGCTCCCTTACGCTCTCTAACAAAAAGGGATTTAATTATCATTATGTATACAAACAATACGTCATGTTAATAGTTGTAACCACAAGCTAGATTGATGCCTTAGTTTGTGGACATACCTGTAGGCACTGACCACCTCCCAACCCTGTAGTAGAATGAATATAAAGCATGTTAAGCAGGATTTCGGGATCCAGAACCTGGCAAAGAGGATATGGGTCCTCTGGTGTCTTCTTTCCTATCACTTCCTGTGATTTCTCAGATTTTTGGCCAGGTATCCCATCATCTTTGCTGTTCCATGGTTGTTGTTAGTTACAGTATTGATATTCTGAACACCTCAAAACAAACTATGGAAAAACACCTCCTTGAGCAAGATTCAGAAGTGTATAGGAGCACCTCGGAAGATCCCAAACATCAGCAGTCATCCTGTGA
This sequence comes from Dipodomys spectabilis, assembly GCF_019054845.1. Taxonomy (NCBI): domain Eukaryota; kingdom Metazoa; phylum Chordata; class Mammalia; order Rodentia; family Heteromyidae; genus Dipodomys; species Dipodomys spectabilis. Next base: position 3,043,252 of record NW_024870689.1, read on the forward strand.
TTTTCTAGCAAGAAAGTACAATTCAGATGTACCTTTATTTTTGATAATATAAAGAGATGGATAATTGTCTTTTTGTATATTTTATACTTGATATTGCATAAATTTTCAGAAAAATATATACATTGTGAAATAATGTTATTTTTTCCATGGGTCAGAAAACCTCGTAACTGAAGTAATGACCCTAATGTCTTATCTCAGTTGACTGAATCAGATTTAGATGAGTATGAATTGCCTAATTATGAACATTTCTCCATGAAACTCAACAACATAGAACGAAGTGTGAAGGTCAGGCTATTCTATACCTCTAAGGATTTTACATATGTTAGACTAATATACACCCACACTGCTCAGCACTAATGGCACATTGTTGTGTCATAATTGTCTTTATATCAGAAATACGCTAGAGTTTAAAGTAGAATGATGGGCTGTACATTTTCAAAGCAAGAGTGATGATCACCCCCTGCAATTACTCTCAGTGTTGAATCCTTCCTATACATTTTACTGACTTAGCTTCTATTCTGTGCTTTACCATTATCAGGGAGGGTCACACTGTATCAAGCTACAATACTGCGGCAACCTTAGCTGCCTTTGAATTTTACCTCCAATCTTGATCCCAAGGTGAACTCTGCAACTCTAATCACATGGTTAGTGGACACCCGAACTTTTCAAGCCTGGTTAAAATTTCAGCTATCATTGCTCATTGCCAGGGTTAAAGATCTCACTACTTTAGATTTGTTGTTTATCTTCTTGTATTTCCAACACTGCCTTTGAAGTTGGTTTTTGAAGTAGAGCTTTTAGTTTGCATTTGATTTATGGAGGTGTTAGTGATGCCAGTTGAACTGCATATATTATAATGTAAGTAATTTGATGTTTTCATATATGAATTTAATTTTGGCAGTTGAGGAATTGAATACACATCACTCACAAAAATTTATTTATATGTATTTGTATTGCTTTATTGTGAGCTTCCTAAAAGCCAGTCATGGGAGAACATGTTCCTAATCACATCACTTCTGTCACTGAGACAAGGTTTGAAATGTCCAGACCACTTGGCACTTCATAGTGTGAACCTTGCTACAAAGAAGGGGAGATAATAGCAAAAAGAGAAAATGAATCTTCCATCGGTTTTGTTATATGTGCTTTACACTTAGCCATTAAGACCACCATAATACTATTTTTTATGACTTCTTACCTACTCTTTTCCTGTTCTGAGCTGTTTTATTTATGGATCTCTAAGAAATAATGTAAGAATCATATAAAAAATCTATATGTCATATAATAAATCATAAAAAATAGATTGTTAGGATTATATAATCCAAAAGGAATAATTTAGGCAAAATTACTTCAGTGTAAAAGCCACAGGACAGCCCTAACATTACTTTCATTTTTTCATATGAAGAAAAGACTTTTTTAAATAAAGACAAATTTTCACAGATATTAATGTCTATTGGGTATATATTTCTTAATGCCTTCAGGAAGGATGCTGTGACCACGCTGATGGAAGCTGACTTCTCTGTGCAGACACCATTCCAAGCACTGCACCTGCATTAGGGTAATTAGTGCTTATGACAGTCCTTCAAGTTAGGAAATTAATTATTTTTTATTTTTTATTATTATCTTTTAGTCAGTTGTGGAACCGAAACTCTGGGTGCTGTCCCTCAGCTCTTCAGCTCAATGCTAGCACTCTACCACTAGAGCCACAGCACCACTTCCAGCTTTTTCTGTTTATGTGGTGCTGAGGAATTGAACCCATAGCCTCATGCATGCAAGGCAAGCACTCTACCACTGAGCCACCTACCCAGCCCTAAGTATTTTATTAAAAGCAGAAGTAGGCAACAAGGCCAAACAAATTTCCCAAGTACCTAAGACTGACCAGTTGTAGACCCATAATTCAAATCCAGGTTTTTACCAGGCATATCTGAGAATATTCTGACCTTTCAAGAGCTATTGAGTAGATGATCTCACATTTTCTTCCTAATTATGGTTATAACGGCAATAACATTGCTACAGAATATAAGTATTTTAAATGAAAAGGGTCTGGGTAATGACATTGTAAGTGATTTTTATTCCAAATGAAATAACAATGAACATCATTCAGTTTCCACTGTTTATTATTCCAGGAGTAATTGCTTAAGGAGAACAAATCCATGTTAAAGACTCCTGTGCTGATGAACACAGGCTTTTATCATTCAGTACCTTGAATACACAAGGAATAGTTGTTATGGATATATAATACAAAATGAATAATTTTTGTGACTAGTTTCTTCCTTGTTGTACCAAAGAAAATTTATTCCCTATTCTAAAATATATATCAATTTAATGGATATTAGTGTTATCAGTATAAAATTGGTGTGCATAATATATGCAATATATTACATAACATAAAAATGATATATATATAATATATGAATAATTACTGATATTTTATAACTACTATAAAAATACATGTATAAACTGGTTTTAGTATTATACTGTGAAGGATACAAGAAATGACATCTTTATTTAAATACATATATTTGCATGTTTTAGTCACATAATTTATTTTTGTACCAGTACTGAGGCTTGAACTATGGTCTGGATATTGTCCCTGAGCCATTTCACTCAGAGTGGCTTCATATGTCTGTCCTCAGATCTTGGCCCCTAAGTAGCTGGGATTACAGACATGACTGATGTTATATTTTTTAATTCCATCCGTGACATGTTCTTACATAATTATTTTTGAATGTTCAATTATATTGCAATATTCCATTTCTAAACCAATTGAGGAACAAATTAATTTTTGGGTTAAACTATATGTTACATAAAATTGTAAGGACCATACTTTGCTATCAATTTTCAAAGATATTCCTAGTTTAATTCCTGGACAGACAAGTAGAAAAATTAAATTATGTGTGCATAATGTATGTATTGTTATATTACATAACATATGAATGATATATTTGTAATATTTGCATAATTAGTGATATTCTATAATTACTATAAATAATATTTGTATAAAACTGGTTTTAATTTAATACTGTGAAAGATACAAGGAATGTCAACATCCCTATCTTGTCTCTTTTTCAGCAGTATACAAACTATGCTACAAACATATATCTTCAAGGAAGCTCACCTTTGTAATCACATATGCACCTTCAAATATTCTCCTCATCGCTATAAACATCCTCTAAGATTGGCTACACTTATCCACTAGAGTCATCCTACGACAGCAAACACTGTTATACTTTCTGGATAAAGTTGCTCCTCCTCATCTTCATCAACTTCCAGTAACTTCAGTAAAAAGCATTTTCTCCTGCTTTGCCTTAGACGATAGCATCCTTTTTTATTTCCCAGCAAAGAAATTGTGGCTTGCAGGCTTGAGCATTTGTACATTCAGAGCTTCTTTGGTTGTGAATTTTTCCTTTCCTTTCTTGCTAAGATAGCTAGAATAACAAAAAGCATTTAAGGCAATGTGTTTTAGTGTAAATGAAAACATACTGATTTGAAAATATTAGAAATATTCGTTCCTTTTTTATTGTGAAAATACTGTACAGAGGGGTTACAATTAGATGGCAAGATAATGAGTACATTTCTAATCAAGCATTGTAGCCGCCTCCTTTTTTTCCCCTTTCCATCCCTTCCCAGCCTCCTCCAGCCCCCCACCTAATGCTCCCCCCCATAAAAGATGTAAAGTTCGTTTTCGACATGAAAACTTGTACTTCTCATTGTTGAAACGGGTCCACCTTTATCCTTATTTAAACGACTTGTTTTTCCCCTTTCCCTCCACAAATTATGCCGATATCAAATACAGTGAAAGCAGGGGATATACTGTGGGGGATGGACATACAAAGCAACAAAGAAATAATCTTATAAATGCGTTAGAAACAAATGCATGAAAGAAAAAAAAACATTTGAATACATATCTTAGAATTCATTTTCCTAACATCACCTTATCTTACCTTTTCTGCTTGACTCATACATATACTAGATATTGCAAATAAGGGTAACCATGGGATGCCCCTCAGTAGATTAATGGATCAAGAAAATATGGTAATTATACACAATGAAATTCTATGCCTCCATCAGAAAGAATGGCATTGCCTCATTTATTAGGAAATGGAAAGACTTGGAAAACAATTATATTAAGTGAAGTAAGCCAAGTCCAATGAAACATAGGTCCCATGAAATATTCATTCTTTAAATTTATTTTTCATTCAAATATAATAGGGGTGGTTTTAGTGGTGCATGCCTTTAAATCTAGCTATTTAGAAGGCTGAAAACAGAGGATCATATTTTCAAGCTAGACTAGTTAAATGGACCACGACACACTTATCTTCAACTAAGAACCAAAAAGCCAAAAGTTGAGCTGTGGTTCAAATGGAAGCCTGCCAGCCTGAGCAAAAAAAAAAAAAAGTAAAAGAACCTAGGCTCTGAATTTAACTCATAGTACTAGCACACATATTTTATGTATGTATTTATGGTTCATAAAATATTCCGTGAGTTAATTTGTTGAAACCTGGTCATAGATTAAATATGAGGAGTGGAAAGTATGTAAGTCTGGAATGACTGCCAGGTATTTTGACAAGACTAGAAGAATTATCACTTAATTAAATAGTAATGAGGACTAGGTATGTATATAAAGATCGAAGCTCACTTTGGGATCTTTTTAGTTTGTTAAAATCAGTAGCTAGTTGTCAGTAGACAGGATGCTATTAAGGACTTGAATTAAAGAAAAAAACAGAGCTGGAGAGAAAAAAAAAAGAAATAATTACATGTACTCAGTGATAACAACCATGAGAATGAACATTACAGAACTAACCCCTGGGATATTCAAATATGTAAAACATGACAAATGAAAAAAAACAGTAATAAGTATGTAATGCAGACTTATATGGATAGGTATTTTTAATGTTTAAGGGCTACGAAGTGAGTATGTGATGACCTAAAATTTAAGAAATTGGTAAGGTCAATTATCCCTTGGGCCAAACATAGCTAATAGTTTAGGTAAAACAGGGCCACAATATTGTGTCTTGATTTACCAAAGTAAAAACAGGTCAATATTTGGAAAGTTATTTTTTGGACATGTGGTTGGAGTGACAATTACTGACGTTTGTTCAAGTGTCAGTAGAAGGATACAGTTTTAGCACAATGATAAAAATCTTTCAGGGATCTGGTAATTTGCCCTCTGTCTTCAATTTCCTTTTTTTCTGAGAATTAAAATATCATTACTGGAAGCCAGTCCCAAATTGTGCCTTTTCCAATTTATCAGATATTGTCTATCACATGCCCAAATAATAGAATGGGAACAGGTCTACATTGAGCACTCACAGTAGACAGGTCTCTGGACTTTCTCAGGAAGAGCTTTCTGCCATTGTGGGATGGATAGGGCTGGATAATATACAAAACAGACATCATAGATTGAAAGTATTGTGCTAAGTTGACACCTGAGATATAGGATGTTTTAACTGCATAGCATTGTTTTTCATGAATCAGTTAATCAGATTCTTTACTCAATATGATATTACTAGACTGTGGAATGCATGTTTTTTGCATTTACTTTGTATTACATATTTTGGAATTTGGTATAAATCGTTCATCTTTTTTTTTTTTTTTTTGATATGGATTACTCCTAGTTGTCAATAGTGAGAAAATGCCTTGGAACTTTGTAACTTGAAGTCTTGTGTTGCCATGTGTCATATCCTATTTTCCTTTTACAGAGTTGATAAAAAATTATATGTAATTTATTTTTTATTTTATTTCTTATCTATTACAGAATTTGAACTCAGAGCCTGGCCATGCTCCTGATGTCTTTTGCTCAAGGTTAGCTCTCTACAACTTCGAGCCACAGAATCAATTTTAGTTTTCAATGATTAATTGGTGATAAGTGTCCCGCGGGGACTATTCTCAACCTGGCTTTGAACTGTGATCCTCATATTCCAGCCTCCAGTTTAGCAAATATTACAGGCATGAGCTACCTCCACCCGGTTATACATAATTTAAACTGTAGTTTTCTGAAGTGTTTCATCCTGCACTGAATATTTTTTCTTACAAGTATTCTAATAAATATGTAATCTATTCAATTTTGAAAAGTACTGTGTACCTCCCACTTATTTGTGGCATTTCTGAAATCCAAGTTTCTCTGTGTGACAGGGTGGATACTTTTGCCTGTAACAAGTATGTTGAACATATAACATCTGGCTACTTACAGAACAAAGGATGTGAAGCTAGAGTAGCCAGATAAAGAACTTCCAGGACAATTCAATGGCAACTCATATACTCTCTCTGTAGGTGAATAGGCAGCATAGAAAAGAAATTCTTATATTTGAAAGTGATTGAGTGTGTGTGCACATAGGTGCTCACTTATTTATCTGTTATTATAGTTTTAGATATATTCACTATTATAAAACAATATTTCAGATAGATAGATAGATACATAGATAGATAGATAGATAGATAGATAGATAGATAGATAGATAGATAGATAGATAGATAGATAGATATGCAATAACAGTTTCCAAAATCCAGGGACCCACCTCCATGGGCATCGCTTTCCTATGTTGCTCTTTGGGTAATAAGAATGAAACTTGGAATTGTCCTGTGGTAGAGAAATTACTCAGAGATTCAAGCAATTTTCCTTTTAATATGTTGCTTGTTCCTAACTCTAAAATTAGGAAGTCTGTTAATATATATGTTATACTATAATATATTTAGTATATTATATATAATGTATAATCTATTGTTTATTATAAAATATATTTCATATAATACCTGAGAATATTATATATTTATGAGGAAAAATACAACAAACGTATCAGTCCATACTTTCCTAGCCATGATTAGCTTCAGTAGAGTTAGAAACATTATATCTCAACAGGAAAATTCTACTGAAGTTCTGATCACCTTGAGCTAGATAAGAAGAGTTCCTGTAAAAAAAGCCTCTCCTCAATTATGAGTAAAGATATGTTTGGAAGTTTAGTTTAGTTTTTTTTGTTTTGTTTTGTTTTGTTTTGTTTGGCCAGTCATGGGGCCTGAACTCTGGGCCTGGGCGCTGACCCTCACCACTTCAGCTCAAGGTTAGTGCTCTACCACTTGAGCCATAGCTCCACTTCTGGCTTTTTCAGCTTATGTGGTGCTGAGAAATACTACCCAAGGCCTCATGCATGCAGGCAAGCATTCTACCACTGAGCCACCAACCCAGCCCAAGTTTGCAAGTTTTTGAGAAGAGGAATTTGGCATTTGCTTTGCATCCTTGATTAGTCATGAATAGATATCATTTGGCTCCAAATTTTGTCTCCTTGTAGGTTCCATAAACAGTTACACATCAGCCTCATTGCATCACATATCTTTAAGTCCTTCTTTTATTTCTTTTTATCATTATTGTTTTGTTGTTGTTGTATTTCTGATCCTGAAGCTTGAACTCATGGCCTACGCAGTGTCCCGGAGCTCAATGCTTGTGCTCTACCACTTGACCCATGTACCACTTCTGGCTTTTTCTGTATGGACATGCTTTGAATCATAATACTCAGATCTCAGCCTCCAGGGTAGCTAGGAACACAGGTGTGAGCCACCAGTGCCAAGCAAGTTCCTCTCTTTTAGATATTATTCTAAAAGCCTCCAATCTAATGTCACTCCTAAGATAGTAAATGGAACTATGCCAATAGTTTCTTCACACTCTCATCTCCTGTTATGGCTATGGTGTATCTTTTGCAAATAATATTGAAACTACTTCACTGTTCTCTTCCTAATCCATGATTCTACATGTGTTTGTAATAATTACTTAAATTTAGTGGCTATGAATCCTAAATCTCTCAATTATTAATTTCACTTAATTCTTTCAGTATGATTATTTTTCAATACAAATATGAGCTTATACTCACCTTCTTGAATTTACCCCTTGGCATGAGCAGTGCCTGGGCCTATTCTACCTCAAATGCAAGAGGTTGGCAAAAGAATAGCCTACAGTATTACTGCCTAAGAGTCAGGACAAGTAGTTGAGTGCCTAAAAGAAGAAATGCATTTCTGGCATGGGAAGGGGTGGGAGAGGCAACAGCCTAGAAAGCAACCTGGCAATCACAACATTTAACAACTTCTCCTTTGGGGAAACTGATCTCCTGCAAAGTGGCAGTGAGATAACTCACCTAATGAATTTTCATATATGAAGGAAGTTGTCATGTCTCACTACACAACTCACTTGGAGTCAAAGAGAGGGTCATACTTTTGTGTCCTCCTTAGGCCCAGTCTCATTTTATCTTCATCTTAGATTTGCCCAGACTCTATTCCTACCAGAAGGTCCCTGATGAGGAGGAATGTATGATCTCTTGGCTTTTGATTAGCCCTATGGGAACTGAGGCCACTTTTAATTTTGATCCTGTTCATTCTGACAAGGCTGTGGTGGGTGGTGGGAAAGCTCATTCTCTGAATTGTTCCCTATTACCAAATCTCTTCAAAGAAAGTCAAGGAATGACAGATTCTGCCTGAGGGAGTGAGTTTCTCCATTTCTAAAGAGGTTAATTAATATCTGAATATGAGGCCCACGTGGTGGTCCTTCCCCAGATCCTCCAAACAGGAGTGGATGTTACCTCAGACACCAAGCCATCCTCATATTTCTTCAGCTCTTTCTCATGAAACTAAAGGTCACAGGAGTTGAGTTGAGAAACAAGAAGAAATGAGAGTAGCAGAAGAATCATTGGCATGTGGAGAAATTAGAAACTCTCGGTGAAAAAAGGGCTCAGAAAATCTAGGATCACTCACATCATTTGGGAATCACATCACAAGATTAGGGAATAAAAGTAATAAGTTACTACCTAAATTAGTAACTCCACTGCTCTGACTACATTACAAGTGTTCTCTCAAAAGGTAGCTGTCCTATTTTGATGAGGAAAAAGGAGAACATTCTTTCCTCACAAATTTCTACTAAGTATCTTCTTCCATAACCCAGGTTGTTCTTACCCTGTACTTGTCGGTTACTTTCCTTTACTGGATTCAATCAATGACACTTGAAAATGTTATCATCTTCAGACATGTAGTTACATTTTGTTTTAATCCATTTGTTATAAAATAAAACAAATTTTGGGGAAAATATGTCTATGCTATATTTTCTTCCATGCCATATTTATTTTATGTTATTAAGTATTATTTTAATAGTTTCATATTTAAAACTTGAGGAAAATGTTTTGTTACTGTTAGCACTAATTAGTTGCACTTTTTTTTCTATTTTTCCATATCTGTATATTTGTTATTAATCTTCTAACATTGTGTTTTCCCCCTACTGTTATCTTCTTAAAATTGCCTCAAATTATAAACTCTATATGATGATCTGTATGTATTCATTGATATATTTAAATTTTATCTAATATGCACATTTTATATGATATTTTCATCCTATTGTAACTGCTCTGAAATCAATATGGAAGTCCTTCATTAAAGAAAAAACATTATACCACAAAACCCAGTGAAATTAGGATTAGGTATCTATCCAAAAATATTTAGTAATGACATAGTAGAAACGTCCACTTCTCTTATATACCAAAACATGTTTATAGCTTTGGAACATCCAGGTTGATTACACAGCTTGGTTGCTATGAACATTGCTGCCATGAACATGTATGTTCATATTGATTTACATTCTTTTTTTTTGGGGGGGGGGGGTCCGGTCGTGGGGCCTGAACTCTGGGCCTGGGCGCTGTCCCTCAGTTCTTCTGCTCAAGGCTAGCATTCTACCGCTTGAGCCACAGTGCCACTTCCGGCTTTTTTCTTTTTGCTTATGTGGTGCTGAGGAATCGAACCCAGGGCCTCATGCATGCAAGGCAAGCGCTCTACCACTGAGCCACCTTCCCAGCCCTTGATTTATATTCTTTCAGTATGGATCCAATTTGCAATAATGATCTTCAAGATATGTGTCTTTTTTGTATCGTGTAATCTTCCATCATGATCTCCATATGGGTTGCACTAGTTTACAATGCCACACCACCAAACACAATTCCTGATTTATTTCAACCTCTCCAGGAGTTTATTTGCGTGGTGATAGCTATTCTGGTGTGTAAGATGGGATCTCAGTGACTTTACTATTTATTTTCCTATGTATATCCTATGTGGATAAGAATCTCAAACACTTCATTTATTTACTAAACACGTTGGTATTTCATTATTGATCAATGTCTTTCTTTTTCTTTTGGTATTTGATCAATTTTTAAGTTTTATAATATTTGATTTTTCCCATTCCAAATACTCACTTTAGTAAAAAGATTTTTTTCATTACAGTGGTGTATTGCTTGGATATTTTGATCTTGTGAAGGCTAAGAGAATTTGATATTGTTCTCTAAGTCAAATTATAAGCATGTAAAAATGAAGTGAACCTGATTAAATGAAGTCCTTTCTGCACATTTTCTCCGGTACAGATTTCTCTGATTTAAGAAATGTATATTTTATGTCATACTGGATGCCTACCTAAGTCTGTGTGTGTGGATGATTCAGTAAGAATTGCAGAATTCGCCACATAGATTTTGGAGCAAAGGCTTACAGCTGGAAACAGGACAATGATTCAGAAGACAGCTGAGGCTGAAGCTGTGATCCCTTCTAACTGTGTTCAGCTCCCAATCTCTTGTAATACACCCCTCACTTCCCATGCGGTGGTTTCTTTTTCTATGCAAAATGTTTCTGGAGCTTCATGTTATTCTTGCCTCCTAGTATGCCAACATGAGGGGAGTGAAAGCAAACAAGGCAGATGTGGCAGAGGAATTTATTTTTTTTAATTGTGTAAATACCATACAGAGGGGTTACAATTACATGGGCAAGGTAAAAAGAGTACATATCTTATCAAGCATTGTGGCTGCCTCCTTTGATTCCCCTTCCCATCCTTTCCCAACTCCCGGCCCCCACCCCTTGGTCCCTCCTCAGACCCCCCTCCCACCAAAGTTGTAAAGTTTGTTTTTCAACATAACGCCTTGCACATCTCATTGTTGCACTGGATCCACCTGTATCCCAATTTAAATAATTTGTTTTTTTCACTTCCCCTGCACAAAGTATGCCAACATCAAGTGCAGTGAAAACATGGGGCATGCCGTGGGGGAGGGACATACAAAGCAACAAAGAAATCATCTTATAAATATGATAGAAACAATCACAAGAAAGAAAAAAATATTGAATTCTTATCTTGGGGTTCATTTCGCCTAACATCAACTTGTCTGACAGTTTCTCAGACATGTACTAATTATTGAAAATAAGAGAAACCATGGGACCTGTGCTTCTTTGGGCCTGGCTTACTTTGGTCGGTTTTGGGGCTTGAAATCTGGGCATGGGCACTGTCCCTCAACTCTTCAGTTCAAGGCTAGCACTATCCCACTTGAGCCACAGTGTCACTTCCAACTTTTACTGCTTATGTGGGGCTGAGGAATCGAACCTAGAGCCTCATGCTTGCAAAGCAAGCACTCTACCACTGTGCCACCTTCTCAGCCCTGGCAGAGGGTTTTTATCTGAAGATCCATCACACTTGGGAGCTTCTGGCTGAAAACTTCAGAAAGACAAAAGTGAAGAAATACTTAAGAGAAAATGTAAAACAGAAAGCCACAATGTTTAACCCTGAAACCAGTTTCTAGGATAAGGAGACTCAAGAATTGGTGTCTCCTGAGGAGAAAGAGGAAATATTCAGGAAGAATGAGAAGGAAATGGGAGGAAATAGGGAGAACGAGACCTAGACTACCTAGAGCTGGGACCTGAATGTGAGCTTAATTTTACTGTGGGAAACCAACCCCAAGGATGCAATACCTTACAATTTTGATTACTCTCTCTCATGCTACAAAGCCTATTCCAGATCAACTTCCACTCAGCATGGTGTCCATTCTGGGATCCAGACTGACTGCTGGAGGTTCCCAGGGGATGCAAAGAGTGAAAACCACAGTGCTAAAGCTTAGAAAAGACACATGCCATCACTTCTCACATGTCATTTGTCAAGTAAGTTCTACAACCAAGCCTGGTATCAATGGGGATGGGAATAGATATTGAGAGCATTATAATAATATCTACTATTATTATCATATAATAATCTAACATCTATTGTTTCATCAAAGGGAGAGAGATAGCATTTCTCCCTTTTTAGGAGTATGGGACAGGGCATTCTATAGAATGTTCTTCAATTGGGGGCTCTCTGAATCTTTTCTCCCAAGATTGTAGTTTCGGGAAGGAGAATGACAGTGGAAAAGTGAGTTCTCAAGCTGGGTACTGATGGGTGACACGTATATTCCAAGCCTGAGATCTGAGGATTATGATTTAAAGTCAGTCTGGGCAGGAAAATCCATTGGACTCATCTCCAATTAAACAAAAAGAGCCAGAATTGGATCTGTGTCTCAAATGCTAGAGCATTAGCTATGAGTGGGTGGAGGGGACAGAATCTTGACCCTGAATTTAAACCCAGGATTGGGGGATGGGAGGAAATGTGTTCTCAGTGCATGAAATCAAGGGTGTGTGGTCAACATCACTATTGATGTTAATGTTGGGGTAGAGTTGATCAGTTTTATTCTGGAAATGATTTCTTCCACTCTTCTCTGTCCTGTATTCTTTAAAAGAAACAGCTTTGAGAAATCTATACCTAAGATGTGTGGATTGCACTGAAGAACTGGTTTCATTTTTTTCTACGTACAAAATGATACATAAGTAGTGTACAAAGAAGTTTTAATTTAATATGTCGGTTTGTGAATACATCTTGATCGATGTCATCAATTTGATCATTCTTCTCTATCTCACCCAACTCCTCCCCTCCATTTACGTGGTCACATTTTCACACATGTACATTGAATATTATGACGGGATTCTCCCACTGCACCAGTTTGGCAAAGAAATTTCTTCATTGTACTGGCAAGGAAGATGAAGCCCAAGACAGCATAGCTATTACTTTGCATCAAGATTATTTGACTTACAAAATCTTCACCAAAAGAAGCATTATAAAAAAGAACATGGCTAGGAACTAGAAGCATCTATCTTTGTGCGTGTGCTGGTTTTGGGGCCTGAGTGCTGTCCCTGAGCTGCTTTGCTAAAGGTTAGCACTCTACCACTTGAGCCACAGTACCACTTCCAGCTTTATGTTAGATAATTGGAGGTAAGAATCTCATGGATTTTCTATCTTGGGCTCATTATAAACCACAATCTTCAGACCTCAGTCTCCGGAGTATCTAGGATTGCTGGTGTGAGCCACTGGCAGCTAACAAAAAATCTATTAGTTGTCCCAATTAAACATGTGGAGCAATAGGTCATTTGATACTGGTGACACTCAGATAATGATTCCTCTACTTGTTCCTTTCTGGTGTTATGACAAGTGTGATAATGCTTGCTCAGGTTTATATCACTGTGCAATCATTGCTCCATTTTGTTCAGTAAAAAGCTTTTCAGGACAGGAGAACTGTGAGAGGAGAATATGGGATGAAAATTTTATCTGTACTTCTTGTGGCCTGGCAAAAGCTTCTCAGAATGTTTGCAGTCAGAAATAAGAGTCCATTTCGGCCGAATAAAATGAAAGACACACACTTGACACAGAAGCAGTGCCACAGAAGGACAAATGGGAAAACTCATCCAGGCTCAGAACGAATCAACAGTATGAGTTGTTCAGGTGCGTGAAAATTTGTGAAGATTGTCTTTCTAACCATGGAGTGATCATTAAATGCTGGACTCATATCTGTTTAGGTCTGTTTCCTCTGAATCATCTTTGATAAAGACAGAAATGAGAATGTAACAATGGAGCCTAGTTATGTTTTCTGAATGAGATTTCATCTCTTTCACAAATCAAGTAAGGGTTGTAATGAATGACTTGTATTTCCTGAGAGAAATTCATGTTTGATTCCTTGTTTCTATTAAGCTTATCAAGTGAATAACTTTAAATTTGTAAGCTGTTATTATAACAAATATGAAATGATTTTTTTATGTTTCTAGGAGGCACCCAGTTTCCTTTTAGATAGAAAATATTTATCTGGCTTCCAACCAAAATCTTTACATCTCAGCCTCCAGAGTACCTAGGATTCCAGGGATCAGTCACCTCTCCTAGCTGAGACGAATATTTTTGGTATAGAAAAATCACTATGATATAGAACATGAGGAATGAATAATTTAGATTAACAAGGAATATTTTGAAAACATTAACAAATCTGAAGTTATCACAAACTTGCCTGCTTCAGTGAGGAGAAAAATGAGAAAGAAGTTACAGAGGTAGATAATTGGAGACTAAAGAGAAGTGAGTGAATAGTTCTTTGTTAGCAGAGCTACTGAAGATTACTTTTTAAGAAAATTCAGCTTGATATAGTGGTACATGTCAATAATTCTAACTACTTATGAGCTAGACTCTGGAAGGTATAGGAGGTTTGCAGTTGGTATGGTAAAAGTATAATACTGCGACTTCAATATTTAAAATACACTGGTGCCACATGGTGATAAGAGAGGCAGAAGTAGGAGGGTCATGGTTTGAGACCAGACTAGGCAGTTAATAAGAAACTATCTGAAAATCAATCTAAAGCTAAACAAAGTGCTAGGTGTATGGATCAAGAGCAATTATCCAGCAAGTTTGAGGCCCTGAGTTCAATCCCTTCTCCTGAGAAAAAGAGACAATAAAAAGGAAGAAAGATTATAATACAATTTTCAAAATATTTCCTGTGCAACTTTCTGCAACAATTTCCTTCTTCGATTACCTTAAAATGTTTACGAAGTCACTTACACAAACGACTACCATCATTTGGGGAAATCACAGAAAATTCTTTGCAACCAGCTTTGTAACAGAACAATTTTGTCAAGCAGATTTCAATGAGCAGAAAATGAGAGATAATGGGCTCATGAAATTGCACTTCATAGCTATGTGTCAGAATGTGAGGAGCTCATAAAGAGGATTTATTTCTTAAGAGAAAAGGAGTATTGAGTTGATTTATCAACTTGAAAAATTACGGTAAATTCTGTTGGTATTTGGGATACACTTTCAAGCAAGGTGTTAAGCCAATAAAATTATGGTTGAGATTTTTAAAATATTTTTATTGTTAGTGGTTGAGATTTTTATAAAAGCTGTAAGATAATTTTTTCATAGATTTTTATACAAGCTATTCAACAATTGTTGGATAAATCACAATAAATCAAATATGTGTGCTGTGTCATCTGATGGTGTTACCTATCTCATCATCTAGGGTTGGAAGAATGTTATCTTCATTTTAAAAATGCAGAAATGGAGGCACGAGGAGAGTTGGTGTTTTTATGAAGGCTGATGTGTAAATTACTGCCTCAGCCCGCGGGGTCGGTCAACAAGGGCAGGAAGAGGAACTGACCTGAATGAGAGACAAACCAGACACAAAGAAGGAGACCAAGACAGGGTTCTGATCAAGGTCTCAAACTTTATTTTTTATACACAGCAGTATATATATAGCACGCTGAACAGGGTAATTAGGATCAGCAGGTCAATAGGGTTGGTAGGTACCAAAACTGCAAAGTATATCTTGCAAAAGGTCATAGGTGGGGAATCTTCAGAAGGCGCCAAGCAATGTTATCAAAGTTGTAAGTCTTAATGACTCTTATGCAAAGTGGTGGCAGTTCTTATGCAAAGTGGTGGCTCCAAGCAATGTTGTCAAACAGGGTATCAATAGGCTCCAAGGCTTAACAGCTCTTATCGAAGGTAGTAGCTGTATTTTCTAGCAAACAGCACTTGGTTCCAGGCATCTCCTCCCTTTTTATTTAATTAAATGGGCCAATTATTTACAGGGAATGGGTGACAAGGTCTTGAACCGAGTCTTGCAGAGGTCTGGTAGTATAAGGGCCTTTACCAGTGGAAGGAAGTAGAGACCCATCCCCCTAGAACGTTTTAACGATCCTTTTTAAGGGGAGAGGATTACAGATGGATCCAAGCTCTATGAAGATGTGTTTGCTTCTATGAGCCCGAATGGCGAGTTTTTGGTCACCCTCGTCGGCGGATACCACTAGGTTCCACCCTTCCATAGGTGCCCATGGCATGTGTGTCTAGCCGATTCGGGTTTTGGCTGCCAAGAGGCCTAAGCTCTGCCGTTTGACTTGCCTGTATAGCAAGAGGCAGTGGCTCCACAAAAGTCAGTCACCCCTTTCCTGATCGGCCAAATCTAGCCTGTGGTAATGAATTTGCAGGGGTTTGGATGTCAGGGAGTCAATTTACTGTCTTACGAAATGAAGTATCCTGTAAAAAATACATGATCCCACAATAACAATTAGCAGGATTGCACTAAGGGGTCCAAGCAGAGGAAGAACATAGGGGAGTATGCTGTCAGTCCCACACCATCGGGTGGATGAGTCACCTTGCCATCTTCTTTTTTCTAAGTTTTCTTGAAGTCGTCTAACTTGATCGCGAACCATGCCACTCTAGATAACATAAAAGCAACATTCCTCTTGTAAGAAAACACAGAGACCATCCTGCCTGGCAGTAAGAAGGTCGAGGCCTTGCCTATTTTGAAGCACCACTTGTGCAAGGAGTTTAGCTGTTCTTGAATGGTCAAGATAATTCGAGTTACTGCTTGAATGTCATTAACCAATTGGTTTTGTAAGGAGTTATGAAGTGAAATGGAAGTGGCAATGCCAGCAGCACCTGCAGCCATGCCAGCGGTGACTCCCAAGCCTTTGATAAAGGGAATAAATGAGGGCATTATTTTCCTGCGTGCAAACTCAGTCAAATAAATGGGAATGGGTTCTGACCTGGGAAGAATATCAATATGGGGGGAACAAAAAAACAATTATACAGGCTTTAGTCCAATTTCCTCTAAAAAAGAGATATAAGCCATCGTGGCATAAAAAGGAGGTTTTTTGGGGGGGGACAATATGTCTTTTCCTTCTGTAGGCCAGAAGTGTTAAAAAATCTTCAGCAATCTAAAAAATATTTGGTTTGATTAAAGGTAATATAGTTAATGCATGTGGAATTTTCTGGTAGAACCTCCAGCAGAACCTGGGGAGAATACATATATGGGGAGGCATGGCAAGAGGTGATAACTTCTAACAATTTAGCATTGGGGGGCCAAATACTCAGCCACATCTAAAGGTATCTCATGGGTGGGACCCATACACAGCCAGGAGCCTTGTGAAAATTCCGGGCGTGTGGTATTTAGCAGCAAAAAGGACCTCTTAAGGATGTCTAGTATTAAGGAGAAGGTCCAAGAATGCACCGGATCCAATCGGGCAACAATAGAGGAAAAAACTTGGGAGGAATTAACAACCTGTTGAATAAGAACTTCAGCGGGGGAGGCAGTAGGTTTGGGTATCCAAACCTTTTAATTTGTACGAACCCATAAGGGTCTCGCCCTCGGCCATCCACCCATATTCCTGCTGTTAATCCTGATATCCACTTGGGATTCAATGGGTCAGTAATTGTATACTTGACCGGGTTACAGCCACCTGTAAAACATTTTTTGCCCGTAGGATGCAACAACTCCAAATTAGAGCTGAGGGACCCGGAATGTTCATGTGGGAAGGACCAATAAGGGCAATACAATTGCCTGCTTGACTGGCCAGATGCTTCCAGCAAATATATTTATGATTTGTGACGTAACTCTGTTCCCAGCTGCCACAAGTTCCCCAAATATATTGAACAGTGGGTTTTCAGGCATCCAAGTATAATTCTACTTGGCTATTTTTAAAGCAGGTCTTATTCAACAGTTGTGGGAGGTCAAACTCTATTGCAAAAACTTGAAATTCCCAATGACCAGAGTCAGCTTCAATAATTGCATCTGGAACCAGCATCAGCAGGTGGAGGATCATCAAATTTTTCAGTGGCAACAGCATGTGAAACAACCAAGGGTGGATTCTCAGGGTTCTCTTTTCCCCTGGAAGATGGAGGGTTAGTTAGTCTTGTTATCAACTGGTTTAACAAGGTTTTCTGGAAGCCATCTAGCTGCGCCCTCTTTATTGTCAAATATATAGGCAGACCCGCGGCCCCAAATTAGTACGGGGTCAGGACCTTTCCATTGATGGGTTAGGGAATCTTTCCAAAAAACAAACAGTAGCATAATTTTGACTTGTTTGTGGATGCCAGAGCCGATCAGCTGCAGATTTTCTGTTAATGTCCAAGCTTAGGAAATTAATAACAAACAAGGCATGATGAAGGATGTTTTCTGGAGCTCTTTTTATAGGGTAAAGGTTCCCCGTTTTTAATTTTTGAAGTGTATTTTTTAAAGTTTGGTGAGCCGGTTCAACAATGTCCTGACCTTGAGGGTTATAAGGGATCCCAGTAATATGTTTAATTTGTAACTGGTGGCAAAATTGTTGAAAGTTATTTCCAGTATATCCAGGGCCATTATTGGTCTTAATAACGTTGGGTTTTACCATAACAGTTAAGCAGGCAAGTACGTGGGCAATAACATTTTTAAGGGCTTCCCCGGTGTGAAGGCTGGCAAAAATAAAGCCACTAGATGTATCAATGGTAACATGAAGATATTTAAGACTGCCAAAAGGTGGAATATGTGTAACATCCATTTGCCAAATTTCATTGGGCACCAAACCCCTAGGGTTAACACCTAAATGGGGAATATGCAAAAAGGTGACACAATTATGATATTGTTTTACAATTTGCCTCGCCTGTTCTCTGGAAATATTATAAAGAAGGCGCAGTGTTTGAGCATTAAGGTGCTGTAAAGAGTGAGCCTCTTTTGCATGAGATACAGGATCATGTTCCACCAGAAAAACAAGCTGAGTTGCTTGATCCATTACATTATTGCCTTTTGTTAAAAGTCCAGGGAGGCCTGAATGAGCACAAATGTGTCCAATAAAAAAGGGGCAAAGTCTGGCTAAAATATACTGTTGAATCAAAGAAAACAGTGGGGTGGCATTAGTGGTTGGTTTAATATAAGGAACTGTTTCTAGTAAGGGGATGGAATGAGTAATATAGTAACTATCAGTATACAGGTTAAAAGGAACAGTAGATAGTTGAATAAACACTTGTAAAACTGCAAAAAGCTCAACCGATTGTGCCAAACGGTAAGGGGACTGAAGGGAAACAGTCTGAGAATCAATGGTAAAAGCTGCTATACCATTGGAGGAACCATCAGTAAAAGCCAGGAAAGCATGAGATAAGGGTTGAGGGGAAGTTTGTGTGGGGAAAACAAAGGACTGATATCTTAAAAACTGGAGAAGTTTGTTAGCAGGGTAATGATTATCAAGGGTTCCTTGAAGGGAAATGGAAGACAGCCCAATCATCATCATTTTGTATCAACCACTGAATTTGAGTGGGAGAATAAGGCAGTATTATTTTATCAGGATCTTTGCCAAACATTTTTTTTTTACTATGTTCTCTTCCCATTTTGATTAATTCTGTTACCCAGAAGGTGTATGGTGTAAGGACCTTAGGAGGAGAGGCAGGCAAATGTACCCAAAACAAAGGTCCCTCTTGCTAAAAAAGTCCAGTGGGTGTAAAGCTGGTGGCACATATAATGTACTGAAGGGGTTTATTATAGGAAATAAAAGTAATTTGTTGATTTGTAATGGCTGTTTCTACCAATCTCAACGCTTCTAGGGCTTGGGGGTTTAATGATCGGCTGGAGGTCGGATTTGGGTCCCCTTTAAGGATATCAAATAGAGGTTTAAGTTCACCAGTAGTTAGTTTAAGGTATGGCTGGAGCCAGTTAATGTCTCTGAGAAGCCTCCAAAATCATTTAAAGTTTGTAAATGGGCTGTTCTAAGTTGAATTTTTTGTGAAAAAATCCTTTTATAAAAAAGCTCAAAGCCCAGAAATGTATAGGGAGGAGCCAGCTGGATCTTATCTGGAGCAATTTGAAGGCCAGCGTCAGTAAGGGCTTTAGAAAGTCTTTGGGAGCAGTAAAGAAGCTGATCAGGGTCAGGGCCCGCTAAAAGTAAATCATCCATATAGTGAATTAAATATATGGAGGGCCCCTGTTGCCTAAATGGATCCACCACCTGGGCTACAAACTTTTGGCATAATGTGGGACTATTTGCCATGCCCTGGGGTAAAAACCTTCCACTGAAATCATGGCATAGGGCCTTTAAAATTAGTTACTGGTAAACTAAAAACAAAATATTCACGGTCCTCAGGATGTAAAGGAATAGTAAAACAGCAATCCTTTAAATCAATAACAATCTTATGGTACCCCGTGGGAATAGCCACGGGTGTGGGAAGTCAGGGTTGAAGGGCTCCTATGGACAGCATGGCCTTATTTACTTCTCTAAGATCCTGAAGTAATCTCCATTTTCCTGATTTCTTTTTAATTACAAAAATGGGAGTGTTCCACGGAGATGTGGTGGGTTCAATGTGGCCTGCAGCAAGCTGTTCCTGTACTGTAGCTGTAGTACTTGTACCTGTAGTAGCCGTATCCAGTTTTTCAGAGGACAAAGGCCATTGATCAACCCATACAGGCTCAGTCCTTTTCCAGGATATTTTGTCTGCATAGAGTACAGGCATGTCAACGGCCCTAGGATAAATTTTTATAGCCCATACGGAAAGGAATGATTTTTACCTCCACCTGAATGGGTTCTTTAGGGCCTTGAGAATGTTTTCCTAAGCCTTCCTTTCGCCCTGGTTAAGCATCTGTTGAGTAACCAATTCATTTGGACTATACATTATAAGCTTCATTTGGGATAAAATATCACGTCCCCACAAGTTAACCGGGAGGGTCTCAACCACGTACAGCTGGACTGTGCCCTTATTTTTTGCTCCACCTTCCCAGGTTAAAATTTTGGAGCTCTGTAATGGGTTAGAGGTTTGTCCAATGCCTTTAAGGTGAGTCATGGAAGGGGTAAGGGGCCAGGATGGGGACCAGTCTCTTTTAGAAATAATTGTAGCATCAGCACCCATATCCATAAGGCCTTCAAATTTTTCCCCATCCAATTTTAGCTTGAAGAGAGGCCAGTCCTGAGTAATCTCCTGGACCCAATAAGCATCCGAAGACCTAAAGCCTCTGGATCCTCTCTTTTGTGTAAGGCTAGGGTTTGTCTTATCAATGGGAAGCAATATTAATTGAGCAATTCTTTGTCCAGGAAAAACTTTTGACTGGCTCCTGAGAAGCAGTAGCCAGTAACTTAATCTCTCCCTCATAGTCCTTGTCAATAACCCCAGGGGAAATACTAAGGCCCTGAAAAACAGCACTACCACACCCCAGAATGAGACCAAAGGTGTTTGGGGGCGGTGGGCCAAACACTCCTGTGGAAAGAATCTGATTTCCTAACTCGGGGGTCAATATTGTGTGGGAGGAGGCACAGAGGTCCAATCCTGCACTTCCTGTGGTTGCCCATATGAGGGCGCTGATGGTGCGTGAGGGGTCACTTGGGGGACGAACCTGACAGCTCCAGGGTTCTGTCCTGTTTTGATTTTGCGGCCCTGGGGCAGACCCCGGACAAAGTTTCCCTGTTTGGGTGGTAGGGGATTGCCCTGGATATTGGTTTTGGAGCGACATTCAGAGGCCCAATGTATGACCCGTTTGCACGTTGGGCATAAAGACAGAGGGGGTGGTTTTTCAGCCTTGGGGGTCGTACAGTCCTTTGAAAAATGGCCAGGCTGTTTACAATTAAAGCAGGTTTTAGGTTTTTGGCTCTGAGTAAAATCCTTAAGGGCAGCGCCTATGGCCAGGCCGATGTTGCGTGAGGCGGGGTCAACATTAGAACAAAGTCTGATAAAGTCAGTAATGGTTTTGCCACGGCGGTGGGGACGTAAAGCCGTTTGGCAAGCAGAATTGGCATTTTCAAAAGCAAGATGTTTAATAAGCTCATTATCAGTTTCTTCCTTTCCCATAAGGCACTCGGCAGCCTCTGTAAGGTGTCCAATGAACTCACTGTAAGATTCATGGGGTCCCTGTAGAACTTTGGCCAAGGAGGTAACAGCAGACCCTTGAGAAGGGAGGTTTTTCCAGGCCCTAAGGGCAGCGTGTTGAATCTGAACAAGCAATCCTGGGGGAAATTTAGCCTGTTTTTCATTAGTATCAAATGGCTTATTGCCCATCAGTTTTTCTATGGTCCAGGACTTAGAGTGACAACCAGCAGATGTGTTACAGCGAGCTATATCCTGGCACCTTTCACCATAATCAGCCTTCCATAAAAGAAAATCTCCTCGTGTTAAAGTAGCCTTGGTTAGCATGGCCCAGTCATTTACTGTAAGCCAGTCCTCGCTCAATGATTCCAAAAGAGAAATGGTAAAAGGAGCGGTAGGGCTGTACAAGGAAACAGTATTTTTTAATTCTTTAATATGTCTAAATTTAAGGTGATGGTATTTTTGAGCTCTAATAACCAGATGCTCTCCTCCTTTCTCTTCCCCATTTGAGTCATCACACTTGGGCCCTCCCTCCCGCTCTTCCTCTCTGTCATCTGCCTCAGTCTCTTGCTCATCAGATTCTCCTTTTAGATTTTCCGAAATGGCTCTAATTTGAGACAGAGTGACTGGAAAAGCATGAAGGATCTTTTTCTTTTTTGTCATTAATTTTTGTAAATTTGTGTTCCTAATTTCTAGGTCCAGTTTATATAGTTGTAATAGTTGGGCCTTTTCTTTCTTGGCCTGAAGTAGGGCCCTTAAGGACTGGGCTTCCCGGGAAAGCTTAACTGTGGCTTGTCTGGTGACCTCCTCAAGATCTGTTGAAGAGGCCAAGGCAGGGGCACAGAAGGGAGGGGCTGTTTTATAGGGAGAAGGTTGCATGCCCAAGGGGTTTAGAGGGGGCCAGTCTGAGGCGTGGTATCTAGCAGCCTCCTCTTCTAAAGTGGCCTAGTCCTCCGGGGGAAGGACAGCATCATTGGGCCTTTGGGATCTGAGGTTAGAAAGAACCGTGTATATAGCTTTTGGTTTTTGTAATTGTGAGTCACTGTTAGCGTCAGGCATTGGTTTGGAAACCGAGGGACAATGAGACGCGACTGAGGGGGGATAGGAGAAGGGTTTTGGGGCAAGGGAGGCCTGACTCCCTGTAAATTTAATTTTTAAAAATTCTTCACCTTCCTTAACCACTCTAGACACATCTTTGTGTTGGTAGCAAACTTGGAGGATCTCATTTATGAGGTTCTAATATGAAAAAGCCTGAACAGGAATCTTTTTGGGGCCAAAAGTTTCATAATAATCCTTATGACAGTCTCCAACATGACCCTACCTTTGTCTATATTGCCTTCCTGAGGAAACCAAGGGCAAATATCCTCCATCAGCATAAAAAATTGAGTTGAATCTTTTTTCTTAACCCGTGTTCCTCGTGCCTTGAGTGAGGCTTTTAGGCCTTGAACAAAAAGTTCATGCTTACTAAGTGTTTGTCCCATGATTGCATCACCTCCCTTACCTTACAGATCTGTATCACAGTTGGGCGTTTCTGCAGTGATCAGGATGCAGATCTTCCCTCACGGGCTGGGTGGCCATCCAAGAAGAAGAGAGAGGCTGGTCAATCGGACGACGTTCAGACCAGGATCCATGCTTCGAGCCCCATGTTGGGCACCACCTGCCCCGGCCCGCTGGGTCGGGCAACAAGGGCTCAAAGAGGAACTGACCTGAATGAGAGACAAACCAGACACGAGAAAGGAGACCAAGACAGGGTTCTGATCAAGGTCTCAAACTTTATTTTTTACACAGCAGTATATATACCACGCTGAACAGGGTAATTAGCATCAGCAGGTCAATAGGGTTGCTAGGCACCAAAACTGCAAAGTATATTTTGCAAAAGGTCATAGGTAGGGAATCTTCAGAAGGCGCCAAGCAATGTTGTCAAACAGGACATTGGTAAGTTGTAAGGCTTAACGGCTCTTATGGAAAGTGGTTGCTCCAAGCAATGTTATCAATCAGGGTATCAATAGGCTCCAAGGCTTAACAGCTCTTATCGAAGGTAGTGGCTGTATTTTCTAGCAAACAGCACTTGTATACCACAAGAAACAAAGTTATTATAGTTAAGAATAGATATGTCATCACACCCAGAAGATACATTTTAGTGCATTCTCACTAAAAAGAAATGTTACATGCAGAAATTAATGGATATGATGGAGCTTATCATTACACAATATATAAATAAATGGGATTACCACTCAATACTTTATAAATATGTAAAAATTATTATGTATCTAGGAGCCAGTAGCTCATTATTGTAACCCTAGCTATTAAGGAGGTTGAGAGCTTAGAATCATGGTTCCAAGTCAGCCTAGGCAGGAAAGTCGACGACTCTCTTATCTCCAATGAGCCACCAAAAAACTGACAGTGGCTCAAGGGGTACAGCACTAGTCTTGAGCTAAAGAGCTGAGGGACAATGTCCAGACCCAGATTTCAAGCCCCACAACTGACTAAAAATAAACAGTTAAAATAGATATTTTGACATAAGTGTTAAAATATATATTCTAAAAAATTTTACATCCTCAATAGATATACCAGTTTATATAAATATAGAGAAGTTTTTTCTGGATTTAGTTGTCATTGAATTTTGTAAATCACATATTTGTCACTCAATTCATATTTGTGTTTATATACTTATATACCATAAGTATAATTAAATGATATGTGATAGGCAGTGCTGTTTTAGGAATTTTCCTTGGCTTTTTAACATTAACCCTTCTACCATAAAATTGATATACCCTCCAACCTTATCAGAGGTTTCATCTCGTTGGAGCAGAAAAGTATAAGCTATCATCGTTTTTTGGAACAACTGTAACATTTTAAATGAATTTCACTTAGTTTAAGATCCAAAACATTCAAGTCATCTTAACCATGCCAGTAATAGCAAAATGTCTTCTGAGCTTTGCAGTCTCTTAAGAGATGAAAATCGTTAATTATACATCTAGTTTTTTCTGCCTAACATCTTATATCTTAGGAAGATCTTTTTGGGTAACCCTGTGTTCCTGACTAGAAGACTGCAACAAAGGCAATAATGAAAATAACTAAGGAAAATATTTGAAAACAATTAAAAAAGCAATCACAGACACTCCTGTAATCACCAGTTTCAATGAGAATATACATTAAAGTAACACGTTTTTGTTGCATTTAAAGAGCAATAATTAAACTTTAATTAGCAGTGAAGAAGGTAACAGAAAACTGTGTTTGAAGACATCTTGACTTTGAACAATTCAATATAAGCGTAATGGATTTATCTTGTTTTTCTGTGGAGTTGCCAAAATAATAGAGAGCAACACCCAAAGGCAGGAAAACACCTAAGCCAAAGCAGTAAACTTTTGTCTATAAAAGAATTGTGAGGGTGTGACTCTTCCAAAGTCAGGCTTGCAAAGAGGAAAGTGTATTTGCTTTGGAGTGAGCAATAAAAAATATAAAAATCCTTTATTAATGTTTTACATATCTTGACTAGGACTTCTCATGTTGGAGAAGAGGAAAGGTATGAAAAATTTCAAGATTGTTTGACTATTCCCGAAGATCATTCTTATTTATCAGCTATGGCCTGGGTTACACTTAGTATCCTGCTTGTTTAAATTTAGAAGCATTATTTGTTTCTGACTTAAAAGCTGCAAAGCCTTGAGTATTAATACAGGGTCATTTCCTAAGAGGTGAAAGTTGCTGTTTAAACAAACCTAAAATATCAAAGACAGCATAGTGGAAACTATTTTCTAGCTATATGACAATCTGTGGTGTAGATTTTGTTTCACATTTTTCCAGGGGACTCATTTTTGTTATCTTCTTTTTCAACATCTAGTGTTCCTATAATATTCTATACCATCCTGGGATGACTATAACTTTACTGGATTCTTTAATTTCTCTGTTTCTGTATTACCTTTTTTAATTACTTTAGAAACTCTAACTCAAACATGACATAAATTATCTTTATAATATTAGCAAACAGATTTCATTTCCCATATTCTTATCCTAGCCTTCTACAAAACTTTGGTACTTAGTGATCCCCAAATGTGAAAATAAAGATAGGGAGCTTCTTATTTAGATATTATTTAGTATTTCAAGACTTCATTAATGCAAGGCCCTTAGTAGTATGTACATCATACATGTGTACTAAGCTGGTGGCAACTTTTTCTTATTCTCAGAAACTAGGAAATGTGGTCTCCCTGTAGTTATATTAGGAAAAGTCTGTAGTTGAATTAATTTACTAAACCAAATCTGCTGTAAAGTATTTCTACAAGTTATTTGGCTTAAATAATCCGTATTTACCATTTTACAGTTCTAAAGGACAGAAATCTAAAAGAAGTCTCACTAGATTAGAGACACCCACCGAGCTAAAATATTTTTCAAATGATTCTAGTGTAAAAGGCATTTATCTCCTATTCTGCTTCCCAGAAATTCAGAATCTGGATTGTTATTTTTTCCTTTATCTTCTAATGTAGCATCTTTACATCTTTCTGATGGTTCTTACCTAATCATGTCCCTTTTGAACTACTCCTGGGACTTTTAAATACCTTTGAGTATACTTCCCCCATATGATAATTATTCAAATTTGTGCTTCTTGGGTAATGAGAGGTTATAATTTTACAAACATATATATAATGCAAATCTACATTTCAAGGATTAGGTATGTGGGAAAGATAGATATTCTGTGAAGGTATTTGGTATGTACAATGAATGTGTAGCATTCTTACTACTATAACCTGTTATCCTTTCATTAACCTGAACAACATATTTCTTCAATGAAATATAACTAGAAAAAATTTAGTCCCTGAAAGCAATTAATCCTGATTAAAACATTGTCATGTACTAGAAATCCTAAATGCCTCAAGCAGTTCTGGCACTATCACTTTTTATATATTCTGAATACAATCTTCTCTTTTCAAGAGCATTTGGTTGTTATTATTTTGGAATTATGGTTAATATTTATTTGACTGCTATTTTTAAAGAATGCATCACCCAATACTGGTTTTCTTTTTCTAACTTTTTTGGGTCTAATCTATTTTTGAAAGAAAGGCAGCCATTTGAATTACATGAACTGCTTATTGAAGTTGAATCAGCATGGAGAGGAAAAGAAGAAAGTAGATGACTTTGTGGGTATATCACATTAAAAATATATCTACAAGTGATTTATCTTAAAATCGTCTATTTTTCATTATGTTTAGATTCTGATATAATTTAGTCTCTCAACTCACACATTGTTAATGCAGTCTTATTTCATGCCTCCCAAAAACAAACAACAAATTACTATTTATTTTTAAATTATCATTTATTTAAAAAACTATATTTTAAAAAATTAGTCGAGGGAAATGGTTTATTAGATATTTAGAGTCATGTTCATACTCTAAGGTGGAAGCCAGAAAGGAAAAAAAAATCCTGTTTTTATTCTTCCTTGAGCCACTCTGATTTAATTCATCTGTTTCTGAAAGAATGAAATTCTTGATTTGAAGCCTTTTGGTTGAAATCCACAATGTGTCATTCTTCCTTTATTAATAGAATTTGGAGAAAGGATGAGAATTCACACTAGAAATAGGAGAAGAGGAAAAGAGAAGAAGAAATCTAGATATTTTATTCATCCTCATCACAATCACAAGGTCTGGATAATGATAATAGATATTAGATACAGTGCTCTAGAGTGATTAAACCCATCTATAGAAAAGATAACCCTACAAGTGATCACATAGAGAATGCTTATTTATAAAATATTGTAATAATTTCCAACAGGAAATTTTATCTATTTGTTAAGTTCTTGGTTAGGATTTGTTAAATTCTGGTGTGCTATAGTCAACTATCATAATGGTATACAAGGATGGTAAGAAACTAACATCTTAATATCACATTCTAATATTAGCTTAATTCTGCCTGTGTTATATGTATGAGGCTGAATTTGAGTTTTGCTTCTATTTCACATGCTATCTTCTTCCAGTATATAAATTGAAGGAAGACTCCCTCTGAAATATGCTATTATTATGGCTAAGGGAAAACAAGTCAGCTTTTAGACACAGACAATGAGATAGAACTCTTCACCTAGAAATAGTCTTTCTCCAATTCTGGTTCACTTTTGTAAACTGAAGAAAGTCACATAACCCATTTTGACATTGCAGGTAGAGGTAAATCTCACCTACAGAAGCTGATGCAAGACATAGAATAATATACCAAGATATGCAACACTTGAGATAAAGAGAACTATAATACAATCAATCATACTTGTGCTCACATGTCTCTGCAGAAAGGAAGGTATTATGTACCTTTGTTTCTAAAACTACTGAGATCTTCAAATCATGTCTTTTATGCTTGGATGTTACAGGAATTAGAGAACATTTTGATACTGAGACAGCATAAAATCTCAAAGAAAGCTGGACTAATCATTTCAATACTACCTTTTGTTCTCTAAGAAAATAAAACATTTTATAGACAATATTTTATAATTTCTTACCTAGTATCTTTTCTTTGCCAGAATTGATTTTGTTAATAAATGTGACTATCCACCAGAATAAATATCTTCATTTATATGCATCTTGTGCAGACAGCAAGTCAATTAGATGTAAGTGTGAGTTCATCAGTAGCACTTTTTAAAACTGCAAAAAATCGTTTAAATAGGCATACAAATGGACCAATTGCAACAATGTACAAGTCGATATGTCAAAAAATGAACTTTACAACTTTGGTGGGGGAGGTAGCGGGAAGGATTGGGTTGGGGTGTGGAGGGAGGATGGGAAGGGATGGGAAGGGGAATCAAAGGAGGAGGCTACAATGCTTGATAAGAAATGTACTCATTATCTTGCTCATGTAATTGTAACCCTTCTGTAAAGTATTTTCACAATAAAAAATAATATAAAGAAGAAAAATAAATAAATAAAACTGCAAAAAATTTGTACACAAGCTAATATACATATTTTTCCATCATCACCTACCAAATCCTCCTTCTTCCTTCCTAGGAAACATACCCAATTAATAAAAAGTCATAGATATTTGGCTTTTGACCTTGAAAATGGAAGCAGAATGTTATAGATGTCTGAAATGAGCGTTAATAGTGTTTTACATAGTAATGTCACATGCAACAACCCTATGAGTCCTGCAGGTCTTAACACTACTTCCTTAGTGATGTAATAGGAATGTCAGCTTCATTGGATGTAGTATTGTTTTCCACTTCCTTTCCTACCAACTGACCTACATTATAATACATATTATGAATGTGTTCTCTTCTTTTTCTGATAAGATTTGCTAAGCGTCTGTCAATTTCGTTGATTTTTTCGAAGAACCAACTCTTTGTTGTGTTGATACTTTCTGTGATTTTTTTTTTTAATTCTAATTCATTTAATTCTGATTTAATTTTAATTATTGTTTCCATCTACTGGATTGGGGTTTATTTTACTGCCCTTTTACAAGGAGGCTCAGATGTCTCATTCGATTGTTGGTTTCAGATCTTTCCAATTTGTTGATGTAAGAACTGACAGCTATAAACTTGCTTCTGAGTACTGCCGTTGCTGTTTCACAGAGGAGCTGGTATTTTGTGTGCTCATTTTTGTTGAATAATATGAACACTTGAATTTCCATTCTAATCTCTTCCATTAAACAATCGTGATTCAGCAGTGTGTTTATCTGGCTCTTTGCGTTGTTACAGGACCCTCTTTGGTGGTTTTTAGTGTTGAGTTCTAATTTTATTCCCTTGTTTTCCGAGAGAATGCAAGGTATAAAGTCAATGTATCTGAATATGGACAAGTTTGCTTTGTGGCCTAAAATGCCGTCTATTTTGGAAAATGTTCCATGTGCTGCTGAGAAACCCATGTATTCTGATGTTGCTGATTGAAATATTTGGTAGGTGTGTGTTAAAGCTAATTGATTTATGCAGTTGTTTAGGTCCGCAGTTTCCCTTTTGAGTTTTTGCCGAGTTGATCTATCTAGTGGGGAAAGTGGTGTGTTAACGTCCCCTACAATTAATGTCCTTGGATCTATGTGGGATTTGAGGGAAAATAGTGTTTCTTGGATAAATTTGGGTGCTCCGTTGTTTGGCGAAAAGATATTTAGAATTGTAATATCCTCCAGAAGGAGATTTCCCTTAATTAGTGTGTAGTGACCTTCTTTATCTCTTCTCACTAGTTTTAATTTGAAGTCTATTTTATCTGATATTAGTATTGCAACTCCCACTTGATAATGGGGGCTGTTTGCTTGGTAGATTTTGTTCCAGACTTTCATATTGAAAATGTTTTTGTTTTTATGGGCAAGACATGAATCCTGAGGGCAGCAGATGGAAGGATCTTGCTTTTTAATAGAACTAGACAGTCTATGTCGCTTAATTGGAGAGTTAAGTTCAGTAATGTTGAGATATAGGACTGAGAGGTATTAGGGAGTTCCTGCCATTTTATCCACCTTCTTGGGGGCTAAGGCAACTGAGTTCTTCCTATGCTTCTTGGATTCTCAGTTTGGATTTAGTTTCTTAGCCTTTATTGTGGTCTTGTTGGTTTTCTATGTGTAGGACATCTTTAAGAATCTTTTGTAGGGCTGGTTTAGTGGAGATAAATTATTTCAATTTTTCTTTGCTATGGAAGGACTTTCTTTGACCTTGGGTTATGAAGGAGAGTTTAACTGGGTATATTATTCTTGGTTGATATTTGTTTGTCATTAGGGCATGGCATACATCATTCCAAGATCTTCTTGCTTTAATTGTCTCTGCTGAGAAATCTGAGGTGATTCTAATTGGTTTCCCTTTATAGGTGATTGATCTTTTCTCCTTGACAGCTTTAAGGATGTTTTCCTTGGTCTGAATTGATCCTGCAAGGATTATACTGTGAGAATGGGATGTCCTGTTTTGGCCAGGTCTATTTGTATTTTTAAAAGCTTCTTGTATCTTAATAGGTCTATCTTTTTGCATTTTGGGGAAGTTCTATGCTAGGATCCTGTTAACCAAATTTCCTAGACCATTAACTTCTATTTCTAGGTGCTCCTCTACACCCATTATCCTCAGATTAGGCCTTCTGATGGTGTCTTCCATGTGTTGAATAGATCTAGCATATTTCTTGGATTTTTCTTGAATGGTTGTATGTTCTTTCTCTATAATATCTACGCTGTCTTCACTCCCCAAGATTCAATCTACTATCAAGACTTTCAACTTTGTTATTTATTTCTTTTCCTTCTAGTTGGTTGGCTTTGATGGCTTCCAATTCTTTGTTGGAGGTTTGTTTTAGATCTTGTATTAACTTCTTTACTTCCTTAATTTAGTGTTCAGAGTTTATTCTCGTCTCTTAATTGATTGGTTATGGTTTCCTTGGACTATCATTCCTTCTGTTGGGTTCCAGTTAGCATTCCCTTTGTGGACTTCCTGACTTCTTTCAGCTCTCTATTTATGGATTCCATGGATGCCTTTAGTGATCTTTGTGTATTCTCATCCCGTTCTCTCAATTTCTGTATCACTCTTTGATTAGCTTCGTTATGTTCACTCAATTCCTGTAGTTCTTTTTGAGTGTTCTCAGCCTCCTAACACCATTCATGACTTTCTCTTTGTCTCTTCTATGCCAGCTCCCACAATTCATGTCTATCTCTTCGACTGATAGCCTGCTCACACCATTGTTTTATTTCTCTTTGAGTGTTCTCAAGCTGCTCATACAATTCCTGTATCAATCTTTGAGTAGCTTCCTCAGGCTCATGATATTCCTGTATTGACCTTTGGTATGTCTTCTCTCTCTCTCTCCCTATCACGCTCACACAAAGTCTTTGCAGGTTTTCAATCTTTTCATTTACCATGATTACCAGTAGTGTTTGTAGAGTTTTTTGGAAACTCTCCTCTGGATTATTCATTTCCTGTTCTGTCCCCTGATTACCATGAGTGTGAGTTGAGATACCCAGACTTACCGTTTTTCTTGGGTTTTTCAGGTTTGTTCTGCCCATTTGGGTTGAATGTAACACCAGTTTTGCGCTAGAACACTATCTTAAGGCAAGCATCAACCAAAGTCTGCAGTTGCACAGTAAAAAGTCTGCAGATACAATCTAGTTCAACAGATATATCTATTCAACATCAAACAACTATGTATTAGTGTGCTGCGAACTGCAAAGAAGTATTTGGCAAAGCAGACATTATTAGGTTAAGGGAGATATGTGGGTAAAAATAGGAATAGAGGGATGTGGAAATGTAGAGGGAGAGTTAACTTGAATAAATCCTAATATCAAAGTGGGCAATACGTTGGATAGAATGATAGTAGAGAGAGAGAAAAAAGAGAAAAAAAGGGGCAAGAAAAAATAGAAACAAAAATTAAAAATTAAAAGTGAAACACTTATAAATTATGCAAATTAACAATGTAATATTCAGAGAAGAATGGGGATAGGATAAGAGAAGGGGAGGGATAGAATGAGATGTGAAAATCTTAAAAATAAAAATGCTTAAAATATTATATAGGTATATAGAGGTAATACTGCTATTAAGGAACTTAAGTCTAAGAGGTATTGAACTGAGTAATAAATTTCTGGATTAAGTGTGTACAAAATGGGGGATAAGGTCTAATAATCGACTATGGGTATATCTGAGGGTGAGCAGAACAGCAATTAAGTCACACAAAGAAGAACGAAAGAGAAGAAAAAGTGAAAAGAATGAGAAACAAAGAAAGAAAGAGAGAAGGAAAGAAAGAAAGAAGGAAAGAAAGAAAGAAAAGGATCAAAAGTCTGTAGAGCTAAACAAAAAAATGAATAAAAAGCAAAAAAAGAAAAAAATCACACACACACATATACCCTTAAAATGAAAAGTATAAGAGGAAGAAAAAAAGAGTTAATAAAAAAATTTTTAAAGATAAAAATTAAAAAGTTTAAAAAGTTTAAAAAAATTATAAAATGTACAAGAAAAGAATTCTTTGATATTTTTGGGGGTGGATGGGTAGATCCTGTATCTCCCTTGTGTCTGTAACTGTCTCTTGTTGAGTCTCTGGTCTGCTTGTGGTGTTTGATTTTCCTGTGGCTTGGTTGGTTTCTTAAGTCAGTTTGTTTGAGCAGGCAGAAAAATGCTCTGCTTTACCCAGAATTTTGTGATCCTCCTCCCAGGCTAGTTCAACGAGAAAGAGGTCTGCTTTGAGTTTCACAAAAGAGGGAGATGGTTATTTCTTCTAGTTTGGAGATGCTGTGATGAGGCTAGTTTCTGGTGGGGTGGAGGCCTTTTAGAAAACAGTAGCTTTTCCCTGAGGGGCTAGCTTCTGAGACACTGACAGAGCCCAGCTTGGAGCCGTTCTCAGGGTTTATGTTTACTGAATGTCAATTGATTGTCAAGGTTACTATAGGGAGGGGCAGCCTCTGACTCTGTTTACCCAGTGAAGAAAGCCACTCCTGGGGCTGGTGGAGCTTGCTCAGCTGTGCTGGGTGACTTTTCGCTGAGTGTAGCTGAGCTTGGAATGTCAGGATAGGTTCCTGTGACCTGCTAAATGACTCTTGTTTTCTTTCAAAGCCTGAGTTGGAGCTAGCTGCTCAGCCAGGCCTTTGTCAGTATCAAAGATGGAAGATCTCTGGTATTGGGGTGGGGAGGGGTGGTCTTATTCCTCTGCTCTCTGAGAAGGAGCGAGGATGTCAGGCTTCTACTCATGCCAGAGTCTTGGTTCTTGGGTCATCTCTGGTCTGCAATCTGCAGGATCAAGATGTCTGCTCCTTATCATTTCTTGCTGGTGTTGAGTAGAATCCACTCACCTGCTGCATTTGGCGTCGTTGTCCTGGACTCTCTGTGTTGCAGGTATGGTGGCTACGGCCGCCGCGTGTGGCTGCTGACAAGTGCGCAGATCTGTTTCCTTGCCTGGATTTTCCCTCTTTGGCCTAACTCTCTGTACTGGGATGGCACACTTGGTGTGATTCTCTGGCTTAGGACTGTTCACTGGAGCACTAAAACTGCTTTCTATGCGAGAGCTTGTTTAGCCTCCAGCTTCTCCTCTGCCATCTTCCCGGAACTCCTGTATTTATTTTGATTTTGTCAAGCCCTGAGCTTGAACTTAGATAGTGGCAGTTCTGCCCCAGGTTTGATCACTCTAGGCAGGGTTGCAGCCACTGGACCCACAGCCAAACCTGGGTTCCTGGGTCCATTGGGACCAGCCATTGGGCTGATAGGAAAAACAATTTAATGCAAAACAGAAAAAACACTAGCAATTTGCAGATGGCTGCCAATTTTACATTTTTTTCTTTGCTAGGTGACCATCCTGGGTCTGAATGACATGGTTGAAAAATGTTGGTAACCTGGCATTGCTGAAAGCTGGCAGGCTACCAGGGAAGCCATAGGCCAACACAGCAACATAGGCCCTGTGTTTGAAGCCTGGTCCTGACCCCTAAGAGATCCAAAGAGTCTCCTTCATAGTCATAGGAATACCGATGGAAGATTATGAATGGCAAGGTTGAATTAGTTATTTCTGAATACTACTATACAATCAGAGTGATTTTAGGGGCCAATTGATTTTAATGTATGCTTTTGACACATTCAAAGAATACTATTAATTACATGTATGCTATAGTTTCAGGACAATGGTTGATTTAATTAATAATTCATTAAGGCTGAAAACAATAATATTAATTACATGAAGGCATAATAAATACCCAAGAATTGGCAGCAATGTAGCCTATATAGCTGAATAATGTGTAGACATTTCCGGCACTCTATAATGATCTATATTTAATTGTGTACTACAATCTGCATGTCAATGTGTTTTTATTTTGTCAACTCCTAAATCTCAGGTGATGGAAATGCTAGTCAGCTCAATATGCTCCAGGCTGGCATGCTGACACTTACCCATTAATGAATTGGGCCTTGTAGACTGTGAGTTCAGATGCCAGGACTAACAAATTTGAATCATAGAGTAAGAAGCCCATGGTGATACGTTTTCCTTTTCTGTGGAAGTCCTGAGTGTCAGGTGTGAAGTTTCATACATAGGCAAAACTATATCCTATGTAATAAATGTAATAAATATTTCATGTGTAATAAGTCAATAAATAAGTGGTAAATAAATGAATAAAGCAAAAAATGAGTAACTACACTAAGTGCAATATGTGGTCAACATATGGGGCTCAATCTCAGGGCCTAAGAACTGCCTGGCAGCTGAATTGGCTAGAGGCTGCTGTGCTGACAGTCACCCATTCACGAACTGATCCTTCTAGGCCCTGAGTTTAGATCCCAGAACTGCCAAACATGTAATTGTGGAATGAGAAGCCAAGCGTGAAACATGTTTTCTTTTTCTTTGAAAGTGCTCGGTGACAGGTAGGGTGTATAATTCAGATGCAAATCTATATGCTATGTAATAGGATGTAATAATGTAAAAAATGTCATAAGTAGAAGAATTGTCATTACAATAAATGAAAAACAGATTGAATTAGTAGGGAATCATTCTAGGATGAAATTAGACACAAAAATTATAGGACGTGGATTAAGTTTAATATTTTATTAAGCATTAACAGAATAAAAATTTCATGGAAACATAAATATCTAATAATTAGTAGTAATACATGATGCATAATTTAATAATATATAGGTATCTGTCTCATTCTATAAAGTACATAATTAGATGTAGGTATGTACATACATATGTGATAAAAAATAACAGGATATTGAGTAATTTTAATTAATGCTTTATTAATTGTTAACTGGGACACATCATTAAATGGAGACATAATTTAATACCTAATAATTGGTAGTAATACTATCTATAATTTAATAATATGCAGACATCTCTCTTTTTGTGTATATAATTTTTACATACAACAATCTCTGTCTATTTATATCTCATTCACTCCTGTGGCTCAATGGTTGAATGCTTACCTAGGAAGCACGAAGCACTGGGTTTGATTCCTCAGTACCACATAAATAGAAAACCCAGAAGTTCTGCTGTGTTTCATTCAATTGTGTGCTAGCCTTGAGCACAAACCCTTAGGAACAGGGTCAAAACCCATACTCAAGCTCCAGGACTGCCGCCAAAAAAGTAGAATGTTCTAACTGCAACTATAGAAGGGCAAGAAGGACAGGACTTCAAAGACCTCTCACAAGGCAATCTAGGAGTCTGGTGCTGACAGCTGCCACCTAACCTGACTTAGCCAGATGTAAACTGCTGCAACCCAGATCCATGGGTTATCCCCGTCATCCTGGTTACCCTGGCTTATTCCCACATCCTGGGTGCTCAGGGGCTTTAAAACATGGCAGGAAGTCTGCTAGAATCTTTGAAATATGGCTTGAAGTGGTAGAGCTCTAGCCTTGAGCAAATGTTATTAGAATAGTATCCTCATGTTTAGAGTTCAAGCCCCATGGCTAACCCTCCCCGCCCCCCAAAAAATAAAAACACCACACTAAACCATTAGATGTGAACTTGTGTGGTTTGTGGAATGTTCCTCAAAAAATGGTGATACTGATGAAAAGCACCCTAATTCTAATGAAAGCTTGTGGAATAGAGCTAGGTGCCGAGTCCATCACAGGGTGCAGTTTGCTGCATCCTGCATTGGGTGCTGTGTGCTGAGTCTTTCAAAGGATGCTGTGTGCTGAGTCATGCAAAGAGTGCAATCTGCTGTGTCCTTCACAGGGTGCATTCTTTCTTTGGGTCCTTGTAACATCTCCACAACTGAGATGATTATGCAGACAAGAATATGGAGGCTCATTTATGTCCCCATGGCAGGGACAAAGATGTATTACTGAGGACTAGTAAGTTGTCTCCTGCAGACAATTGTTTTGTTTTGTTTTTTCTCATTCATGAACCTTGAACTCAGGGTCTAGGTGCTGGCCCTTACCTCTTGGGCTTATAACTAGCACTCCAACACGTGGAGACAAGGATCCCCTTGTAGCAGAGGCTACAACCTAGGGGTCTATATCTGAGGTCTGTCATCCTGCCTTCTCAGGAAGCTGAGATCTGAGGATCTGGGTTCCAAACTATCCCAGACAAAAAAGCCTGTTATCTTCAATTATCTCCATAAGCCTATTATTTCCAATTCACCACTAAGAAACCCGAAGTGGAATCTGGGTGCTTGTTGTTCATGTCTGTCATCCTAGCTACCCAGGAGGATGAGATCTGAGGATCATGGTTCAAAGCTAGCCTGGGCAGGAAAGACCTTGAGACACTTAGCTCCGATGGACCCCCCAAAAAGCTGAAGTGTTGTTTGGCTCAAGTGGGAGAGCACAAGACTTGAGCAGAAGAGCTCAAGGACAGTACCCAGGTCCAGATTTCAACTCCTACAACAATAAAGAAAAGATAGAAACAAACTAACAAACCTGAAGTAGAGGGCTGGGAATGTGTAGAGTGTAGAGTGTTTTGCATATACGAAACCCTGGGTTTGATTTCTCAGGACCATATCACTAAAAAGAAGCCTGAAGTGTCTCTGTGGCTCAAGTGGGACAGGGGTATCCTTATACAAGAGAAAATAGGTACAGTGCTCAGGACCTGAGTTCAAATTCCAAGAATGGTGTATGTGAATGTGCACACGCGGGCTCACACACACACACACACACACACACACACACACACTCACAGACTAGAAGTGATGCTGTTAGACAAAATGGTAGAGCACCGGGCTTCTACACTGAGCTCATGGTCAGCACCCCAGCCCTGCTTTCAACCCCAAAACCTAGCCAGCCAGGGCCCAACTACGAGAGGTCAAATGTTTCAAAACCTGAAGAGCTTTACGAGCCCTAGATGACAGGAAGCTTTGTGATATCAGGTATGTGCTTGGATTTCCCAAGCTTCCAGAAACCTAGGAGAGGCATCATAGGCCCATCGTCATCCTCAATGAAACTTTTCATGAGTTTCAGTGCCCTAGTTGTCTGCCAGAAGGACTTCTGAATTATATTGAGCACTGTATCTGAACACGGGAATATAGTCTCACAATGGCAGGATAAGTGCACAGGACTTGGCCTGCCACGGGAGGTGGCACAAATGGCTTCCTGTCAAACCAGAGCACTGGGGAAAGAAATAGATTGGGCTAAAAATAGACCTTTTTTCCTGAACTTCAGAGCCCAGCCACACTCATTCTCACTATCTGACACAGATGGAGTTGTTTGTTACACTGCTGTACAGAACTTAGGTCTTTTGTCTGCCTGTCCAGACAATGAGAGAGACTTCTTCCAGCAGGCCTGGGATGCAGAGAAACCCTCAGGCTATACTGGAAACAGTGAGGGGAGTCGCAGAACATGCACTGTCATGAAATCAGTCTCTGTTATGAAATCATTTTATTGGATACAAATTTTCTAGATTGGTGCCATTCATCATACCTACTCTGGAGCTTCACCTATAGGAATAATACATACATACACAAAGATATGGAAGTACAGGTTCTTTTTGAGGGGGCAGGTCCTGGTGTTGAACTATGAGCCTAAGCATTGTTCCTGAGATCCTTTTGCTCAAGGGTAGTGCATTAACCTTGAATCAAAATCCCACTTCTGGGTTTTTCTGTGATCTCTTAGAAATAACAGTGTCATAGACATTCCTACGCTGGCTGGATTCAAATTCAGATTCTCTACATCTCAGCCTACTAAGGAGCTGAGATTACAGTGAGAAGCCACTGGCACCTTCTTTCTTTTCTTCTTCATTTTTTAATCTGGAAACCTGACTTCTTAACAGGGTCATACCAGTGTTATGAATTTATAAGTTAACTACCCAATGTCCTTTATAGCTGCTTTCTCTAATAAAGATTTTCTCTCCTCCTCTTACCATCTGTTCATAGGTTTGAAACCAAAAGTGAGAAATGAGTGTCACAGGATTTGGGAGCAAATGTCCACAGGACATGCCAGCTCTGCCAGTTAGCATTGAGCTACAACAATTTACTGTCTCAAGATGGGCGGACCAAAAGCTAGAGCGATCCTTATACTGTCTGCATTGCTTCTTTTGCCTACAAAATGATCTAATAATTAGGAGTGTTGTGTGTCTCCAACCTTAAGTATCTAGAATACACTAGAAGCATCTTCATGCATCACTTTTCTCTAGTGCCTCTTGAGATTTAGACTACAGGTTTGTGTGGAGGGGCTCCTTGGTGAGTCCCTGAGGAAAGCCGCTTGAAACCTTTTTGGGAGATCACCCTTCAAAGTCAGCCTTAGCAGGAAGTCTGTGAGACTCTTATGTCCAATAAACCACCAGAAAACCAGAAGTAGAGCAGTGGCCCAGAAGGTAGGGATCGAGCTTTGAGAGAGAAAGCTGAGCAGGAGAAACAGGCTAGACCAGGCAGGAAAGCCTGGGAGGCACTTATGTCCGATTCACCACCAGATGGCTGGTAGTGGAGCTGTGGCAGTGGTAAAGCCGCAGCCTTGGGAGAAACAGCTGAGGAACGCATCAGACCCTGAGTTTAAGCCATAGGATAGCCTCAAAAAATTTTTCAAAAAGAGAAGGCTACGTTTATGTATCAGTGCCCTACTTATTTATGTGTGTATATTACCTCCCTGAGTTCAAACACACTGTATGCAATGATGCTTCTTTTATTTATTTATTTATTTATTTTTCAGATATAATCCTTGCGCCTACTGCATCATCCTCTTCATATTAGGACCATTGCTTTCTCTTCCAGGGTTCCAGGCCTGTGTCCTTATATGATGCACACTGAAGATCTCAGCAGTCTTTATTAGCATTTTATTGTGAGGACAATGCAGGAACAGTCACAAATCAGGCAGGGGAACAGAAAATAGGATTTTTTAGAAGTAACCAGTCTTCAGAAAATTAAACTTGGGGACATAAAATGGTAGCATACTTACGTAAAAACTACCATTAAGAAAAATATGAGGGGTCTGGGAATGTGGATTAGTGAGAGAGTGCTTGCCTAGCATGCAAGAAGCCCTGGGTACGATTCCTCAGAAGCACATACACAGAAAAGGCCAGAATTGGTGTTGTGGCTCAAATAGTAGAGTGCTACAGACAGTGCCCAGGCCTTAAGTTCAACCCAAGACCTGGCAAAGAGATACCTAAGTAGGTAGGTAGATAGATAGATAGGAAGAAAGAAAGAAAGAAAGAAAGAAAGAAAGAAAGAAAGAAAGAAAGAAAGAAAGAAAGAAAGAAAGAAAGAAAGAAAGAAAGAAAGAAAGAAAGAAAGAAAGAAAGAAAGAAAGAAAGAAGGAAAGAAAGAAGGAAAGAAAGAAGGAAGGAAGGAAGGAAGGAAGGAAGGAAGGAAGGAAGGAAGGAAGGAAGGAAGGAAGGAAGGAAGGAAGGAAGGAAGGAAGGAAGGAAGGAAGGAAGGAAGGAAGAAGGAAGGAAGATGATAGATTAATGTTTGGACGTCAGGAGAAAAGGGAACACTTCCCAGTCAGGAGGCCTTTTGCAGTGTGCCTTCACATAACCCCAGAGCAGGAAGACTGTCTCTTTCCCACTTCTCAGGCAACCAAGGGCCCCAGAGTCAAGAGGGCAGAGCTAGGTTCTAATTCATGTGCTTGGAGACAAAATAGAAACAGTCCTGCCTCTAGTTAGTTTGGGGATTTGCATTAATTATGTGGAGAATGAAGGAAGGAGAATGGACTGGCAGAGACAGAAGGGTCTTCAAATCTGATAGATGGAGAGTCAAAAACCCACTCCCTAAGACCAGCGAGCAGGGTTTTTTTACTCTATTCCTCCCCTCTCCCCCACTAAACTGGCTCTCTATTGGTAACCTAACTGTAGCCTGAGGCTCCCTTCACATGAGGGAGGAAGGTTAATTAGTCATTGTTTGAAGAGGCTGAGTAAAGCCTGACCCTGGTGTAACTTTATCAAATGTTGCAGGTTTTCCCCATTGCTGCTTGTGCCTGGAATAAATGAAGTGGTTTTGCAGCTCACTTCCCTGTTGAGTGTGTACATTCTGCCTCCTAATCCTGTAGGCCTGGTCTCTGCACCTAGCCTGGCTTTTGAAACTGTTTTCTGTCCTTCAATTACAGAGTTACACTGGAGTTCTTCCTGCTATCAGAGCTAGGGCTTGGATCCTGAGAACTTCATTTGAATCCAGGACAGGTCAATAATGTTTCTTTCCTTCTTCTATAGCTCGAGAACTCTAAGAACATTTAATGTGCAAGTAAATTCTCATCACCAAGGGAAACACAGGAAGCTCTTGAACATCTGACCTTTCAGAAGTGGAAGTCATTTTGTCATAGATTTCCTCCCTTGGCTGGCTTCACCCTGTGATCCTGAGACCTCAACCTCCTGACCTAGGGTGATGGGCATGAGCTACTTGTGCTCTGCTAGGTTCAGAACTATAATGACATTGACAATACAATTCAACTGCTTATCACAAAGGGCTTGTGGAGCATAATAAGCCTTTTAAACTTGGACTTTTAAGAACCCTATAGGACACAATGCTACAGTCTGAGAGGATGGGCATATGTATGTGCTACACTTTAACCTTGAGCTCTGACTCCAATTCTGGTGTACATCAGTGTTCATCTTCCAAAGAATGTTCTCGTAATTAGCAAATAGGAAAAGTATTTTAAAGTCTCGAACTCTAGTCTGGGCACTGACCCTGAGCCCTTCAGCTCAAGGTGAACACTCTACCACTTAATCCAAAATGCTAGATGGGTTCTTTTGGTGGTTCACTGGAGATAAGAATCTAACAGGCTTTCCTTTGGACTGTGGTCTTCAGCTCTCAGCCTCAGGAGAAGCTACTGATCCATTTATGAGCCACTGGCATCTGGCTTATTGTTTTTGACAGTCCTGGGGCTTGATTTTAGGGCCTGGGTACTCTCTCTGAGCTTCTTTTTCTCAAGGCTAGCCACTTGAGCTACTCCACAGCTTCTGGCTTTTTTTGAGTATGTGGCACTGAGGATTCAAACCCTGGTATTCATGCATGCTGAGCAAGCAATTTACCACTAAGCCACATTTCTAGCCCCACCCTCACAATTTTATCCCTCACTTGCCTATCCTCAAGAAAAGGCTTCTGAGTATAAATCATCTAAAGAAAACCTGATAGGAAGGTTCCAAAGATAAATAAGACAAAGCTCATACTTGTGAGAGACTTTAATCATGTGAAGACTGTGACAAATGCTTCCATTTAATTATGTATTATGTTTCAACACTTAATAAAATATTAATGAAAATGAGTCAATGTCCTAAATTATTGGGTACAAATACAGTAATCAATAAATAAATGAATCAAAGAAAAATAAAATACAAAATCATTCTTTTTCTGGGGGGGGGGGTCCGGTTGTGTGGCTTTAACTCTGGGCCTGGGTGCTGTCCCTCAGCTCTTCAGCTCAAGGCTAGCACTCTACCACTTTAGCCACAGTACCACTTCTGGATTTTTTCTTTTTGCTTATGAGGTGCTAAGGGATCGAACCCAGGGCCTCAGGCATGCAAGGCAAACGCTCTACCACTGATCCACCTTCATCATAATATGAAATTAACATACATATGTAAGTATACATATCATGTAAAACACATGTATAGAGATATTTTTTCCATTGCAGGGCCTTCATTCAGGCCCTGGGAACTCTAGCCTGAATTTCTTTCCTCATGGACAGTAAGCTTCGCCTTCACCCATGATCCAAAATAGTTACCTGGATGGTGAGCTCAAATCCTAGCAATGGCAGAAATACTGGCCCCAGTTCCAACACACTGACATAATTTTTAATGGAACCAGTTATGTTTATTCAGTTCCATACTGAATATTTTAAGAAGTGTAGAATTTTGTACAGCTATTCAGTCAGAAATCCTTCTCTTACCTCCAAAGTGCTTCTCTGAGAACTACATTGTTTGTCTTTGTTCGTTTTTTATTGTAAAAATATTGTACAAGAGTAAGGTAATGAGTAAATTTCATATTGAGCATTGTTACCTCCTCCTTTGTTTTCCCCCTACCATACCTTCCTTCCCATATCCACAACTACCTCTCCCTGCTTAGGTCAGTGACTTAGTTTTTCGTTTTTGTTTGGCACAAGGTTTGAACTCAAGTAGTAGCAAGTCTTCCCTGACATTGCTACAGATTTACCAAGACCCTGAGTTCAAATACCAGGCTAGGAAAGAAAACTAGCTGAAATTCCAAACTAGGGAGCTTTATTTTTTTAATTTAGTTAAATATTTCTTTTTTCTTTTTCTTTTTTTTTTGGCCAACCATGGGGCTTGAACTCAGGTCATGAAATTCTGCCTCAGCTTGGATCTCCCTAGGCTCGGTGCAGCCTCCGGAACCATATCTGATCCTAAGATCCTAGGCCCAGGGGGCTTTCTGGAAGAAAAAAAAAACTGGAAAGCAGAAAAAGTGGCAACCTTCAGGGGGCTGGGGTTTTATTATTTTTTTCTTTGCACAGTGACCATCCTGGGTTTGAATGACATGGCTGCAAAGTAGATATGACCTGCCATTGCTGATGGCTTGTGGGCTATTAGTGAAGCCATAGGACAACATAGGCCCTGGGTTCAAATCCCAGTCCTGACACCAATGGCAGGATATCACAAGAGACTCATTCCTATGCATGGGAATATCCATTGAATGAGTAGTTCATGCATCCGTCTAGCCTAAAATTGGATGCAATAGTCCTAGAATGTTGATTGAGCTTAACGTATAGTTTATTAAGCATGAAAAGAATATTATTCCTTCAATGGTGGTATAATAAATACCTAAGAGTTGGTAGGAACGCAGTAGGTGTCATTCAATCATAGATAGACGGCGCTGGCACTCTTTAACAATATATATTACTTTGTATACCACCGTCTGTCTATTCATGTATCGCTGTTTTGGCCAAACCTGGGGGTCGATCTCAGTGCCTGGGAACCACTTGACAGCTTCATTGGCTAGAGGCTGCCATGCTCAAACTCACCCATTCATGAATTGGGCCTGCTAGGCCCTGAGTTCAGATCTTAGCACTGCCAGGCATGATGGAGAACACATCTAAAATCTAGATTCTATGTGATAGGATGTAAACAATGTAATAAATGGTATAAGTGTCATAAGAGTCAATACAACAAATGGGAAATAAATTAATAAAACAAGAAATAAAATGAATAAACGCACCAAACACAATATGGACTGAACATCTGAACGGAAGTATAAATCCTTTTGTTAAATTGTGTATAAGGAGTAACTTTTCCAGGACTGAGGCTTGAATTCAGTCCTCCTAAGAGGAGGGAATGGCGGGAGATCCTGAGATACTTGTTTCTGGACCTAGGAAGAGTCATGGCATGCGATCAATCTCATCCTTGAATGAGTAGTTTGTGCATGATGCGAGTAGGAAATGATATGCAAGACTCATGTGGTATAGATTATTTGTAAAGAAGAGTTAATGAAGCATGACAATAATCATCACAGACATGAAATTAATGCATCAGAAAAGATCAAAATATAGGTACTCACAGATTGGATT
Source organism: Dipodomys spectabilis (assembly GCF_019054845.1). Taxonomy (NCBI): domain Eukaryota; kingdom Metazoa; phylum Chordata; class Mammalia; order Rodentia; family Heteromyidae; genus Dipodomys; species Dipodomys spectabilis. The sequence continues at coordinate 3,087,210 of NW_024870689.1, forward strand.
TCATCACAGGTCACCATCAATCCTACTCTATACAAATATGTACTTATTTGCTTTCTACCTTCAACTTATGAATGGATGACTATTATGCTCCCCACTCTCCCCACAAGGGGGCTCAAATTAAGGTTCTGGGAACGATGAGCTCCTTTGTCGCTCACAGGCTGGTGTGCGCATCTGGACCCATTCACCAATTGGGCCTGCTAGGCCCCGAGTTCAGATCCCAGTCCTGCCAAAAGATTCATCTTCACATCAGAAGCCAATGGTTGCATCTGTTTTCCTTTCCTGTGCAAGTCTTGGGTCTCAGCAAGGATGGAGAATGCATGGGCCACCCTGTGGTCATGGGAATAAGTTGTTATCCATGTCAGCCCAGTTATACCTGTCATCATATACATAAGAAAATACACAATACATCCATGAGTAGCATACAAAATAAACACAATAAGTACACTCAATGCACGATGCAGTCCACACACGGATGTGAATATACATCCCATATTTAAATGATGCATTGAGCACTATTTTGGCCTCCCTGTGGCTCGATCTCAGTTCCTGGGAAGAGCCCATCTCCTTACTGGCTCAAAGTCTGGTGTGATCACGTGGACCGATTGGGCTGTTGGGCCTCCTAGGCCCCGAGTTCGAAGCCCAGCACTGCCAAAAATTCACCCTGATGTGAGAAGCCAGTCATTGCACCTGTTTTCCTGTGCTGTGCAAATTCTGAGTCTCAGCCAGGATGGAGAATATATAGGAAACTGATGTCAGCTTATATTTCCATAATTCATTCATCTGCAATAACAATTTGCAAGACTGGAGATGTGAAGAACTTAGACATGATTTTATTCTCGTTCATTTGGAAGATTAATCTTTAGTCAACAGGAAAGTTTAAAAATGGCTTAGAATTTATTCCTAACTACCAGTTTTTATAAATGGCTTTGTACAATGGTATGTGATTATTTTATTTTACAAAGGATAATTTTTTCTACTACCTATAAGTTTTGGAATGAGAAGAAAACTAAAATTTACTACTTAGAGGAATGTGATAGAAATAGAAGACAGATTTTATGTTTGTCACATCTCTCATCAGTATCCATATTCAAGACTTAAAGTCATATTTATTACTATGTAGACAGATAGGGAAAATATATAATAAGGCAACACATGATAAGGCAACTATTAGTGACTTTTTAGAATGTACCTTCTTATGTGATGAAATTTACTTTATTAGCTAATATTTGGATTTGGAATATGGGAGGCTGATCTATTTAACACATTTCTGAAAGGCACCTACTGAACAACACAAATGGTGGGGGGTACTATTTCTACACTTTAATGAATGGTTGAACTTGTTTGGTATTAGTGCTGAGTACGTAAATCAACTCTATTGTAACTTGCTCGCTACACTTGAAAACCTTTTAATGTCACTATCATCTACTTGTCAAGGGTTATTTTGGTGAATATGATTTGAAAAAGTTTATTTGAAAAGGAATGTACTTTCAGGAGATTAAATGTAGGTTATCATTGGTTTGAGAATGACAACATTTTTAAACTACAGAACCAAGTTTTACTGAAGTACCAGTGTTTTGAAGCTCTAAGGGTCTTCTCAATTAATGTTTTTCTAAATTATATTTGACCTCTATATCAAGTTTTCCTAGTCTTGGTAGACCAATTATGGATCTATGATTCCAGAAATTATATTTTTGGCTGCACTGAAATCTTTCATTAATCATTAGGAGAGGGGTATTAAAAATAACCTTGTTCATTTGTGATTTTGTTCACTCATATGGGCTGGTCATCTGTAAATTGAAAGTTTGAATTACAGTACTTTCATTCAAATTTTGTGATCTCATCTTTCATTTTAACTTGCCTTGCATTTCACAATTTATTACTGCTAATTCTTGTAAAGAATTGGGGCCCTGAAATATTATAGGAAATGAGAAATTGAGATGAGTCTTCAATTATTTTCTGTTGATATGTTGCATGGGCCTATGTGAGAAGTCATGCCCTTGTTATCTGATGACGCAGATAACTGGGACCTGCTATCCTAGGACCCGTGGGTCCTGCAGAAAAATAATAGCTTTTAGACATCATATCAGCAAAATTTGGGTATAATCAGTAAGAATGCTTCAGAAATATGGAGAAAAACACTTTGCGATCAGCGAGTTAAAACAATAAACAGAGCATCAGAATAAAATCCCTTATATATTAGCAGAAAACAATACTGTTATTTTACCATGTGAATTCAGAAGACCATGAACACTTAGAAGGTATCACAAGTTTATACCGAAGATATTGCATTAATACTTTTTATATTCTAATATATATTCTAAACCTAATTATTTATATTCCAATTTATTTATGGGAATAAATGTCAAAATATTTGTCAAATTATCAATTCTAGTAGGATTCACTTTATGAAATTTAAAATCAGCACATATAAATATATAAGTATATATAATATAAAAATTGTTTTGCATTGTTGTGTTATGTTTAGGGAATCAAAGGCAACTCTGTTTTAAAGTATTATTCCATTACCTCTACCTCAGTTTTTGGTAGAGTTAGACTTAAAGCTTTACCATTTGTAGATTTACGGCCTAGAGGCAAGAGGAAACACTGTGATTAAAACATTACCAATTTAAGGCCTAATATCGAGGAGAAACATGTGGACTTCTCCAGGAGCAATGGAAATATTTGGTGATAGAATGTCAGAAGTGTAAGTTCCTGCTTGGTTGGATGATAGACAGGCCAGGACAGTAGGTAATCATGCATATGAACAATTTTTTTCACTTTCTTGGCTTTAGCTACTTTTGAAATGATAAGTATAATTAACAATTATGTTTTGATAAAATACCTTCCATTCTAAACAATTCTGTCTGAACTGTTCATCTCTCTATGATCCCTTGTAACTAAGATTAGCTTTGTTCCAGTAAGACAATCTATGCTGTCAGGGTAAGATATTCTGGTTGGTCTATTCCTACATGGAAGAAGGGTAAAGGTTTAGGTAGATATTTGTCCCAGCAAGACCTCATTTGGGAAATTTTAAGCTGCAGAAAGTTAGAAGTAGCTCTTAAGCAAGGCTTACTTTGAGTCCATTAGCTCCACAAAGCTAACTCAGTTGATAAATAAGTACTTGAAAAGCCACCACCTTTGGACTTATCTGTAAAGGTTTCAAAGTATGATCAAATTTAAAATGAAAATGACAAAATAGTCATTGACAAAAATTGTAAATGTGAGAAATCGAACAAACTATATAAGTTTTTTCCAGTATACACAGATTTTTAGAGAAATGAGATCAATAGCATTTTTAGGAACAATAAGGGTTCCTTGTTACAAAAAGGCAACTATGGATACATGCCTTTATAAAGATTATATCATTACGTACTTAAATTTAGAGTATACTACATGCTTTAGCAGCAGGTCTACCCAAATTACAACAATACAGAGATTAACATGGCACTTGCACAAGGATGATATGAAAATTTGTGAAGTATTCCATATTTTTCATTCTTCTGATGCAAGAAATGAAAAAAAGTTATTAAAAAGTTGATTACAAAGATACAAGTGTAACATACATGTAATTCATAGAATTAAAGGTTAGTTTGACATCAGTGTATTAAATTTTCACCTTAGAAAGGTAACCTTTACAAAACTTGAAATTAGATAACATTGCCATTTTATCCCAAAGAAATAAAATAATATAAGAACCTAGTAAAAAAAGGAATCTTAAATTCCTTCTATATGGAATGCAATCTGAAAGGTCACATTTATTAATGAATCTATACATGATATAACAATGTAGAATTCAAAGTATTATATCTAGGATGAATGAAATAGATTATGGACATTATACAAACATAGATATACTTTTTTCAGAAATGCACTCGGAACATCTTTAGTTTCTATACTATTCATTCCAACAGATAAGTTAAAATTATTTCTGATTAAAAAAATCACAAACTCTGCAGGAATCATTATAGATGTATACAAACAACTCTTGAATACATTTTGATATCAAAGTCATGCAATTCACTTGGAAGAATACCATGGAATACATGAATTTTTATAGTAAGATATTGCTGATGCTTTGTATTGTGAAAAAACAATTTGTAGGGACACAAAAGATGGACTGGCATTTTTGAAATTTAAGAAACTTAACCAAACCATAACGACTTAGGAGAACAATTTGTACAGCCTTTGATAACTTCAAAGAGGTAGTGATACATACTTATCCTTTTGGCAATATCAAATGCAGTTTCTTCCAAGTTGTTCTCCAGACCTTGTTTGATATAATGGTTCAACAGAAGGAGATACAGAGTATCTTTGCTATTTCTATTCCCAGCAGCAAGATGCAAGGGGGTCAAGAGCCCTTTAGTTTGGGGATTGGTATCTGCATCATGATGAAATAATAAAGAAGCCACTCTGGTATTATTCCACATATAAGCACTGTGCAGGGGTGTCCAGCCATTCAGAGTTATTGCATGAATATCTGCCTTGAGCTACCAACTCATGGACAATGTCTAAGTGTCCACTCTAGGCTTACCGATGAAGAGGGGTATACTCATCCTCATCCCTAGTATTCATCTGGGTGGCCTTTTTGGAAAGTAGTCTCCGCACCATAGTAAGCCGATAAATTTTGGCATCCCAAAGAAGAAATTTGCTTGGATCCTACTCCATTTTTTTCTTGCAATTCATACCATTCCTCACTTTTTCATCTTGTTCCTTGTCTTCATCAGAATTGCCTAACCAGAGACTTTGAGTGCCAGTGGGAATGAGATGTCCATGTATTTCCCCAATAGTTCACATTGGTTGAACTAGTCAGAAAAAACTGGTGAATTTTTTGCATATGTATTTTCACCATGATTTATTTTTTCTTTTTCCATTTTTACTATTCTAAATTATTCTAACTGGAGAGTAGTGAATGGATAGAGAGCAGAGGAAAGATTTTCCTCAGTATTCAAAGGCACAGAGTGAAAATGAGGACCAGTGGTGTCTTCATGTGCAGCTTATTCTAGGAATGAGAAAATAGGAAACAATGCCTTCTATGTAAATGATTTGGGAAATACCATGTTATAGTGTAAGAGAACTCACTATTCAACATATGGTCTTTAAGAGCTTTGTAGTAGCTTTCTAATGTTGGTATTCAACATTATAAAAAATGTATAATGCAGTAGTAAAATAGAAGTCCTTTGTATGACTACCTAAATTCTTGTTTTTTAAAGACACTTGTTTTCATATAAAAATAGGCCTATCTATTGTCTGCAGGTGATTTTGATGACTGAAGATGCTTAATGAGAAGTCAAAATGTATTTGTAGTCCTTTGCTGCCAATTAAATTTCACTTTTTCTTCTTGGAGAATATAATGATCAAAGCAATAGTTCAGAATCAGCAAGCAATAGTTCAGAATCATGCTTCAAGCGCAAGTGAATCACCAGTAAGTAATCCTCGATTCCATTTTCCACAAAGTTTTGTCACAGATACATTCTGCCTGCCTTCTCTAGCTGCTTTCCTAGCCTGGACCTGTTCCTTCATTGTACAGGAAAAGTGTGATTCAACTGATTTCAGTCAGATCTGTTAGTAGAATTATCAAGTATTTAGATTCTTTTTTTAAAAAATTATTTGTGGGGCCTGACCTCTGGGCCTGGGCACTGTCCTTGAGCTCTTCAAATCAAGGCAAGCGCTGTACCACTTGAACCACAGCACCACGTCTGGATTTTTCTGTTTATGTGGTGCTGTTTTGGGAAATGGCAGAGCAGAAAGTGAAATGATGCAATCAAAAATATAAAAGCAAAATAAATTAGGATAATTATGGAGCAATCATGAAAGAGAGAGAGGAAAAGAGACACAGATGTGCAATGACCTAGCTAGCCACACAATCCATGCTTCTAATCAATTACAGAGCAAACAATTTTTTATTTTTTAAAAGAGATGGAAATAGAATTTATGTATTTACTTGAAATTAGTAAATACATTTTTAGTCGCCTACATAAAGAGACATAGCTTTGACCAAATTACAGACAAGAATCTTAATCCTTGGGCTGGGAAGGTGGCTCAGTGTAGAGTGCTTGCCTTGCAGCTTACTACAGTGCAGACACTACTTTCCAAAAAGGCCACTCATATGAATACTAGGGATGAGGATGAGTATACCCTTCTTCATCGGGAAGCCTAGAGTGGACACCTAGACCTTGTCCATGAGTTGGTATCTCAAGGCAGATATTCATCCAATAACTGTGAATGGCTGGACACCCCTGAACAGTGCTTATATGTGGAACATATTGCAACAGCACACACACACACACACACACACACACACACACACACACACACACATACACACACACCATCAGATTTCTTCTTAAATATTTTTTGTGTATGGTCTTAAGAAGAAATTTACATTACTAACTTGAATTTCTGACAGGACAATATCATCACTGTACATCTTGCTTCTTTGCTTTCAGTTTTAAATTACTATATAAGTATGTGCATTACATAAGTATAGGAAAAAGTAGGAGCCACACGGGTGGCTCAGGTCTTTAATCCTACCTAATCAGAAAGATGAAATCTGATGATTGTGCTTTGAAACCAGACCAAGAAAAAAAAGTCCATTAGATTATGAATTGAAAGTAACCACAGAAGCTTGAAATGGAGTTGTATTATAAGCAGTAAAATGCTAGCCTTGAGAAAACTAAAACAAAATAAATAACAAATTCTGAGACAGAGCCAGGCCCTGAGTTCAAGCTCTCGTATTAGCACCAAACTAATGAATGTGTGAATGAACTAAAAATAAATTAAATGGTCACATGTGGAGAGACAGGTAAAATGTAACAACCATGGTGACTGGATTATGTATTATTTTGTAAAAAGGCAAATTATTATTTTTCCTAATCACTAATATTTTACTTGAACTTTTTTGTACAATAAACCCCGAATTTGACATGCATGTATATGTGTGTGTACATGTGCGCACATGTGTATGTATGTGTGTGTGTGTGTGTTCGTTTGCAATGTTGCTTGCCAATGAGGACAGAGTGAGGCTGAAAAGAGCTGTGTTGCAATGTTGTTATTTATCAGTGTTCCGTCCTGTCATTTCAGTGGAACCACCCTTCTTTACATTTTATTTGTCAAATAATAACATCATCATAATCAAAGTATTTACAACATTAAGTTAGATAAAAGAGATCACTTTCAGCTCTTTGTATATGTTAGGCAATAAGATACACACATATTTGGGTAGTAAGTTATTGCTGTAAGATGACTGTCAGTACAAAATATGTATTTGACCTCTTAAATTGGTTATACTTTTAAGATATACTCATGGAGTGAGTTTGACTGACTTGACCAAAGAGGTATTACTCTCTGGTTATTCCTGTGAAACTCAAGGTGGATAAACTCTTTCCGGATTTCTGTTGAAAATAACTTTCTTTGTAAGATCATATCTATTCACACTAAGATAATAAATCCCGTATTTTTTAGGTTTGAATATCCCATCATATTGACTGAAAATCAGTATTGTGGATATGTTTGTTAGATACACATTGCAAAAAAAAAAAGCATGTGTCACCTCCAGATTGTGGATGCATTTGAAGTTGTATTTTACATACAAAGGTTTCTTCATTAATAGTTCTTTTGTGGGAGTAACTATCACAACTTTAACAATTAAGGCTTTTTGAATATCTTTTCCAATAGAAATAACATTCCAGAGCGAGTCTTGCAATTTCTGAAAACCCGTTGAATATTTTAGTGTTATTTCAGTTCAGTGACTACACAGCTAAAGACATTTCTGAAATAAACATTGTTAAAATCTGAAAATGTAAGTGGGGATATAGGTTTTTTTTATGCATCATTTTATGAAAAGACAGTTCTTATGAAACTGAAAGATATAGAATAAAAGAATGGAAGTGAATTGGGTGAGCTAATTATTAGTATAACTTTGTTTTCTATTAGCGTAGTCCTTTGAATATACCTGATGAATTTAAATTATGTCCTTTGTGACACTATGATTCAGTTATTTTTAGAATCTTTGTAGTTATAAGAGTGAATTTGTAGTGTAAATAAATGTCTTTGGAAATGATTAGGATTAATCTTGTGTTTTGTTTCCTACTCCCAAGAAAATGAGTTATTTTCAACTGTTAACAGTTTACAATTGAATCTTCAGCATCATGAGAAATTTTGAACAAATATAGTAGTATTTATGTCTTTTTTGGGGGAGGAGGGGGTCTGGTAGTGGGGCCTGAACTCTGGGCCTGGGCGCTGTCCCTCAGCTCTTCAGCTCAAGGATAGTGCTCTTCGACTTGAGCCACAGTGCCACTTGCGGCTTTTTTCTTTTTGCTTATGTGGTGCTGAGGAATCAAACCTAGGGCTTCACGCATGCAAGGCAAGCGCTCTACCACTGAGCCACCTTCGCAGCCCTTTATGTCTTTTAAAACCAATTGTATTCACAAGTTGGAGAGGCTTTAATTCATACTTAGGTCTTGGTGTCTATGATTTTTATCCTCTCATTCCTAACATTAATGATTGGTCAGACTGCATTTTTGGGTACATGAAAGGTAAAATATTTATCTAGAGTCAAAGGTGATTTTTATATGTCTTATTTTAATAGCATTTTAAAGTAGTACCTTTCTCTCAAAATGTTGGGTATAAAAAGCAATTAAAATACTTCTAATGGTAAACAACTTAATTGAGCTACAATGTGGAAATGATTGGTCCATAAGACCTGCAGTCTGTTTCCATCAGGAATTGGGGAGGTCATTCTTTCAGTAAGACAGTGTTAAACAAAGATAGGGTCCCCAGGCAGTCAGTGTTGAGTGAAGGGATAGAATATGATTTCTGCTATTTTTACCTAGAAACCAAGAATGTTATACTTTAGCAGTTCTTTTCACCAGGGAGGTATTCATTGATTATGAACTTTGAGTATTCATATTACAGTTCCCTATTTTCTAACAAAGATAAAGTGAAATATTATGAGTGTACACAATAATTCTGGGAAATTTTCCTAGAATTAGTTGACTAAGTGCTGGTATTTTAGTCATAGAATAGAATGAGTTTGATTGATACAGTGGGAGATGAACCTCAGGCTAAAACTTACCATGTGTGCAATGTTGTACTAGTAATTCCAACTCTGAGGACTTCAATATCATCGTCTGAGAATTAAAAATGTAAGTAGTTCCACCTTATGGAATTATTGTGAGGATTAAATTAGATACCATAGGTAAAGTATTTGGAAAAACAATCAATTAGCATTTGGCAAATTCTACCTGTTATTTTATCATGTGGTTAATTCTAACATCTTTTACTGTGATTTTTATTGTGTTTCTTTATGATGTGCAATGTGATGGTTTTCCCAAACTGATTCTCACAATTCACATTCCATTCAACAAAAAGAAATGTATAACAATTCCGTTTGTTTTGCTCCTTATTAACTTTTGTTTCCATTTTATTTTATAATGAAATATTATTTCATAAATCTACTGCAGATGCAAAAATTTGTTAATATATTTCTAACTGTATGTATTGTTCTATACATATATACATATAATACACAGGTTACAATGATTATTTATAACTTCTGTAACTATACAATTTACTAAATTATTAAAAACATCGACGGCTCATGCCTGGAATCCTGGTGACTCAGGAGGCTGAGATCTGACTATCATGGTTTGAAGCCATCCTGGGCAGGAATGTCCATGAGCCTCTTATCTCCAAACAACCAACAGAAAATCAGAATTGGAACTGTGGATCAAAGTATTAGAGTGGTAGCCTTGAGAGAAAAAGCTCATGGACATCACCCAGGCTCTTAGTTCAAGAACTACATCTACCCCCCAAAAATCTATTTAATTTACACCTGTGTAAGTAGAGTATTTCCATCACCCAAATGCACATCCATGCTCATTTGCAAGGTAACTCTGTTTTGCCTAAAGTACCACTAAACATTATCACTAAAGGACCATTGGAATGTGGTTTCATTCTATCTCTCTAATGGATTTTCCCCACTCAAATACTCAAGTGTTACAATTGTTCTAATTATTAAAATCATACTTTGTTCTTTAATAACCCTAATATTAGAGTTTGAATTGAGTGTTTTGTTCCCCTTAAATAGGTGTTCTTACCACTTTATCATGCCCCCAGCCCTAAGTAATCCTGATTATTTTTCAGCTAGAAAATGGCTTCCTACTTGTGTATGAACTTGGCCTCAGTCCACTTGATGTTATTCTACCTGGGATGTAGAATAACAGGTGCATGGCATTGTGTACAGAACTTTCTGTTCCGTCTGGGCTTTTGCCACTATCCTCACAACATTGCACTCCCATGTAGTCACGAATTTCATAAGCTTGTCATACCTGATTTTTTTTCTAAATCTTTCATTTCCTGCAGGTTCTTGAGTAATGAATTAATTTGTGTTTTCTTGGGTTGTTTATTTCATTTGAATCTATGTGTTGAGTTGTTCCTCACTTTTCCTTTTGTTTCTTTCCCTCAAGTTCTTACCTAAAGTGCTGAGAAACCAATTCTTCTTTCTCAAGATAGTCAGGGTGAACATTATTTATTCCAAAGCAATTTCAGTATCTATGAATGGTATACACATGCTAACCGCTGAGAAGGGTGTTTTTATTTTCATGGCAGTCTTTGGCATACACAGACAGATCATGAAATATATGAAGAAAATAAAACTACAGATGAATGCCAAGAGGAGAATAAGCTATTATTAATTGTTTGACAGAGGTTTCTCTTCTAGTGAAAGAAATATATTGCTTGATGCAGGATTTCACAAAATCATATTGCTAGGAGGAACCTAAAAAATCATCTAATACTATAGACTTGAAAGTGATGAATTGACTTCCTGAATAATTTACTTTTGTGTCAAATAAAAGCAGGCTTCCAAAAAGAGAGTTGATTTTAGAGAAACATGATGAATTTTATGTAAATATGTCCTTAGCTGATTTTGTTAATTTGTGAACTAATACAGGGAAATAAAGTACAGCAAGATAAAAAAATATAAACTTCACATTGAAATACTCATTTGTGTTTTGGTATGTGTGCATGCATGTGCGAGTACACACACACACATGTGCATGTGTTGCAGAGCTTCTGCAAGGCAAAGGACATAGCTAGCAAGATCGATAGAAAGCCCACGGATTGGGAGATGATCTTCATTAGCCATATAATGGACAAGGGTCTCATCTAAAATATACCTGGAACTCAAAAAATTAAATCCCCCAACAACAAATCCTCAGAGAAACAACTGCCCAATAAATAAGTGGGCTAAAGACTTAAAGGGAAACTCTGAAGAGGAAAGAAGGATGGCTGATAGACATATGAAGAAATGCTCAACCTCTCTAGCTATAAAAGAAATGCAAATCAACCCAACATTGAGATACCACCTCAGCCCAGTTAGAATGGCTATAATCAAGAATTCTAATAACAACAGATACTGGAGGACATGGGGACAGAAAGGAATCTTAGTGCATTGTTAGTGGGAGTGTAAACTTGTTCAACCACTTTGGAAAGTAGTATGGAGGTTCCTCAAAAGACTCCACATAGAGCTCCCCTATTTTCCAGCAATCCCACTTTTGGTCATTTACCCAAATTATCACAAACAAGACCATACTAAAGTTTCCAGCACAACTATGTTTATGGAAACATTATTTATAATAGGTAAGATATGGAACCAACCCAGATGCCTCTCATTAGATGAATGGATCTAGAAAATGTGGTAGATATACACAATGAAATTCTATGCCTGTATCAGAAAGAATAACATTGCCCCATTTGTTAGGAAATGGAAAGACTTGGAAAAAATTAAGTGAAGTAAGCCAGGCCCAAAAATATAGGTCCCATGGTTTCCCTTATTTGCAAAAACTAGTATATTTTTGAGACAAGCAGAAAAGGTAAGATAAGTTCATGTTAGGTGAAATGAACCCCAAGATAATTATTGAAATGTTTTTTTTTTTTTCTTGCAATTGTTTCTAACATATTTGTAAGATTATTTCTTTGTTGCTTTGTATGTCACTACCCCATGGTATCAACCCCTACTTCCATTTTATTTGATATTGTTATAATTTGTGGAGGGAATGGGCAAAACCCAACCTTTAAATACGGATACATCGGACCCATTGCAACAATGAGCTATACAAGTCATTATGTCCAATAAGGAACTTTACAACTTTTTCTGTTGGGGGGGGTGGAGAGGGGAGATGGGAAGGGATGAGAAGTGGAAACAGGAGGAGGCAACAATGCTTGGTAAGAAATGTACTCATTACCTTACCCATGTAATTGAAACCCCTCTGTACGGTATTTTGAAAAAAAAAATTAAGTTTGTCAGAATAATGTCAAAAATTTTTGACAGAATAATCATTAGTGTCTCGCCTAGAATCTGGATATGGTTAGTAACTCTAGAGGATTTTCTCATGCTTTCAAAATTTTCGTAAACATATACAATAGAAGTCAAATGAGGTGGTTTATACCTATAATCCTAGCTACTCTGAAAATAGAAATGTCGATAGTTGCAGTTCAAGGTCAAGTTGGAAAACATAAAAGAGACCTCCAGCTCAATCAATAAAAGCTAGGTGTGCCAATGAGTGGCTGTCATGCTACCTATGTTGAACATAAACTAGGAAATTCACTATCCAGGTAGCTTAGGAATAAACAAATACAAGATTCTATCTCAAAAATAATCAAAGAAAAATTACTGGATGTGACATAGTTCAAGTGGTCAGAGGCCTGCCTGGCAAATGCAAGGCTCTGAATTTGAATCCAAGTATTTACCTCAAAAAATTAAAAGTAAACAATATCAATTATTTCTCTAAATCACTTCTCAGTGCAATTATTGTATGTATTCTTCGAATAATCTGGTAGTGAAGGCAGAGAATTGATTAAACCAGATCAATATAATAGGTGAAATGAACCCCAAGTTAAGAATTGAAATGTATTTTTTTCTTTCTTGCAATTGTTTCTAACATATTTATCAGATTATTTCTTTGTACTGGGAATTCCTAGTTTCTTCATGGCTCACTCTTCATGGTGTGCTCATGTGGAACTATTCACCAATTAGGCCTTCTAGGCCCCGAGTTCAGATCCCAGCCCTGCCAAAAGATTCATCTTGATGTCAGAAGCAAATTGTTGCCCCTGTTTTCCTTTCCTGTGCAACTCCTGGGTCTCAGCTAGGATGGAGAATGCATGGGCCACCCTGTGGTCATGGGAATAAGTTGTTATACATGTCAGCTGAGTTATCATATACTCAAAAAATACACAATAAATCCATGAATACCATACAAAACAAAGACAAGAACTACACTTAATATACGATGCAGTATACACACGGATGTGAATATACATCCCATGTTTCAATGATACATTGAGGACTATTTTGGCCTCTCTGGGACTCAATCTCAGTTACTGGTAACAGCCCAGCTCCTTCTTGGCTCACAGTCTGGTGTGTTCACGTGGACACATTGGGAATTTGGGCCTCCTAGGCCTTGAGTTCGAATCCCAGCACAGCCAAAAATTCACCTTGATGTGAGAAGCCAGTCGTTGCACCTGTTTACATGTGCTGTGCAAATTCTGGTTCTCAGCTAGGATAGAGAAGGTATAAGCAACTCTATACTCATGGGAATAGGTTGTCTTCCAGATCACCACAGTGATATCTGTCAACCTATACTCAAGAAAATACACAATACTTTTCATCATAGAGGTCCTTCACTTCTTTGATTAAGTTAATTCCTAAGTATTTTATTTTTTGTGGGGTTATTACAAATGGAGTTGCTTTCCTAATTTCATCCACACTTTTCTCATTGTTGGCATACAGAAAAGTCATTGATTTTGTGGGGTTAATTTTATACCCTGCTACTTTGTCAAAGTTTTGAAACAGCTTGAGTAATTTGGGAGTGGAGTCTATGGGATTATTTAAATACAAGATCATGTCATCTGCAAAGAGGGAGAGTTTTATTTCTTTTTCCCTATTTGGATCCCTTTTATGTATGCATCTTGTCTTATTGCTATAGCTAAGCATTCTAATACTAGATTGAAGAGAAGTGAAAGCTTTAAAAACTTGAAAAAGGATATCAAAACAGAACTTAGAAAATGGCAAAACCTTCCATGCTCCTTGGTTGGAAAGATTAACATCGCGAAAATGGCAATACTTCCCAAAGCTATCTACAAATTCCATGCAATACCTCTCAAAATTCCAACCTCATTCTTCAAGGAAATAGAAGAGGCAATCCAAAAATTCATATGGAACAATAAAAGACCCCGAATAGCAAAAACAATCCTCAACGCAAAGAACACTGCTGGAGGAATATCAATACCAAATTTCAAACTCTACTATAAAGCCATAGTAATCAAAACAGCTTGGTACTGGCACAAGAACAGACCTCAGGACCAATGGAATAGAATTGAAAACCCAGAAATGAACCTACAGACCTATAGCCATCTAATGATAAGGGAGCTAAAAAAATAGAATGGAAGGAAGACAGCCTATTCAGTAAATGGCGCTGTCAAATTGGTTAACTACTTGTAGAAAACTAAAACTAGATCGTTAAATATCACCTTGCACTAGAATCAACTCCAAATGGATCAAAGACCTCAGAGTCAAAGCAGACACTCTGGAAGCATTACAGGAGAAACCCTAGGTCTCCTTGGTGCAGGCCGAAATTTTCTTAATAGAGACCCAGAAACACAACAAATCAAAGAAAAGTTGGACAAATGGGATTGCATGAAGTTGCAGAGCTTCTGCATGGCAAAGGACGTAGCTAGCAAGATCAATAGAAAGCCCACAGATTGAGAGAAGATCTTCACTAGCCATACAACGGACAAGGCTCTCATATCTAAAATATACTTCTAATTCAAAAAATTAAATCCTCCAACAAGAAATCCTCAAAGAAAGAACTGCCCAATAAGTAAGTGGGCTAAAGACTTAAAGAGAAACTTCTCTGAAGAAGAAAGAAGGATGGCCAATAGACACATGAAGAAATGCTCAACCTCCCTAGCCATAAAATAAATGCAAATCAAAACAACATTGAGATACCAGCTCACCCCAGATAGAATGGCAAAAATCAAGAACTCTAATAACAACAGATGCTGGAGGGGATGTGGACAGAAGGTAATCTTACTTCATTGTTGGTGGGAGTGTAAACTTGTTCAAACCCGTTAGAAAGCAGTATGGAGGTTTCTCAAAAGACTCCACATAGAGCTCCCCTATGACCCAGCAATCCCACTTTTGGGCATTTACCCAAATGTTTACAAACAAGACTACACTAAAGCTTCCAGCACAACTATGTTTATTGCAGCATTATTTACCATAGCTAAGATATGGAACCAACCCAGATGCCCCTCAGTAGATGAATGGATCAAGAAAATGTGGTATATATACACAATGGAATTCTATGCCTCCATCAGAAAGAATGACATTTCCCAATTTGTTAGGAAATGTAAAGACTTGGAAAAAATTATTTTAAGTGAAGTAAGCCAAGTCCAAAGAAACATAGATCCCATGGTTTCGCTTATTTGCAATATCTAGTATATGTCTGAGTCAAGCAGAAAATGTCAGATAAGGTGATGTTAGAGAAATGAACCCTAAGATATGTATTCAAATGTTTTTTTCTTTCATGCAATTGTTTCTAATTCATTTATAATATTATTTCTTTGTTGCTTTGTATGTCCTTCCCCTACAGTATAAACCCTGCTTTCACTGTATTTGCTGTCAGTACAATTTTTGGAGGAGAAGGGGAAAAACAAGTCGTTTAAGGATAACTGTGGACCCGTTACAACAATGAGAAGTACAAGTTTTCATGTCGAAAACGAACTTTACAACTTTGGTGTGTGGGTGGGGAGGATAGGGTCGGGGAAGGGGGAGGCTGGGAAGACATGTGAAGGGTAGACAAAGGAGGAGGCTGCAATGCTTGATAAGAAATGTACTCATTATCTTGTCCATGTAATTGTAACCCCTCTGTACAGTATGTTCACAATAAAAAATAAAAATTAAAAAAAAAGAAAATACACAATACATCAATGAATAAGACACAATATAAAGAGAATGACTACACCAAATGCTAGATGTCGCCCACCCATATTTGGAAATATATATCCTTTGTTTAATTATGAATTTATGACTATACTGGCCCCCACCAGGACTCCATCTCAGGTCCCCGAAATGGCTTAACTCCTTAGTGGCTCATAGGCTGGTGTGCTCACCATGATCCATTCACCAATTGGGCCTGCTAGGACTTGAGTTCAAATTCCAGCACTGCCAAAGATTCATTCTGATGTGAAAAGCCTAGGGTTGCACACGTTTTCCTGTTCTGTGAGTGTCCTGGGTCTCATTGAGGATGGAAAATGCTATATAAGCAACTCAATAGCCATGGGAATAGGTTGTCATCCATGTAAGCACAGTTATATCTGTCAACATATTCAATAAAATGCACAATACATCCATGAATAAGATAAATAAAAAATTAATAAAAAGTATAAATACACTGAATGCAAGATGCATAACACACCTGTAGGTAAAGAGAGATCCTATGTTTAAAAAAGGTGGGCTTGCTATTTTGTTCAGTCCTGGGGCTTCAAATCAGGTCCTGGACCAGGCCTGACATTCTAGTCTTCAAGGATGGTGGGCTTCCCCTTCCTCCTCAGTGCAACAGTGCTATCCAAACCTGAGTTTAAATCCCAGCATTCACAAAAGATTCATCCTGTTGTCAGAAGCCAGTTGTTGTAAACGTTTTCCTCTCCTGTGTAAGTCCTGAGTCTCAACTAGGAAGGGGAATTCATAGGCAGCCCTATAACCATGGGAACAGGTTGTCATCCATGTCAGCACAGTTAAACCTGTCACCTTACTTAGTCAAATACAAAATACCTCCATGAAGTAGAGACAAAATAAGGAGAAGTTCACCGAACTTCTACAAGATGCTGTACACACGTTTGTCAATATAGATCGTATGTTTAAAGTATGAATTCATGACTATAGTGGACCACCCTGGTGATCAATGTCAGATCCTGGGAATGGCCTAGCTCATTAGTTGCTCACAGGTTAGTGTGTTCACCTTGACTTATTGGCCAGTTGGCCCTACTAGGCCCTGAGTTAAGATCCCAGCACTACCAACAAGTGAATCGTGGAGTAAGAAGCCAAGTGTGAAACTTGGTTTCCTTTTCTCTGAATATCCTTGGTGATCCTGAGAATCCTGGCATGATGGAGAACATTTCTATAAATCTAGATGCTCTGTGAAAGGATGTCATCAATGTAATACATGGAAGGGGTTTCATCATAGTACAATCAATGGTAAATAAATTAATAAACAAAAAATACAAGAACAACCACACCAAACATGTATGGACTGATCATCTATAGGTAAGTATCAATCCTATTTTTACAATGTGTATAAATAGTATGTTTCCGGGGCTGTTGCTTGAATTCAGGACTAGTGAACAGGCCTGACTTGCTTATCTTCATCCCCATTGCTGTAGGTTTACCCAGATCCTGAGTTCAAATCCAAAGCCTGGAAGAATAAACAGCGTGAATTGCAAGCCAGGGAGCTAAATTTTTTTAATTTTACTTTTCTCAATACGGTGCTTGAACTCAGGTCGTGGCAACTCTGCCTCAGCTTTGATCACCCTAGGCTGAGGTACAGCCACTAGATCTGCAGCTCCTCCTGGGACCCTAGACCCCCAGGCCTTGCAGGGAAAGCAATGCACAGAAAAAATATGGCCATTTTATATTTTCTTCCTTTGTATAGTGACCCTCATTGGTCTGAGTGACACTGTTGCAAAGGGTACTTCAACTTGCAATGCTGAAGGCTGCCAGACTATCAGGATTAACAATGGAATGTTGTCAATGTCACGGTTGAATGAATTGATCATGGAAGATGCTCTACAAAATTAAATTAAAATTTCAGGAGACTGATTGATTTGATTTAATATTTATGAAGCATTGAAAGAATATAATTACTTAAAGGAACGCAATAATTTCAGGACACTGATTTCATTAATAGTTTACAGATGAAAACAATTTATTAATTACATTGAGGCAGAATTAATACCCAGGAATTGGTAAGAATGTAGTCTATATAAGTGAATAATGTATAGACATCTTTGACACTCTATAAAGATATATATTTATTAGCGTACTGCCATCTGCATGTCAATCTTTTCTTATTTTGGTAACCCCTGGGGCTTGACCTGAGGTCCTGGGAACACTCTGTCAGCTCAATTTGCCACAGGATGGCATGCTAACACTCACCCATTCATGAATTGGGCCTTGTAGGCTTGTAGGCCTTGAATTCAGATGCCAGCATTACCAAAAATGAATCGTGGAGTAAGAAGATAATGGTGACACATGTTTTCCTTTTCTGTGAAAGTCCTGGGTGTCAGGGATGAAGACCTATATCCTGTATAATCAATGTAATCAATGTTTTATGTTCCATAATAGTAAATAAAATAAATGGTCAATACATGAATAAAACAAAAAAATAAAATAACTACTGAATGCAATATGGAGTCAACTTATGTATATAAATATAAATCATATATGTAAATTGTACATGAACAGGATGTTTTCTAGTGGTGGGGATCTGTTTTAGGCATGAGGAACAGACCTGAATTTCTTGACTTCAAGGAGGCCAGCTTCCCATTCCCACACAGTGCAACAGAGTTACCAAGACCATGAGTTTCAATCCCAGCCCTGGCAGAAAAATGGCACCTTTGCAGTATGTGAGGCCCAATTCTTACGTATTTTATTATGCCTAAATTTTATGAATGTGATTGTTTAAATGTTTAATAAAGAATTAACTAAAATTGGTTAGTATCCTATAATATAATTGTGTATAATTTTATCCTAGAATCATTCAAGAACTGCCCATTCAATCATGACATACATCACATTCCATTGGTATTCATATGGATAGGATGAGTTCCTTAGGATCTCCTGCCATTTGGAGGTGGCAGGACCAGGATTCCAACTGTGGGCTCCAACTCCCACCACTTCAACTTGGGGATAGGGTACTCACCGTTCTGTCCAAGAATATCAGCAAGACCAATGATTAGGCAGGCACCAGTGGCTCTCAGCAGTCCTCCTTGATACTTACAAGGCTGTGATGGGAGGATCATGGTCAAAATCATCCTAGGCAGGAAAGTCCTTGAGACCTCTCTCCAACTTCAGTTCCAACAAAGCCAGAAGCCCAGGGCTCCAGTGTGGAAGGCGAGCCTTGAGCAAAAGCAGCTCACAGACTGTTCCCAGATCCTGAGTAAAAGGTCCGGGTCTGATAACAAACAGATATACACAATAATCTGTGCAGCCATCCAGCTAAAGAAGGTCATCCTCTTTTCTCCAACTAAATTGGTCCCTGAGAAAAGGGCTGGGGGAGCTGCTGTCTTCTTGACTCCACCCATGCTGCTTGCATCACAGAATTCTAGCCACACCCCCATTATTTCAGGGTTCTTTCTAACCAATGGGATACAAGAATGGTGGCCACGCCCACATTCCATGCTGCCCAGTAGCACCTGGATTCCCTCTGTTAGTTTCCAATACTACCAGCAATTGAGGAAGGTAGAGGTGGCTGAGTGGTGAGGAAGAGACTCAAGCGACTTTGGAGTATAGTAAGAAATGGAGATGCCAGCCCACACCCCGGCTCCCTCCCCCCTTCCCAAGGTGCAGGATTTCAAACCTCAGGTAATGGTGCACTGCCAGCCCACCTAAAGCCCTGACCTGGTCCCTGGCCCTGGTTCTCTGCTCTTGGCCCATCTGTTTCCTGGGTCAGACACTCCTCTGGGGGCACCATGACCCCCTGCTTATTTCCTCACCCTGGCTCTGAAGAGCCACCTTTCTGTCTTGGGCATTTCTGAAACAGAGACTCAATATATGCTCTGGTTGGTCTGGATTGAGGTCCTCCTATCTGGGACAGGTATGCTCCACCAGGCTTGGTCCTCTGTAGTTGGGATGGTAGACATGTAGCGCCATGCTCAGTCATCGATTTAGATGGATTATCCCAAACTTTTAGTCCACAACAGCCGATTCTTGACCACAGGTGAAGCTCTCGGTAGGGCCACAACCATCAGACCTCATTCTCCTCACAGGACAGTTTTGAGGAAACAAGGGATTTATACAGAAGGAATCTCTTGAGCATGGCTTGGCATGGAGGGAGTGGCCTTTAGAGAAGGTTCTCGGCAATTCTGTGAGCAAATGACAGGAAGATACCAGCAAAGGGCTCAGGTGGGGTCAGTTATTAATCATGCAACAGGTGGGGATTTTGAAACAAAACATGGCTCTCTTTCATCATTACCCTATCCCCATGAGGAAGGGGATCCTTCACTGCGTTGAGTTTTGCATCTGGGGAAGCCGAGGCACAGAGAATTCAGGTGATCTCCTTATGACTTCAGCTTCACAGGAAGCTCGGCCTCACTTCACTACCATGCTCTCAAGGACAATGGGTGCTATTCAATCCACTTCTTGTGGTAGGAAGTCCACTTCTTGTCAGTTGTGGGGCTTGAACCCTAGACATGGGCGCTGTTCCTGAGCTCCTCAGCAAAAGGCTAGTGCTCTACCACTTGAGCCCACAGCACCACTTCTGGTTTTCTGGTGTTTCTTTGGAAATAAGAGTCTCAGAGACGTTCCTGCTGGGGCTGGCTAAGAACCATGATCCTCATATCTCAGCCTCCTATGTAGTTAGGATTAGATTTCTGAGCCACCGGCACCCGACTTAATTGTAATTCTGACTTTTCTCTTCTCTCTTTCACAAAAGCTGGTTGAATGGGTGCTGGAGGAGGGGGTCCAGCATCCCCATGTGGCTGGAATCTAAGGTGATCCTCTCATTCTGGAGGTGGGCTGTGGGTCAGGAGCTATCTCGCTTAGCCTGTTGAAACAGCTCCCTGAGGTAAGACCCACTGTGCCCTGGCTAAACTGTGAAATTCGTTGTCCATTCAGTCTTAATGGACTTATTATATTGTTTTACTTTCTACATCATTTTCTAGCACCTGGACAAACTTCTGATGCATAGTTACAGAATGAAAATGTAATGCCTTCTTATGAAAGTCATTTAGGGCTCTGAAAATGTGGCTTCATGGTATGGTAATTGCCTAGCATGCATGAAACCCTGGGTTCAATTCATCAGTAACACATAAAAAAGAAAAACACTGGAAGGAATGCTGTGCCTCAAGTGGTAGAGTGCTAGCCTTGAGCAAAAAAAAAAAAAGCTCAGGAATAATTCCCTACCCCTGAGTTTAAGCCCTGGACTGGCAAAAAAATAGTAAATGGAAAATAAATAACCCATACTTGAAATATATAATTGCTCCATCCATACTGACACCTGACAATAGTCCCTAATTCATGTACTTTACTTATGTTAGGATACTGTGTTGAAAAAAGTTCTGTTCATTAAGTCACAGCAATTAATGCCAGGAATGGGCTTAGATGTTAGGTGAAGATTAATTCTGGAAATTCAATGATTCCAGGATTTTGTGTCATCACTGCTAATCACAAAGTGAAAATAGTCTAAGTGTGATTTTGAAACCTTTTTGGTCAGTTTTGGCACCAAAAATGCAGAGGCTATTTAATAGTTGTGACAGAAAATAAGGAATAACTCCAGATGGAAAAAAAAATGATAGTAACTAAGTTTACCAGAAACTGGTCTAGAGAACCATTTTTGGTTATTGAAGAACTAGTTGTCAAGTAGGCTTTTCCTCATTGCCTTTAGCATTCTAAATCTCTTAGGCTAGTTCTTAATCTCTGCATGATAAATGTATCTCCTTCTATGCTGTTCTTTCATACCTTATCTCCTTTGTTTTCTAAAAATCTCATTCCTTCTAGATTTCTCTATGAACATTTCGTGATACTAAATATACCTATACAGATGTCACAGGATGCTAATGTAAGGGTCCCATAGCTCATGAGTCATTAATGCAACAAAATGGAAAAGGAGGACATATTTACTGCTACCTCAATTTTTCTGAAAAGCTGCTATGTTATCCTTTGGTTAAAAATTCCATTGTCTACACAGTGTCATTCAGTGCACATATTTGCAAATATGAGATGGGTGTTGATGGTTTACACCTGTAATCCTCTGGTTAAGACCAGAGGATTGTGGTTCAAAGCCAGTCTTGTCAGGAATGTCCATGAGACCATAATCTTCAATTAACCACCAGAAACCCGGAAGTGGTGCTGTAGCTAAAGTGGTAGTGCGCTCAACTTGAACTCCAGAGCTGAGGGACAGTGCCCAGGATCAGAATTCAAGCTGCACAACCAACAAAAAAGTGAAATATGACTTAAGTTTCCCCAAAAGGAACAACAAGATCAATAATCTTCCCAAACAAAAAATTAATTCCAAAATGATTCAGTGCACCTACTTTTGCTGAGTTATGTTGTGGATTCTTTGCTGGACATATTCTCTAAAAACAAATCGTTTAGGGATACAGGTGGACCCATTGCAATAATGAGATGTACAAGTCGTTATGTTGAAAAACGAACTTTACAACTTTGGTGTGGGGGAGTGTGGGGTGGGGGGACGGGGGAGTATGGGAAGGGATGGGAAGGGGAAACAAAGAAGAGGCAACAATGCTTGATAAGTAATGTGCTTGTTATCTTGCCCATGTAATTGTAACTCCTCTGTACAGTATTCTCACAATAAAAAAAAAAGAAAAAAATGTCAAATATTAACTTTACAATAAACATCTAATATTTCTTCTTTGAAAAGAGATGTCTATACAGTTGATGTCACTTAGTATTACTCCTACGTGGAACACGAAGTATGAGGCCACTCCCTTTCTAAACCATGCTTGCTAATCACGCAACTTTGTAGACAGTAGAATGGAAGCACAATTCTGTTTCCAATGCAAATCAGATATAAGAGCATGAACTTAATTGGAAAAAAGTCCATCCTGAGAGAGCAGGGATTATACTAGCCATGAAGTGGTGGATAAGATCACATTTTCTTTCCTTTACTTATATATTTTTTGTTGGTGATGGTCTTGGCATTTGAACACTGGGCCTGGGAGCTGTCCCTCTGCTATTCAGCTCAAGGCTAATGCTCTATACTTGAGCCACAGTGCCACTTTCAGTTTTCTTGTAGTTAATTGGAAAAAGAGTCTCCAGGACTTTCCTGCCTGGTCTGGCTTTGAACCCTATCCGAAGATCTCACCACCACCCAGCTTAGGATCACATTTCTAACAGTGTACATTCAGCATATGTAATGTGCATGTTCATCTATCTTTATATGAATTCTTGAGTTAAAAATCTAGGCTACAGCTTAGCCTTTACACTCACAAAATGTTTGTAATTTTAAAGTTGATACTACTGGAGAAATAAAACCTAAGAATGTAAAGGTGTCGGGGAAGTTCAGTTTGCATCCAGCCTGGGAAGAACAGTTTTGAGAAACTATATATAATTAACCAGCCAAAATCTGGATTGAAAGAATGGCTCAAGTATTGGAATACCAGACATGAGCAAGATTGCTGAATAAGATGTTGAGACTTTTGCATACATACATGCAATCATACACATATATACAGAGGCACTTATATATGCACAAGTACACATATTAAGCAACTCTCAGAATATGTGGAAAAGTTAGAAAACAATAGAAAATATGTCCTGAGTAAGACTAGAATCAAGTGATAATTTTTAATGTTAGAAAGTTCTCAAGTGAACTTTCTTCAAAAAAATTTAAGAATATTACATAGATAGGGACCAGAGATAGTAATAGAGTCAAGTAATCATTATTAAAGAGATCGGATCCATGGAGGAATGAATCAGAGACTCCTGCAGGTGCATCTGAAAATGTTCTTATCCTGTGTCAAATGTTATAACATCTTTGAAAAGAGTACATGAACACCCTGAGCTGTGCAATGGATAATATTACTGGATTAGTTCAGAATTGATAGTCTGTATCTAGATTAAATAAACCAAGAAACTATGGAAGGGCAATGTGATACAAGGCTAGAATTCTAGCACTCAGACTAAGATAGGAAATTAGATAGTGGAATTACACAGTGATACCTTCCCTGGACCAGGTAGTATAATTTTGTCTTAATAAAACAAACCAAACAACAAAGCAATACAAAGTTGGCCGTTTGGGCTAATTATGTCATTATGTTTTGAGAACTCAAGTTTCCTATTGAAATGCAACTCATATATAATCCTCAGTTGTGTTTTAAATCCTCTCTTCATTACAGAACATTCTTAGATGCAAAATAGCTCATGATTCCCATCCAAAATTTGGAAAAGTAAGTAATCACCACTCTGTTAGATTCCAAGAAAAGGATGAAGAATTACAAAAACTTAAGCCTGGAGAAAGAGCAAAGTTAATCTAATGAAAGACTATGTAGAACTTGCTAAATTAGAGTTTAGATTTAAAATAAATATTTTGGTTTTGCTTGTAATTTCATATTCTATAGGATACTTACAAAATTCTTTTAAGTAGACAAATTTACAAATGTTTCTTGCATTCTATTTGCCTAGAATATTCTTTCATGAGAGTTATAATTAGAACTCAGGTAATAGATAACTCCAACACTTCATGTATAAAATGTTAATGTGAATAATGTACACAGAGTTGCCAACAAATGGATGATATTAATTTATAAATTTAGAAAAAGGGCAGTCTTTTGAGGCTTTGCTATAACATGGTATGAAGAGAATAATTGTGGGACATCTTCTTTCTTCTATTTCTTTGTAACACAGGAAGCAATTTCCTTTATTACGTGCCTCTGTATACAGTGAGAAAAATGTTAGGTTTGGGATTTGTTTTTTATTTTTGTTTTATTGGTTTGTCCTAGGGCTTGTACTCTGGGACTGGACACTGTCTCTGTGCCTGTTTATGCTCAAGGCTTGTGCCCTACCACTTCAACCTCAGCTCACTTGTGTCTGTCTTTTGCTGAGAAGTTTATTGGAGATAAGAATCTAGGGAACCTTCCTGCCTGGGTGGGCTTTTGTCAACATCTACTGCGTTAGGGTCCCTGGGTAAGGGTAACGAAATCACAAGGACATAGGGGATGCAGAATGCAAACAGCAATTGCCACTGAATGCTGTGCTTTATTGTTAGTGGTATTTAAAAACAAGAAAGCATGATCTTTTCCAAGATTTGGTCAGAAGACATTCACACAAAAATTTCAACAGATACATTTTTACTTGACCTAAGAGACAATGTCTTGGTATATTATTATCTAAACTATTTTAGAGCAAACTCAAACCACTTCTCCAATATCACGAAAATGCTTGACCAGCTGCTCATCTATGCTTAAGCAAGCAGAAGAGCTACTTCCTCAGCTCCCAGGAGTCTGTGACATGTGTTTTGAGACAGGGAAAGAGAACATTTTCCCTCTCCAGCCCGGCATGCCAAGAGCTTTCCTAATACTCAAACACAGTCCACAGATAATCCTGAGGCCAGAGCGTGCATCATTCTGCCCCTTTAACATAGACCCTGAGTCTTCACAATTTCCTTCTTTTTTCTTTTGTTTTAAAAGTAAAGCTTTCCACAGGCTTATCATAGATGCTTGCATTGGCTTCATAAAAATCAAATATAACAGTACAAGTGCAAACAAAATAATAACAGTCATAATTCCTATACCACTAGCAGTATGTGAAATGCTTTGTAGTATTTCGGATCCAACCCTTCCAATTGTTTAATAAATGCATCAGCAATATTAGAAGCATCATCATTTGTAAATTGTTTACCAAAAATATCATGTACATTAAATTGTAACTGAGCAATCAATTGAGCAGCTGTAGAATTTCCAGATAAATAGTGCTGTATTACATTCTAATCATGTATAGATTTTTTATATTTTACATTAGTAATGCAAAAGGTAGTGAAATTCCAATCACATTTTAACAATAACTGTTTTTCCACAACCAATAACTTTTTTCCTAACCATCCCACTGTCTGTTTAAGAATATTAATCTGTGTTTATAATAGAGCATCAATTTCTACCTGTGAGACCCACAATTCATGTGAATCCCGGTGGCATTCTTCCACAAAGTGCTTAGTTTGTAAGGAAGTGTGTAGGGCAATTCCAGACACTGCAGCAACAGTGGTAATAGCAATTAAGTTTAAGATCACTGCTACAATGGCTTTGTACGTTTTAGTAGTTTGGTAAAAAAATTCAATAACAACACTATCCAAAGGATTTTGGGACCATTCTCTTCTGAATTTAACAGGTAGCCAAATATGAGTTCTTTGTTGTAATATCATACTACTATCATTGTCATTAAAATTAAGAGAAGAATTAACACAAGAATACAGGCGACAATTAAAACAAGAAATAGTAGGAGAAAATGTAAAATTTCCCACTAAAATACATAAGGCAGAGGTACACAAACAGTTACATCATAAGATTTGTACAAAGTAAAATTATAAGTGGATGCAGAGTTCCACGTCCCTGAAAAATGATCCATTTGATAGCATCACGGGTTTCAGCACCGCTCTGACCTTCCAAAGATGAGTGTGAACAGCAGTGGGTGCAGCCATGAAAGCCCATCGAGCATCTGCAATGCCTCCATCTCCCCAGGCCATTAGTCGATCTCCAGTAAATGATCCATTAATGGCTTCCAGCATCCTAGTAACATTTGATGAATGACATCTGGTAATATTCTATTCTGAACATGTGTTAATAAACTTTCCAAAAGGTCCCCAATTAATAAAATTATTGAACACTTTTCCAAATGCTTCTCTACACTTTTGCCACACAAAAGGCTGATATTTTAAATCAATATAAGTAAAATCGGGACACATAGTTAAGGATAACTTGCCATCAAAGGTCACACTTTCCCAGTTACTATTAATGGACCAAGTAGTTAATCGTTGCAGCTGTGTCCTAGAATTGGAAGTTCATTTCCCAGGTAAAACCCAATGTTGCCCATTCATAACTAAACATGGAGGAGACCCCAGACAAACAGGCAAGGAATGAGTATAGTAAGTAAAATTTAAAAAGCTACATCATCCTTATTGCAAAATGTCAAATTATTCCAAGGAGGAGATAAAACAGCAGGAACATGATAGATGGTTATATCCATGTCTCCCCAAACAACAGGTTCCAATAAAGGAGGATTAGGAACAAAGGCCCAATAAATTAGCATTAGCATGGACAGAGTTTATAGTAAGCAGGGCACACATGGCCAAGAATAAGTTCTCAGCCATGACAGGTTTACGATTGCATTGTAATATCTTTTGTCCTTCTGCAGTCAACTTTTTAACCTGCCCCCAGGTGGGCAGTGGGGATTTCTTTTTCCTCAACTAGTGGCCTATTCCTTGCAGAATATGGGGCTGTCCTCAATGGGCTGCGTCTGTATGCATCAGGCAGGAAGCTAGTATTGTTTGCCATCCTGTGTAGACACAAAACCCTATCCTCGCCCCTTATGTAATAACGTTCCTAGTTGCTATTCTGCATCCAATGCAATCTTAATCCATACGGGAGCATTTAAATAAGGTTTTTCTGATATTTGTTCAAAATGGCACTCAGCTCTAGTTAAAGTATCTACTTGTGGTAAGTTTAAAATATTAAGAACAAAAAGAACTTGATGTAAAATTATTTTAGGAGTTTGCATGGAAAACCACAAAATATCGATACTTTCATCCAACCTTTTCCTCCTTTTAAATTTTTTGATTTGTTGTTTTAGTGTGCAATGAACTCGTTCAATAATGGATTGTCCTTGGGGGTTATATTCTATTCCTGTAATATGTACCACATCATAAAGTTCACAAAATCTTTTAAATTTGATAATTTTTTACCCTGGTCCATTATCAGTCTTTATTTGGCAGGCACTCCCATAATGGCAAAAGCTTCCAAAATGTGTTCTATTACATTGTTAACCGTTTCTCCCGTAAGGGCAAAAGCCCAAATTTGGAATAAGTATCTATTGTAACATGTACAAAGGAAAAATGGGCAAAGGCTTGTACATGGATTATATCCATTTGCCATTGCTCATTAGGTTGTAATCCTCGAGGATTTACTCCAGCAGGTACAACTGTCAAATGCATTGGTCTGCAGATAGGAGACGTTTTTATAATTTGTTTACCTTGAGAATAAGGTATTTTATAATGCATATGTAAATGGCCAGCATTTGTATGTAAATGAGCATGATCCTGTTTAGCAGAAGCAAAACTAACTATCAACGTGATTATTGCCATATACAAGGTACCCAGGTAACGAAGAGTGAGCCCTAATGTGAGTTACAAACACTTTGGCATTACATTGTTGCAGTTATGCTTGTAATTGTTTAAATACTTGGTTTAGCTGGAGTTTAGATGAATATGTAACAGCAGTGACTATATTAGTCACAACCCCTACAGCATAGGCAGAATCAGTAACAATATTAATATCTCCCACAAAATCTTGTAACACCTTAATAATAGCAAAAAGTTCATTTTGTTGAACTGATGCTAAAGTAGTTGTTTGTACCCAATATTTATTTGTTGTCCAATAAGCACTTTTTGTTTTGGAGCCATGTATAAAAACAGTAAGAGCAGTGGAACTAGGGGCCGTGGTAATTATATTATTAATTACAAATTGTTGTGTATGTAAGCAATGCCACAATCTACATTTGGGGAAATGATAGGAAAATTGCCCAGTAAAATTTACTAATGCTATTTGTAGCATTTCAGACATGTTTAAAAAATATTTTACTTAGTCTTTTGGCAAAGGAAAGATAATTTCAAATAAATCATACCCTGATAGGGTAAATACCCATTGCCTGGCCTGTTGAATAATAATTGCCAACTATTGTTCATATGGCATATTTTTTGTAAATCTATGCCGTGTATAAATCCATTCTAATGGTATCTCATTTTCTCCTATAATTCCTGTTGGTTATTTCCATCTATCTAAAATATATAAATTTATGAGTTGATTTAGCATTACTCGATGTAAAACCATTTTTTATTCTCTATTGTACAAATTGTACTTCTCTTTCAGCTTCCTTAGTTAAAGTTCTTTTGCTATGTAAATCAGATTCCCCTTGTAACAATGAAAACAAATTATGTAATTGATAAGTAGGAATTCCTAAGGCCGGTTGCATCCAATTAATATCTCCTAGTAACTTTTGATAATCATTTAACGTATGTAATTGATCACGTCATAAAGATATTTTTTGAGATGCGACTCTTTGTCTAAAAACAACGTATCCTAAATATTTTACCACTGTATTTTTTTGTATTTTTTCAGGTGCTATCATTAATCCAAAATCTTTATAGAGGGTAAGCACTATAACACCTTTTCTAATTCTGTCATATTTGGTCCTGCAAATAAAATATCATCCATATAATGAAAAATATAAATGTGAGGCCATTTTGTCTAACAGGTTTTAAGGCCTTATCAACATATATCTGACACATAGTTGGAGAATTCATCATTCCTTGGGGCAACTCCTTCCATTGAAAGCACTGATGAGGGGCTTGATGATTTATTTTTGGTAAAGAAAAGGCAAGTCTTTTACAATCTTTTACATGTACAGGAATGGTAAAAAAGCAATCTTGTAAATCTATTACTATTATTGGCCAATTTTTAGGAAGCATTGCAGGCGACTGTATAACAGGTTGTAAAACCCCCATAGGGTACATGGATGCCTTAACTCCTCGTAAATCAGTCTGCAATCTCCATATCCCTGACTTCTTTTTAATAACAAATATTGGAGAATTCCATGGTGACATAGACGGCCCAATATGTCCTTTGGTTAACTGTTCTTCAACTAATTGATGAGCTGCTTATAATTTTTCTTTAGATAAAGGTCATTACTCAATCCAAAGAGGTTCCTCAGATTTCCATATCATCATGATGGGCTCCATATAAAAATGTTAAAATTGAATATGAGCTCCCCATTGTTCCAGTACATCTCTACCAATTATGTTAACTGGAACCTCCATAATATAAGGTTTAAGGACAGCTGTCTGTCCATCTTCTGACGTTATAATAACATACAACACTGCTTGTCATATAAAATTTACAGGAGTTTTGTTAACTCCTTTAATATTACAGGGGATTATTTTATATAATAAATGATTAGGTTATTCATGAGTTTTAATAAATGTAATATCTGAGCCAGTATCTATTGGTCCTGTCAATATCTTTTCCTGAATATTAATTTTAATCTTAGGCTGTATTTTAGTAATATGAGTAGTCCAAAACACATTTTTGTTGGTTAGTATTTCCAAATCCCCCAAATGACTTTGCAATAGATATATATATGGTAATAACAAAATTTGAGCAATTCGTTCTCCCTTTTTAAAGGAAATATCTGCAGAAGCTGACATTAAAATTTTTATTTCCCCAATATAGACAGCATCAATAATTCCTAAATGTACTAAAACTCCTTTTGTATTAAGATGTATCTACCGGTCAATAGGTCAAATGTTCCTTCAGGTAAAGGCCCATAAATTCCGGTAAGAATTTTTTGTGTCTTATCACCACCTTTCAAAATAAAATCTTTTAAGGCTGGTATGTCCACTGCGGCGCTGTGGGCTGTGGCAGGGACGAGGGAAAAGATGGTTGGCTGCCCTCGGTTATTAATCCTGGTCCCTGGGGCTAGCCCGATGGAGAGTTTCCCTGGGTTTGATTCCACCACATAAGAAAAAAAGAAAAAAGCCAGAAGTGGAGCTATGGCTCAAGTGGTAGAGCACTAGCCTTAAC
Organism: Dipodomys spectabilis; assembly: GCF_019054845.1. NCBI lineage: Eukaryota > Metazoa > Chordata > Mammalia > Rodentia > Heteromyidae > Dipodomys > Dipodomys spectabilis. Next base: position 3,117,792 of record NW_024870689.1, read on the forward strand.
CTGAAGAGCTAAGGGACAACGCCCAGGCCCAAAGTTCAGGCCCCACGACCAGACCAAAAAAAAAAAATACGGAATAAAATGTTTGCAGTAGATGTAGGTGATTTATAACTTTAGACAATCTATTTAAATCTGTTCAAAATTCTCCCTTACCCAAACCTGCCCTCTTTGAACAGCTTTTCCCAAGACTGCCCTTCATTAATTGCTTAAAATTTTGTGAGGTCATATACATACTTTCTAGAGATTGCTGTTTGGTTGTGATTTTTGTGTGTTTTTGTTTGTAGTTGTGTTTTTAACTGAATTTCAAAAGGTTGTGCAAGTGTGTTACAATTAAATATGTCCATCTAATTGTCCAATGCTCCTGGATCAGAGTCTCTCATTCTATCATTCTCAACCAACCTTTTTTCCAAGATTTATTTCAGATTTACCACTTACTTATTACATGTGTACATTGAGTATTCTAGCTGTACTTGCCCCTTGTTCCATTTTTCATTCATTCTATGTCTTTACTATTATTCCTTTCTGGTTTCAACTTCCTGATAGTCATTCTGTTAAACTGTCTGTTAATATTTTGAAAGGTTTATATACATTCCACGGAGTTTCAATCCTGCATATACTTGAACTGATGTCAGCTTATATTTCCATAATTCATTCATCTGCAATAACAATTTGCAAGACTGGAGATGTGAAGCACCTAGACATGATTTTATTCTCATCCATTTGGAAGATTAATCTTTAGTCAACAAGAAAGTTTAAATATGGCTTAGAATATACTCCTAACTACAAAATTTTATAAATGGCTTTGTAAAAAGGTTTGTGATTATTTTATTTTACATGGGATAATATTTTCTACTACCTATAAGTTTTGGAAAAAGAAGAAAACCACGATTTACTACTATAGAGAAATATGGTAGAAACAGAAGACAGATTTTATGTTTGTCATATCTCTGATGAGTACCCATATTCATGACTTTAAGTCATATTTCTTACTATGTTAGATAGATAGGGAAAACATAAAACAACATATGATAAGGCATCTATTTGTGACTTTTCAAAATGTACCTTATTAAGTGATGAAACTTACTTTATTAGCTAGTTTTGGGGTTTGTATTATGGGAGGTTGTTCTATTTGACACATTTCTGGAAGGCACCTACTGAACAACACAAATGGTGGGTGGTACTATTTCTACACTTTAATGAATGGTTGAACCTGCTTGGCATTAGTGCTGGATAAATAAATCAACTCTATTGTAATTTGCACCCTAAACTTGAAAAATTTGTAATGTCACTATCGTCTACTTGTCAAATGTTATTTTGGTGAGTGTGATTTTTAAAATTGAAAATGTGAACAATCGACCATACAATATAAGCTTTTTCCACTATGCACAGAATTTTAGAGAAATAAGATCAATAGCATTTTTAGGAACAATAAGGGTTCCTTGTTACAAATAGGCAACCATGGATATATGCCTGTATAAATATTGTATCATTACGTACTTAAATTTAGAGGATACTACATGCTTCAGCAGCAGGTCTACCCAAATTACAACAATACAGAGATTAAAATGGTACTTGCACAAGGATGGTATGAAAATTTGTGAAGTATTCCATATTTTTCATTCTTCAAATGCAAGAAATGAAAAACAGTTATTAAAAAGTTGATTACAAAAATACAAGTGTAACAATACATGTAATTCATAGAATTAAAGGTTAGTTTGACATCAGTATATTAAATCTTCACCTTAGAAAGGCCCTTACATAGCATAAACTTTATAAAACTTGAAATTAGATAACATTGTCATTTTATCCCAAAGAAATAAAATTTAAACCATGGTCATAGGGGATTCCCGGAAGATGGTGGAGGAGAAGCTGTAGGCTAAACAAGCTCTCGCATAGAAAGCAGTTTTAGAGTTCCAGTGAACAGTCCTAAGCCAGAGAATCACACCAAGTGTGCCATCACTATACACAGAGTTAGGACAGAGAGGGAAAATCCAGGCAAGGAGACAGATCTGAGCACTTGCCAGCAGCCTCGGTAGCAGCGTTGGCCATAGCCGCCATCCTGTAACACAGAGAATGCAGGACAAAGGAGCCAGACACGGTGGACAAGCAGATTCTACTCAACACCAGCAAGAACTGACAAGGAGCAGACATCTTCATCTTGCAGTTCGCAGACCAGAGACCACCCAGGAACCAAGACTCGGCGGGAGTAGAAGCCAAATGTCCTCACTCCTTCTCAGAGAGCAGAGGAGAGAAGGCCACCCCTCCCGCCCAACTACCGGACATCTCCATCTTGGGTACTGACAAAGCTCGATGGAGCTGCAAGCTCCAACTAAGGCCTTGGAAGAAAACTAGAGTCATTTAGCAGGTCACAAGAACCTAAACTGACCTGCCAGAGAGCTCCACCCAGGGAAAAATCACCCAGCTCAGGTGCAAGCCCCAAGAGTGGCTTTCTTCACTGGGTAATCAGAGCCAGAGTCTGCCCCTCCCTTTAGCAGCCTTGACAATCAATTGAAATTCAGTAAACATAAACCTGGAGAGTGGCGCCAGGCTGGGCTCTCTGAGTTTCTCACAAGCTACCTCCTGGGAAAAGCTACTGTTTGCTGAAAGGCCTCAACTCTACCCAGAACCTAGCCTCATCACAGCATCTCCAAACTTGAGGAAAAAGCCATCTCCCTCTTTTGTGTTAATCAAAGCAGATCTCCCTCCCATTGAACTAACCTGAGCGGAGGGTCACAAAATCATGGGTAAAGTAGAACATTTTTCTGCCTGTTCAAACAAACTGACTTAAGAAACCAACCAAGCCATAGGAAAATCAAACACCACAAGCAGACCAGAGACTCCAACAAGAGGCTGGTTACAGACACAAGGGAGATACAGGATTTTTCCCACCACTCCCAAAAAAATTAAAGAACTATTTTTTTTGTACATTTTATTAAAAAAATTTTTTTCTAAAACGTTTTTCTTTTAATTTTTACCTTTTTTGAAAAAAAAGTTTCCTAGTAACTATTTTCCCCTCTTATAATTTTTATTTCAGTGGTATATGTGTGTGTGCGTTATTCTTCTTTTTTTCTTAAATTTTTTTTTGTTTTTTATTTTGCTCTATTGAACTTCTGATCTTTATTCTTTCTTTCTTATTCTTTTCACCTTTACTTCTCTTTTGTTCTTTTTTATGTGACTTAATTGTTTTTCTGCACATTCTCAGATATACACATAGTCGATTATTAGACCTTATCCTCCATGTGTACACACTTAATCCACAAATTTATTACTCAGTTCAAAACCTCTTAGACTTAAATTCCTTAATAGCATTACTACCTATTTATACCTATGTAATATTTTAAGTATTTTTATTTTTAAGTTTTTCACATCTCCTTTATATCCCTCCCCTTCTGCATTATATGCACGTTCTTCTCTGAATATTTCGTTTTCGATTCTGCATAATATTTTTAATTTTTACTTTTCTATTTTTTCTGGTCTCTTTTTCCCCCTTTCTCTTTTCTTTTTTCTCTCTCTACTTTCATCCTATCCAACCTATTTCCTGCTTTGAGATTAAGACTTAGTTAAGTTAAATCTCCCTGTGCCTTCCCACATCTCTCTATTCCTATTTTTTACCCACATCTCTCCCTCAACCTAATAATTTCTGGTTTGCCAAATTCGGATTTGCAGTTTTTAGCCCATTAATATATAGTTGTTTGACGTTGAATAGATGTTCTATTGAACTATATTGTATCTGCAGACTATTGACTGGGCAAATATAGACTTTGGTTGATGCTTGCCTTAAGATAGTGTTCAAGCAAAAAACTGGTGTTATTTTCATCCCAAATAGGCAGAGTAAGCCGGAAAAAACAAAAGAAAAATGTCAAGTCCGGGTATCTCAACTCCCACTCATGATAACCAGGGGACAGAACAGATAATGAATAATCCAGAGGAGAGTTCCCAAATAGCTCTACAAACACTGCTGGCAAACATAATAAATGAAAAGATTGAAAACATACAAAGGAATCTGTATGAGCATGATAGGGAGAGAAGGAAGCAAACAAAAGATCAATGGAGGCAAACAAAAGGTCAATACAGGAAAAGATTGAAAACCTACAAAGGACTGTGTATGAGCATGATAGGGAGAGAGAGGAGGCAAACCATAGGTTTATAAAGGAATATCCTGAGCGTGAGGAAGCTACTCAAAAACTGATACAGGATTTGCGTGAACAGCTTGAGAATACTCAAAGAGAAAGGCAGAATGGCATGAGCAGGTTGAGAACACTCAAAGAGAACTACAGGAATGGCGTGAACGTGAGGAAGATAAGCGAAGAGTAATACAGGAATTGAGAGAGTAGGATGAGGATACACAATGATCACTAAAGGTATTCATGGAATCCAGTAACAAACAGCTGAAGTAATTAAGGGAGACCACAAAGAGAATGCTGAATGGAACCCAACAGAAGAAATGGGAATCTAAGCAAACCATAACCAAACAACTAATTGACTTGAGAATAAACACTGAACACCAAATTAAGAAGTAAAGAAGTTTATACAAGATCTAAAACAAAGCTTCAATAAAGCATTTGAAGCCATCAAAGCTGTCCAATTAGAAGGAAAAGAAATTTTAAAAAAGTGGAAACTCTTGACAGCAGGTTAGACCATGTAGAAGATCGAAACTCGGGGATTGAAGACAGCCTAAATATTATAGAGAAAGAACATACAACCATCCAAGTCAAGTCCAAGAAATATGACAGATCTATCCAACAGTTGGAAGACAGCATCAGAAGGCCTAATCTAAGGATAATGGGTGTAGAGGAGCACCTAGAAACAGAAGAAGTAAATCGTCTAGGAAATTGGTTTAACAGAATCCTAGCAGAGAACTTCCCAAACATGGAAAAAGATATGCCTATTCAGATACAAGAAGCTTTTAGAACTCCAAATAGACCAGACAGGAACAGGACATCCCACCGTCACATTATAATCCGCACAGGATGAATTCAGACCAAGGAAAAGATCCTTAAACATTTGAAGGAGAAAAGATTAATCACCTATAAAAGCAAACCAATTTAAATCACCTCAGATTTCTCAGCAGAGACAATCAAAGCAAGAAGAGCCTGGAATGATGTATGCCATGCCTTAAAAACAAACAGCAATCAACCAAGAATACTGTACCCAGCTAAACTCTCCTTCATAACTGAAGGCCAAATAAAAACCTTCCATAGCAAAGAAAAATTGAAACAATACATCTCCACCAAACCAGCCCTACAAAAGATTCTTAAAGACGTCCTACACATAGAAAACCAACAAGACCACAATAAAGGCCAATAAAAATGCACCCAAACTGAGAATCCAAGAACATAGGAAGAACCCAGTTTTTGTAGCCCCCAAGAAGGTAGATAACATGACAGGAGCTCCCAAATTCCTCTCAGTCCTATCTCTCAACATTAACATACATAATTATCCAATTAAGCGACATGGACTGTACAGTAGGATTAAAAACAAGATCCTTCTATCTGATGTCTTCAGGAGTCACATCTTGCCAGTAAACACAAACACATTTTAAGTGTTAAAAGCTGGAACAAAATCTACCAAGCAAACGGCCCCCATAAACAGTCGGGAGTTGCAATCCTAATATCAGATAAAATAGTCTTCAAATTAAAATTCGTGAGAACAGATAAAGAAGGTCGCTACATAATAATTAAGGGATTTCTCCTTCAGGAGGATATTATAATTTTAAATATCTATTCGCCAAACAACGGAGCACCAAAATTTATCCAAGAAACATTCCTTTCCCTCAAATCCCACAGAGATCCAAAGACATTAATTGTTGGGGATTTTAATACACCACTCTCCCCTCTAAATAGATCAACTCGGAAAAAACCCAATAGAGAAACGCAGATGTAAACAACTGCATAGATCAAGTAGATTTAACAGACATCTACGGAATATTTCACTCAGCAGCATCACAATACAAGTTTTTCTCAGAAGCACATGGAACATTTTCTAAAATAGACCACATTTATGCCACAATGCAAACTTGTCAAAATTGAGAAACATTGAAGTTATACCTTGCATTCTCTCTGACCACAAGGGAATAAAATTAGAACTCAACACCAAAAGCCACCAAAGAAAGTCCGGTATCACATGGAGGCTGAGAAACACACTGCTGAACCACCAGTGGGTCATGGAAGAGATTAGAAAGGAAATTCAAATGTTCATGCAATTCAACAAAAATGAGCACACAAATTACCAGCTCCTCTGGGACAAGCAAATGCAGTACTCAGAGGCAAGTTTATAGCTCTGAGATCCTATATCAACAAATTGGAGAGATCTGAAACCAACAATTTAATGAGACATCTGAACCTCCTTGAAAAAGAGCAGCAAGATATACCCCAATATAATAGATGGAAAGAAATAATTATTTTAATTAATTCATTTTAATTAAAATTAAATCAGAATTAAATGAATTAGAATCCAAAAAAACTATAGAAAGAATCAACAAAACAAAGAGTTGGTTCTTGGAAAAAATTAACAAAATTGACAGACCCTTAGCAAATCTTATCACAAAAAGAAGAGAACACACCCAAATCAATAAACTCAGAGATGAGAATGGAAACATCACCACAGAAACAACCAAGATTCAGAATATTATAACGGAATAATTCGCAAAACTTTATGCTAATAAGTTTGAGAACTTGGCAGAAATGGACTTTTTCCTAGCAAATACTGACATGCCAATACTAAACCAAGATGAGTTAAATCATCTTAACTGGAGCTTATCAAGCATTGAAATAGAAACAGCAATAAGAGACCTCTCACCTAAGAAAAGTCCAGGTCCAGATGGTTTACAGCAGAATCCTACAAGGCCTTTAAACGCAGAGCTCACACCAATACTACTCCAACTCTTCAATGAAATTGAAAGAGAAATTTCACTACCGAACACATTCTATGAAGCCATCATCACCCTCATCCCAAAACCAGGCAGGGACTCATCAAAGAAAGAGAACTATAGACCCATTTTTTTTTTATGAACATTGATGCAAAATTTCTCAACAAAATTATGGCCAATCGTCTTCAACAATGCATCCAGAAAATCATTCAACATGATCAAACAGGATTCATTTCAGGGATGCAAATCAATTAATATAATTCCTCACATCAAGAGAAGCAAGGATAAGAACCACATGGTTATCTCAATATATGCAGAAAAAGCATTTGACAAGATCCATCACCCCTTTATGATGAAGGTTCTGGAAAAATTAGGAATCCATGGAACATTCCTCAATAGAATAAAGGTTATATATGACAAACCTACAGCCAGCATTATACTTAATGGTGAAAAACTAAAGTCATTTCCTCTTAACTCAGGAACAAGACAAGGATGTCGACTATCACCAATTCTCTTCAATCTTGTATTAGAATCCCTATCTACAGCAATAAGACAGGATGCAAACATAAAGGTGATCCAAATAGGGAAAAAAGAAATAAAACTCTCCCTCTTTGCAGATGAAATGATCTTGTATTTAACGAATCCCATAGACTCCACTCCCAAATTACTCAAGTTGATTCAAAACTTTGGCAAAGTAGCGGGGTATAAAATTAACCCCAAAAATCAATGGTTTTTCTGTATGGCAAGAATAAAAGTGTTGGTGAAATTAGGAAAGCAACTCCATTTGTAATAGCCCCACAAAAAATAAAATACCTTGGAATTAACTTAACCAAAAAGTGAAGGACCTTTATGATCAAAACTGTAAAAACTTGACAAAGGATATCAAAACAGAACATAGAAAATGACAAAAACTCCCATGCTCCTGGATTGGAAAAATCAACATCGTGAAAATGGCAATACTTCCCAAGGCTATCTATAAATTCAATGCAATACCTATCAAAATTCCAAACTCAGTCTTCAAGAAAATAGAAGAGGCAATTCAAAAATTCATATGGAATAATAAAAGACCCCGAATAGCACAAACGCTCCTCAATTGAAAGAAAACTGCTGGAGGAATACAAATACCAAATTTCAAACTCTACTATAAAGCCATAGTAATCCAAACAGCAAGGTACTGACACAAGAACAGATCTCTGGACCAATGGAATAGAATTGAAAACCCAGAAATTAACCTACAGACCAATAGCCATCTAATCTTCAATAAGGGAGCTAAAACAATAGTATGGAAGAAAGAGAGCCTTTTCAGTAAATGGTGCTAGCAAAATTGGTTAACTAATTTTAGAAAACTAAAGCTAGATCCTTATATGTCACTCTGCACCAGAAGCAACTCCAAATGGATCAAAGACCTCAGAGTCAAAGCAGACACTCTGAAAACATTACAGGATGGAATAGGAGAAAACCTAGTTCTCCTTGGTGCAGTCCGAAATTTTCTTAATAGAGACCCAGAAACACAACAATCAAAGAAAGTTTGGACAAATGGGATTGCATGAAGTTGCAGAGCTTCTGCATGGCAAAGGACATAGCTAGCAAGATCAATAGAAAGCCCACAGATTGGGAGAAGATCTTCACTAGCCATACAAGGGACAAGGGTATCATATCTAAAATATACTTGGAACTCAAAAAATCAACCCCCCAACAACAAATCCTCAAAGAAACAACTGCCCAATAAATAAGTGGGCTAAAGACTTAAACAGAAACTTCTCTGAAGAAGAAAGAAGGATGGCCAACAGACACATGAAGAAATGCTCAAGCTCCCTAGCAATAAAAGAAATGAAAATCAAAACAACATTCAGATACCACCTCACTCCAATTAGAATGGCAAAAATCAAGAACTCTAAAAACAACAGATGCTGGAGGGGATGTTGGTGGGAGTGTAAACTTGTTCAAACCCGTTAGAAAGAAGTATGGAGGTTCCTCAAAAGACTACACATAGAGCTCCCCTATGACCCAGCAATCCCACTTTTGGGCATTTACCCAAATGTTTACAAACAAGACCACACTAAATCTACCAGCCCAACTATGTTTATTGCAGCATTATTTATTATAACTAACTTATGGAACCAACCCAGATGCTCCTCAGTAGATGAATGGATTAAGAAAATGTGGTATATATATACAATGGAATTCTATGCCTCCATCAGAAAGAATGACATTGCCCCATTTGTTAGGAAATGGAAACACTTGGAAAAAATTATATTAAATGAAGTAAGCCAAGCCCAAAGAAACATAGGTCCCATGGTTTCCCTTATTTGCAATATCTAGTATATGTCTGAGTCAAGCAGAAAAGGTCAGATAAGGTGATGTTAGGGAAATGAACCCTAATATATGTATTCAAATGTTTTTTTTTTCTTTCTTGTGATTGTTTCTAACGCATTTATGAGATTATTTGTTTGTTGCTTTATATGTCCCTCCCCCACAGTATAACCCCTGCTTTCACTGTATTTGATGTCGTTATATTTTGTGGAGGGGAAGGGGAAAAAAAGTCGTTTAAATAAGGATACAGATGGACCCGTTTCAACAATGAGAAGTACTAGTTGTTATGTCGAAAATGAACTTTACAACTTTGGTGCGAGGGGGTGGGGTGGCGGTGAAGATTGGGTGGGGCGGAGGAGGAAGGATTGGAAGGTATATAAAAATGTTTTTTCTTTCATGTGGTTGTTTCTATCACATTCATAAAATTATTTGTTTGTTGCTTTGTATGTCCCTACCCTACTGTCTAACCCCTGCTTTCAGTGTATTAGATGTTGGGATAATTTGTGGAGGGGAAGGGACAAAACAAATCATTTAAATAGGGATACAGGTGGACCCTTGCAACAACGATATGTACAAGTTATTTTGTTGAAAAATGAACTTTACAATTTTGGCCTGGTGGAGGGGAGGCGGGGGTAGTGGGTAGGAGGAGAATAGGCGGAGGTGAGGGGTTGTGGGTGCAAGAAGGGAAGGGATGGGAAGGGGAAACAAAGGAGGAGGCAACAATTCTTGATAAGAAATGTACTCATTATATTGCCCATGTAATTGTAACTCTTTTGTATGGTATTTTCACAATTAAAAAAATTGTAATTGTTAAAAAAAGAAAAAAAGAAAAAAAATAAAAAAGAAATAAAATAATATAAGGACCTAGGAAAAAGGAATCTTAAACTTTTTCTATATGGAATGTAATCTGAAAGGACACATTTATTAATGAAGGTATATATTATATAACAATGTAGACTTCAAAGTATTATATCTAGAAGACAATGAAATAGATTATGGAGTTTATACAAACATAGATACTTTTTGTAGACAAGCACCAGGAATATCTTTAGTTTCTATACTATTCATTTCAACCGATAAGTTAAAATGAAAAAAATCACAAGCTCTGTAGAAATCATTATAGATGCATACAAACAACTCTTGAATACATTTTGACATCAAAGTCAGGCAATTCACGTGGAAGAATACTATGGAATCCATGAATTTTTAAATTAAGATATTGCTGTTGCTTTGTATATGAAAATATTTTATAGGAACACAAAGTATGGACTGGCACTTTTGAAATTTAAGAAACTTAACCAAACCATTTCTACATAGGAGAACAATATGTACAGCCATCCACAACTTCAAAGAGGTAGTGATACATACTTATCCTTTTGGCAATATCAAATGCAGTTTATTCCAATTGTTCTTCAGACCTGGTTTGATATAATGGTTCAACAGAAGGAGATACAGCATATCTTCGCTATTTCTATTCCCAGCAGCAATATGCAAGGGTGTCAAGAGGCCTTTAGTTTGGGGATTGGTATCTGCATCATGATGAAGTAAGAACGAATCCATTCTGGTGTTATTCCACATATAAGCACTGTGCAGGGGTGCCAAGCCATTCAGAGTTATTGCATGAATATCTGCCTTGAGCTACCAACTCATAGACAATGTCTAAATGTCCACTCTTGGCTTCCCGATGAAGAGGGGTATACTTACCTCATCCCTAGTATACATATGAGTGCACATTTTGGAAAGTAGTCTCGGCACTGTAGTAAGGCGATTAATTTCGGCATACCAAAGAAGAAATTTGCATGGATTCTTCTCCGTTATTTTCTTGCAATTGATACCATTCCTCACGTTTTCACCTCGTTCCTTGTCTTCATCAGAATTGCCTAACCAGAGACTTTGAGTACCAGTGGGAATGAGATGCCCATGTATTTCCCCAATAGTTCACGTTTGTTGAAATGGTCAGAAAAATCCAGTTAATTTTCTGCATATGTTTTTTCACCATGATTTATTTTCTCTTTTTCCATTTTTACTATACTAAATTATTCTAACTGGAGAGTAGTGAATTGATAGAGAGCAGAGGAAAGATTTTCCTCCGTATTCAAATGCATAGACTGAAAATGAGGACCAGTGGTGTATTCATGTGCAGCTTATTCTAGGAAGGAGAAAATAGGAAACAATGCCTTCTACGTAAAATATTTGGGAAATACCATGATATAGTTTAAGAGAACTTACTCTACAATATATGAACTTTAAGAGCATTCTAATAGATGCATTATTTATTGGTACCCAACATTAGAAAAAAATGTACAGTAGTAAAATAGAAGTCCTTTGCATGACTATTTAAATTCCTTGTTTTTTTAAAGACACTTGTTTTCATCTAAAAAAGTAATCCTATCTATTGTCTTAAAGTAATTTTGATGATTGAAGATGCTTAATGAGAAGTCAAAATGTATTAATATTCCTTTGATATCAATTAAATTTCATTTTTCTTCTTGGAGAATATAATGATCAAAGCAATATTTCAGAATCAGCAAGCAAGAGTTCAGCATCATGCTTCCAGTGCAAGTGGATCACCAGTAAATGATCCTCGATACCATTTTCCACAAAGTTTTTTCATAGATACAATCTGTCTGCCTTCTCTAGCTGCTTTCCTAGCCTGGACCTTTTCTTTCATTGTGCAGGAAAAGTGTGATTCAACTGATTTCAGTCATATTTGTTCCTAGAATTATCAAGGATTTAGATTCTTTTTTTGAAATTAGTTGTGGAGCCTGAACTCTGGGCTTCGGCACCGTCCTTGAGTTCTTCAAATCAAGGCAAGCGCTCTACCACTTGAGCCACAGAATCACTTCTGTGGTTCTGTTTATGTGGTGCTGATTTGGGAAATGGTAGAGCAGAAAGTGAAATGATGCAACCAAATATATAAAAGCAAAATAAATTAGGACAATTATGGAGCAACCATATTGTCTATGAAAATCATGAAAGAGAGAGAGGAAGAGAGATACAGATGTGCAATGACCTAGTTAGCCACAAAATCAATGTTTCTGATCTATATACAGAGCAAACAAATTTATTTTTTATTTGTTAAAAGAGATGGAAATAGAATTTATGTATTTACTTGAAATTAGTACATACATTTTTAGTCGCCTACATAAAGAGACATAGCTTTGACCAAATTACAGACAAGAATCTTAATCCTTGGGCTGGGAAGGTGGCTAAGTGGTAGAGTGATTTTCTTGTAGCTTACTACACTGTGGACACTACTTTGCAAAAAGGCCACTCATATGAATACTAGGGATGAGGATGAGTATAGCCCTCTTCATCGGGAAGCCTAGAGTGGACACTTAGACATTGTCCATGAGTTAGTAGCTCAAGGCAGATATTCATGCAATAAATCTGAATGGCTGGACACCCCTGCACAGTGCTTATATGGGAAACATATTGCAGCTCACACACACACACACACACACATCATCATCAGATTTCTTCTTAAGTATTTTTTGTGTATGGTCTTAAGAAGAAATTTACATTACTAACTTAAATTTCTGACAGAACAATATAATCACTGTAAATCTTGCTTCTATACTCTCAGTATTAAATTGCTACCTAAGTATGTGCAATAGATAAGTATAAGAAAAAGTAGGAGCCACACTAGTGTCTCATGTCTTTATTCCTAGCTAATCAGATAGACGAAATCTGATGTTTGTGGTTTGAAACCAGACCAAGAAAAATAGTCCATTAGATTCTGATTTGAAAGTAACCAGCAAAAGCTAGAAATGGAGCTGTGTTATAAGCAATAAAATGCTAGCCTTGAGAAAACTAAAACAAAAAATCATAAATTCTGGGACAGAGCTAGACCCTGAGTTCAAGCTCTAGTATTAGTATTTAACTAATGAAGGAATGAATTAGTTAATTACCTAAAATAAAATAAGTGGTCACATGTGGAGGGGCAGGTAAAATGTAACAACCCTGGTGACTGGAATATGTATTATTTTGTAATAAGGCAAATTATCATTTGTCCTAATCACTAATATTTTATTTGAAATTTTTTGTACAAAAACCCCTGAATTTGGCATGTGTATATATGTGTACATGTGCACACATGTGTGTTTAAGTGTGTGTGTGTGTGTGTGTGTGTGTGTGTGCGCTGTTGCAATGTTGCTTGCCAATTTGAACAGGATGAGGCTGAAAAGAGCTGTGTTGCAATGCTTTTTATTTATCAGTGTTCTGTCCTGTCATTTCAGTGGAACCACCCTTCTGTACATTTTATTTGTTAATAACATCATCATAATCAAAGCATTTACAACATTAAGTTAGATAAAAGAGATAATTTTCAGCGCTTAGTATATATTAGTTAAAAAGATACACATATAATTGGGTAGTAAGTTATTACTGTAAGAAGACTGTCAGTTCAAAATATGTATTTGACCTCTTAAATTGCTTATATTTTTAAGAAATACTCATGGAGTGATTTTGACCAACTTGCACAAATAGGTATTACTCTCTGGTTATTTCTGTGAAACGCAAGGTGGATAAACTCTTTCTGGATTTCTGTTGATAATAACTTTCTTTGTAATATCGTATCTATTCACACTAAGATAATAAACCCTGTATTTTTAAGATTTGTATATCCCATCATATTGACTGAAAATCAGTATTGTGGCTATTCTTGTTAGATATATATTTCAAAAAAACAAACAAAAACATGTGTCACCTCCAGATTGTGGATGCATTTGAAGTTTGTACATACAAAGGTTTCTTCATTAATAGTTCTTTTGTGGGAGTAACTATCACAACTTTAACAAATAAGGCTTTTAGAATATCTTTTCCAATATAAATAACATCCAAGATCTAGTCTTGCAATTTCTGAAAACCATTTAAATATTTTACTATTATTTTAGTTCATTGACTGTACAGCTAAAGACATTTCTGAAATAAATATTGTTAAGATCTGAAAATGTAAGTGGGTATATAGGCTTTTTATGCATCATTTTAGGAAAAGACAGTTTTTATGAAACTAAAAGAAACAGAATAAAAGAATGTAAGTGAATTGGGTAACCTAATTATTAGTATAATTTTGTTTTCAATTAATCACAGTCCTTTGAATGTAGATGATGCAGTTAAATTGTTTTTTGTCTCACTGTGCTTCAGTTATTTTTAGATTATTTGCAGTTATAAGAATGAATTTGTAGTTTAAATAAAGGTGTTTTAAAATGATTAGGATTAATCTTGTGTTTTGTATTCTACTCCCATGAAAATGAGTTATTATCAAGTGTTAATAGTTTATAATTGAATCTTCAGTATCATAAGAAATTTTGAAAAAATTTGGTAGTGTTGATGTCTTTTTTTCGGGGGAATCCGGTAGTGGGGCCTGAACTCTGGGCACTGTCCCTCAGCTCTTCAGCTCAATTCTACCGCTCTACCACTTGAGACACAGCATCACTTCCAGCTTTTTTCTTTTTGCTTATGTGGTTTCGAGGAATCGAACACAGGGCCTCATGCAGGAAAGGCAAGCGCTCTACCACTAAGCCACCTTCCCAGCCCTTCATGTCTTTTTAAACCAATAGTATTCACAAAATGGAGAGTCTTTAATTCATACTTAGGCCTTGGTGTCTATTATTTTTAACCTCTCATTCCTAACATTAATGATAGGTTAGAGTGCATTTTTGGTTATAGCAAAGATAAAATATTTATCTAGGGTCAAAGGTGATTTTTATATCTGTCTTGCTTTAATAGCATTTTAAAGTAGTACCTTTCTCTCAAAATGTTGGGTATAAAAAGCAATCAAAATACTTCTAATGGTAAACAACTTAGTTGAGCTACAATGTGGAAATGATTGGTACATAAGACCTGCTGTCTGTTTCCATCAGGAATTATGGAGGTCATTTTCAGTAAGACAGTGTTAAACAGAGATAGGGTCCCCATGCAGTTCAGTGTTTAGTGAAGGGTTAAAATATGATTTCTACTATTTTGAGCTAGAAATCAAGAATGTTATACTTTAGCAGTTCTTTTCAACAGGGAGGTATGCATTGATTATGAACTTTGAGTATTCATATTACAGTTCCCTATTTTCTAACAAAGATAAAGTGAAATATTATGAGTGTACACAATAATTCTGGGAAAATGTCCTAGAATTTGTAGACTAAGTGCTGGTATTTTAGTCATAAAATAGAATGAGGTTAATTGATACAGTGGGAGATGAACCTCAGGCTAACACTTACCATGTGTGCAATGCTGTACTAGTAATTCCAACTTTGAAGACTACAATATCATCAACTGAGAATTAAAAATGTAAGGAGCTCCATTTTATGGAATTATTGTGAGGATTAAATTATAAACCATAGGTAAAGTACTTGGAAAAACAATCAATTAACGTTTGGCACATTCTACCTGTTATATTATCATGTGATGAAATCTAGCATTTTTACTGTGATATTATATGTGCAATGTGATGTATTGATATTCATTGCATTGGTCACTTTTCTGTCACTATGAGGAAAATAGCTGCAAAGAAAATTTCTGAGGTGGAAACTATTATATTGACTCATGGTTTAAGAGAACGCAGTTTAAGATCAAATGTCTCCCTTGTTTTTAATCATGTGTTTATTATCTTAACTAGTTGTACACCGGAATTTCCATTCAATAAATGAATTTTTTAAGTATAATGGATCTTTACATAACTTTTCCTACCCTTCCAAACCTCACCCCACTTTAATTTTTTCTAGTTTCATATTATTTCCATTGAATATAATGTCTTCACTGTTACTCCATAACTCTCTTTATTCCTTCCATTTGACTTCCCCTCACATCTTCCAAGTGATAGTTTTCTGGTATTCATTTTTTTGGATTAAAATTCAATTTTATAAGAAATTACACCTTTTAAATATTGCTCTGAAAAATGAAAGCTTTGGTTAATACGTTGTTTAACTTGCATAAAATTCTGGCTTCCAAATACGCAACAGAACATGGGTCCTTTGTGTGTCTGGCTCTGACTTCATTTACTTAAGATATTTTTAGATCTATCCATTTCTTTGCAAATAATGGATAGGACCAATAAAATTGTGTATATATGACACAATTTCTCCAATCATCCTTCCGCCAAAGGGCATCATGGCTGTTTCCATAACTTGGCTATGGTGAATAGTGCACTAATGAAGATGGTTGTGAAAGTGATTTTACTGTAACCTTTTGGAAGAATTCATCACTATCTTTCTGGGAGCAATCCTCTAGCCAGTTTTCCAGAATAAGCACATCCTTCCCTTCATCTCCATCACAACGTATTGCAAGTCCTCAAAAACAAACTACCCCATACAAGTCTCAATATGCTAAAACCACACTGTGCCCATATTCTTTCAATACATTTTTAATAATTACATAAATTTAGTGATAACCTATGTACTTTCTTAATGTGGGAATGAGAGACATAAAAACAGAGTAAAAGTAAGAAATATGCATTTTAATTAGCTATTATCATATTTAAAATCTTTTTCAGCTCTATTCATAGCCTCACTTACTATTATTTTAATTTTTATTTGATTACTTCATCTATCTCCTAAATTATAACAAGTGAATTAAATACAGACAAGAGAAGGAGAAAAGTAAAGTGTCCTAAGTCAAGTTTCTTTTTAATCCATCTAATAGTTTGGACCAGAAGTCGGTGAAAATGGGAAAAAAATAAAATAGAAAATAGAGCATTGTATATACCTGTTACAATGTAAGGGTATTTTAATAGTAATATGATAATTAGTTCCCAAAGAAATAAGAGAAAGAATAGCTAAACTCTAAAGGGAAAAAATGAAGAGAGAAAAGAAGCAAAGTAAAATTTTATCAATAACAAACACAAGAGTTTGGAACTGGAAAGGTAGTGGGAATATTCTAAGTAACAATAAAAATTGCTAGCGTGGATAGAATATGAATCACATTTTATCATATATAATTTTGATAAAACATACTAGGAATGAAAGTTTCAAAGTCATGATTTAAAACACTATTTGGATTACAACTAGGCAGTATAGCTCAGTGGTAAAACATTGGCCTAGCATGTGTGAAGCAATGGTGTGACCTCCCAAAAATTACAAAGTACACACAAAGTACACACACACAATAACCACATAAACACACACATACACACCACATACACATATTTGGAATAAAGATGTTATCATATTAAACGGAGGAAATTATCACAAATAGTAAAAGTATGTTATATGAAATCATAATATTGCTCATACTATTTAAAAGTTTAGTACAAATAAAATAATCAAAATATACTTGTATTTTAATAGCTTAAGTAAATTGAAAATTAATAGAAGAAATGAGAACCTTTGCAAATAAGTTTAAATAATAAACATTTTGAAATATGTGTCCTTTTATTTTGAAAAAAGATTGTTACTGGTGTTTTAACTCAAGATTTAGAATATGATAGTGAGGTGCTGTATATAACACTAGCGATGACTATATCTCTAATCATTTCACTCTGAATAGTTTTATAATAAGGTCACAGAGTTTCTCAGTATCTCCCAAATTACAAACTCTATTTACACTTCCCACCATAGCTAGAAAATTGATGCCACAAATCACCATGCCGAGCTCAAACTTTTTTAATTCAAGTAAAAATATTTCCAAAAAGTGGCCAAGTAATGAAGCCTTTCTTAATAAAGTATGTGCTTCTTGAAAATACAGTAAGTATTTTTTACCTGGACAAATATGTTTATAAGTATAAGAAAATAAATTTATTTAACATCATTAACCATATAAAATTTAAGAAAACAATTTTAAAATAGTTACATATTAAATATTATAAAAGCAAAATATATGTGTCTGAATAATTTACATGTGTAAAAATAATGCAAAAATAAACTAATTCTACAACTCTGAAAAAAATGAATTATCCTAAAGAAACAAATGAAAACATTTAAGCACAAAATTTGAACTTTAGAAAATAAAATGAAGTGTACTCTTTAGTTGACTTAATTAAGTGTAAACCCTCTGTATATCAATTTTATAATAAAAATTCATGAACAAAGAAAGCAAAAGTACCCATTGATCAGTAGCAACAGCAAAAGCATCAGTAGTTCTTGTTTTGTGTGTATAAAAATATCGATGGATGATAAGCTCTACATAGGAGAATGATTTGTATAATACTGCGATCATCTTAGCAAGTAAGATTTCAAATCTTCAAAAGGTCAAAGAGAATTGTATATGATCCAGCCATTACACTTCTATGTATGTATTAAAGAGAAGTAAAAAATTTGTTTGGACAGGGTATGTAGTTCATTGACAGTGCACTTGAGTAGTATGTGTGAGACTCTGGAAATAATCCCCAAAAACAAATTTGAAAAGACACACTATAGTGGATGTATGCTGGACAAATTCCTGTAAGTGAATTTTATATCTATTTTAATGTCTGTTCTAAAATTTACAGCATTTCTATTTGAAGAAATGCAAGTTTGTGAAAATTAGGCTTGGAAAACCTATTATTGTACAATTTACTTCCAAAGCACTAAAATGCATACAATAAAAGATTATATATTGCATGTGAATTTCATTTCTGTTTTTTGAAACACAATAGCAATGACATATAGCTCCTACATGGTCCATCATTCTTTCCCCTCTCACTCTCCTCTGTTGTACAGGTCAAGTTGTTATCATTCAGATTTATTATGTTACAGCATTATCTAAATCTTAACTTATTCCTAAATTAATTTTAGTTGTTTCAAGTATTCTCTAAAGACATTTCTCTATATATAATATCTGGGGTCATGTGTTTTTACAAGGTACAAAATATGAGTGACTATCAAACATCTAGATATCTCTGTAGAATATTGGTCCACCTGCTCAATTAACTCGTATGTAAATTCAAGGAATACAGGTCAGTGAGAACAATCTTGTAAAATGGAGTAGGTTCAGCCTTCATAGTAGCTTTGAATCTTATTACCATGTTTAGTAGTGAAGACAAAATAGTTCTACTATAGCCTTGGAGCAAAGCAGCCTTGGACTAATTTTTTTAATTGTTTTGAAATTACAAAGAATTGATACCATTAAGAAAATGATTTTTTTTGGAAATCAATTAAAAATGTTTATTACTTATTATAACTCAAATAACAAACAAGAGTATTTTTATACAATCATTACAAATATCATTTTATTACTATAGTAAAATAGAATAAAAGACCAGTCCCAATATATTATCATTATTCTTAATTCCTAATTATTACCTAAATATCTTAAACAAACTAAATAGTCATGTCTTTAACATAAACGTAAATATTCTATACTTTTTACTTAACATTTTCCAGGGGCATGTATTCATGTTTCTAAGAAATGTTCACAGCAGTTAAAAGGTGCTTTTGTGAAATTAATGTGATATATTTTGTTGTTGTTTACAAGGCCTGGGCATTACCCCTAAGCCTTTTTATGCTCAAAGCCAGCATTCTACAACTTGAGGCACAGAGGTAATTCCTGTTTTTAGTGGTTAATTGGAGATAAGAATCTAACAAGTACTTTGTTTTAGGGGGGAGTCCAGTCGTTGGGCCTGGGCGCTGTCCCTCAGCCCTTCAGCTCAAGGATAGTGCTCGACCACTTGAGCCTCAGAGCCACTTCCAGCTTTTTTCTTTTTGCTTATGTGGTGCTGAGGAAGCGAATCCAGGGCCTCATGCATGCAAGGCAAGCGCTCTACCACTAAGCCACCTTCCCACCCCCTAACTAGTACTTTCCTGTCTGGGCTAGTTTCAAACACAATTCTAAGATCTCATTACCCAGAACAGCTTAAATTATAGGCGTGAGTCACTGGCGCTTGGTTGGATATATTTTTTAAATTTTAATTATGTTTTAAGATTTTTGTTTCACTATAATATACATCATTCTACACATAAATTCAGATACATGTATATATTTCTGATGACAAATAATCTCTAAAAATGTATGTCTTTCTACATAAAATATCTATATCTATATCTCTCTCTATATATATACATTGCTGAAGACAGACTTACTCTAAAACTTTTATGCTATTTTTTGACCTTTTTCATTTCAAAGATATACAGTCTATTGTTCCAAAAGTTTCCTAGAATACAATAACTAATATTTCAATAGAATGTAGAAACTATTACTTTCAAGGGAATTTTAGATATACACATGATATTGCAGTAACATTTACAGTGTATTACTTGAAATAATTCTGTTCACACTTAAATATTTGTGTGTAGTGATGGGGAGAGAGGAAGTTAATTCATACTGGTTAGGAATTTGCAATACTTCCAAAATCTATTCCATAATTTGATATAAGCACGTAGTCAATCTACCTGTTATGGTTTAGTTTTTTTTTTTGTTTCTTTATTTGTGTAAATTTTTAATATGGATGCACGCACAGTGGTAACATTAAAAATATTAACCCAGATTTTGTGGGTATTTATATTTCTCTTGGGAAAACTAATGAGCTCCAACAAAATATCCATAAGGAGCCTTTCAATTCCAATATCACAGTTTGTCTTATAATGCTTTAAATTCTACACACTCTAAAGTGGACATAGGGTCATATTGTGGAACTTTTCTCCTCAGAGAGTGAGTACTACCCTATTACTTAACATGGACAATGTACCTTCATACATAGACTGGGCATGTGCAAAGAAGAAGTGGTATTTGAACAATTTTCTTAGCAGTTTTTACAGATGAAATGGAAATAGAGCAACTATGAGCTCAAAAGGAATGTCCAAAGAAGACAAGGACACAAAGTAGAATATGACAAGAAATGCTGAAGTATAATTTCAAATAATGTGCCCAGGTGTGAGGGTGTGTTCAAAGTACAGATTCAGACAATGTACTTGAATATCTTGGGGGAAAACTGCTTTAACCTATTTTGGGATAATTGTACAAGTACAAGCCCCTAATTCTGATTCTAATCAGCCACAACATCATCAACTAGGGTCTATTTTCCAACTGCAAAGTGAGAAAAAAAGGGCTCATCACAGTTAGTGTTCAGGTTGAAGCAATGGCAATCACATAACTTTTCTATAATTCTTCAATTGTTTTGGAGAATTAAAATAGGAAAAAGCCAAGTAATTATTTTGCATGTACCTAAATTAAGTGGGATGTATTCTATTGGTCTCATTTTAACTTGAAAGTTATAGATTATGTCTTTTTATACTCTATCTTGGAACAATGATCTGCTGTCAGTCATTTTCTTCTCTTCCCCTTCTTTTGCCCTTCCACTTATATAATTGTTATTTAAAGAGACATACTTAAGCTTGCATTTCTAAATTCTTCAAAATTATCTGAACTACTTTATACTTCTGGCAGCCTCCTTTATCTTTCACAAGGGAAATATTTTTGACACTACCAGTTTTGTCCTCTATGATTTTGGATATCTTCCTGCCTAATTCAGTGCAAGATATACATGAGACGCATCCAGATATTTCAAAACTCGTACCATCATAAAATCCTATCTTACTTAGAAATCATGCTTTTAGAATGTCTGGGGAAATGGCATCTCTCATTTTTTATTTTTCGCTTTTGGTTTTTTTTTTTTTTTTGGCGGTTTTGGGGCTTGAACTCTGGGCCTGGGCGCTGTCCCTCAGCTCTTCAGCTCAAGGCAAGCGCACTACCACTTGAGCTACAGCGCCACTTCCGGTTTTCTGGTGGTTTATTGGAGATAGGAGTCTCATGGTCTCTCCTTCCCGGGCTGGCTTTGAACCATGATCCTCAGATCTCAGCCTCCTGAGTAGCTAGGATTACAGGCGTGAGCCACCAGCGCCCGGCCCATCTCTCATTTTTGAATGACACTAAGTGATACTTATATGCAGTCATGTTTTAAACCAATATGCCACTCAGTAGATTAACGAATTGACAAAATGTGGTTTATGTATGCACCGTGGAATTTTATACTTCAAATTCATACGGAACTGGAAAGACTTGGAAAATCCTACGAAGTAAAATAAACAAGACATAAAGAAACAGATTCCGTGGTTTCCTCATTTGTAGTAAGTTGGAAATGTCTAGGATAGTCCTAGCAGTTGAGCAGAATTGCTCAATAACTATGTTTGTATGACCATATAAGATGATGATGAGCAAAATGACCTCCTGGATATGGGAACACAGTTTTCTGTTTGTGGTTGCTGTTTTTAATTCCTTTTTTCTTTTGGGTTTTCTCTTTGGTTTATCCCCTGTTATATTTGATTTCAGTATCCTGTGTGTTGTATATACATTTATATTAATTTGGCAAAGGAAGAGGCACAACGAAATGGTGATATAAAAAACAAAGCGCAAACCAGTGCAATAGCAATACTCAAAAACAACATGTTGGAAATTTACATTACAACTTATGAGCAGTATAGGGGTGAAGGAAAACTGTGAGAAAAATGAGGGATCAGGTAAAAAGTTCAACATGTTATGTATTCACTACCTTACAATTACTGCAACCCCTTCTATATATCACCTTGATAATAAAATTAAATTAAAAATGAGCTGCATAAAATATAATTTCACTGTATTGGTATAGTAAATATTATTCTATGTGTATTGCCTTTTTAAGAAATGAACATTTTGGCTACTAATTTGAATTAATTACCCCTTTATTAGAGGGGCATCATCTTGAATATTATGAAACTATACAATATTTTCAGAATATACTTGCCATTATTTTGAAAAAAAATATTATTTTAGTAGTGTCTTATACTAAAACAGAAATAGTTCAATTCTATGGAAACTCCTAACTTTTCAAACTGAGTAATTGTTAAGAGGGCAGAGTATATGTGTTCTTCAACATTCCTATTGTTACTAACTACTCATTTTCAAATTCTGAACATGCCATACTAGAGACATTCAAAACAGTACCTGTTTGCATTTTATTTAATTCTGCAATAGGTACAGTTTTCAATGTGGCATTACATATTTCAATTCAACAGAAAAAATAGCCACAGTCTGGCAGAAGGTAAAACTATGAAATATCTATATTAATTCCTCTAGAGTAAACATTTGTTCATCAAAGTAAGCCATTATTTCTATGACCATCAATCCCAAGTTTTTATGCCATAAAGTCATCCTAGCTCAACAATTTCCATCTTGTAATGTGCACCTTAAAATTCCTTAAATTCACAACATGACAAGCA
Source organism: Dipodomys spectabilis (assembly GCF_019054845.1). NCBI lineage: Eukaryota > Metazoa > Chordata > Mammalia > Rodentia > Heteromyidae > Dipodomys > Dipodomys spectabilis. Next base: position 3,141,069 of record NW_024870689.1, read on the forward strand.
TATAACTATTGTGAAAAAATACTACATTCTGTTAATGTGATGCCCTTCATATTGTGGAAAGAACACTACACTAAACTTTGCTGCATCATTTTCCACTGAGTGTTATTCTTGAGATCAGAACACTTGCAAATATTATTTATAGTTATATATTTTATCTATCATAGATATTCAGGAGATCTGAATGTCTGAATATTAAGATCTGAAGACTGTGGTTCAAATCCCACCCAGGAAGGAAGGTTCCTTAGATTCTTATCTCCAATAAACTGCTCACGAAAAGCCTGACACAAGTGGCACTGAGGTTCAAGTGGTAGAGCAGTAGCCTTGAGCAAAAACAGGCTCAGGGACAGTGCCCAGGCCAAGAAGTTAAGCCCTAGGACAAACCAAACAACAAAAACAAAATAAAAACAAACCCTAACCCTAGCATTTTTCTGATTGTATACAGAGGTACATAATTAAGGAAATTTCTTCCTGTGTTATGTATTGGTAGAAAAAAAAGATGTCACACAATTACTCTCTTCATACCATGTTGCACCAAAGTCTCAAAAAATTGCTCTTTTGCTAAAGTTATAAATTAATAACATCAATTTCTTGGCAACTTTATCTAGATTATTCATATTATCATGTTACTTATGAACTGTTGAATTTAACTATTAACTTCTAATTATACCTCACTTGAAAGAATATTTTAGTCAAATAGAATGCTAGAATCATTTGTGAATTTTTAAATTCAATCTTCTACTTAAGAACAATTTTATAGTATCCTATAGAATATTAAATTACAAAGAAAAATATTTATTTTAAATCTAAATTCTTATTTAGCCAGGTCTACAAATCCTACATTAAATGAACTTTCCTATTTCTCTAGGCTTATGCTTTTGTAATCCTTCATCATTTCTTTGAAATCTAACAGAATGATTATTGCTTTTTCAAATTCTTGGTTGGGAATCATGAGCTCTTTTGCATCTAGTAATGTTCTGTAATGCAGACGATATTTAAACACAACTGAGGATTATATATGAGTTGCAGTTCAATAGGAAACTTGACTTCTCAAATCATAAGGACAAAATTAGCCCAAACTTCCAACTGTGTGTTCCTTTCTGACTTATTTTTTATTCCTTTCTTGGTTTGTTTTATTGAGACAAAATTATACTACCTAGTCCAGTGAAAGTATCACTATGTCATTCCACTCTCTAATTACCTGTTTAAGTCTGAGTGATAGAATTCCTGGCTTGTATCACATTGTCCTACCATAGTTTGTTGGTTTATTTAATCTAGATACAGACTAGCAATTCTGAACTTCTCCAATAATATTTTCCACTAGACTGATGGCTCAGACTGTTCATGTACTATTTTCAAAGATGTTCTAACATTTGACACAGGATATGAACATTTTCAGATGCACCTGAAGGGGTCTCTGATTCATTCCTTCCTGGATCTGATCCCTTTATTAATGATGACTTGACTTTCTTACTATTTTTATTCCCATCTACGTAATATTCTCAAGGTTTTTGGGGAAATTTCACTTGAAAACTTTCTAATATTAAAAATTATCAGTTGATTTTAGTCTTACTCAGGACATATTTTCTAACTTTTCTACAGAATCTGAGAGTTGTTCCATATGTGTGTTTGATCATATAAGTGCCTCTGTGTGTATGTGCGTATTTGTATGTATATATGTATGCAAAAACCTCAAGCTCTTCTTCAGCAATCTTGCTCATAACTAATATTCCATCACTTGAGCCATTCTTCTAATGCATCTTTTGGCTGGCTAATTATAGTGTCTCAAAGACTGTTTTGCCCAAGCTGGATGCAAACTGAACTTCCCAGACTCCTTTGCATTCTTAAGTTTTATTTCTCCAGGAGTATCAACTTTTGAACTACAACCATTTTTGTGAGTGTAAAATCTAAGCTGTAACCCAGATTTTTAACTCGAGTTCATACAAAGATAAATGAACATACACATTACATATGCTGAGTGTACACTGTTAGAAATGTGATCCTAAGCAGGGTTCAAGTGGCTCATACCTGTAATCCTAGCTAATTAGGAGGCTGAGAGTTGAGGATTGCAGTTCAAATCCAGCATGAGTAGGAAAGTTTCTGAGGCATTTATCTCTAATTAACCACAAGAAAACTGGAAGTGGTGTGGGGTTCAAAGGTAGAGAAAAATTTTGAGCTGAAGAATAGAGGGACAGTGCCCAAGACCGGAGTTCAGGCCCCACTACCATCAAAAAAAAAAAAAAAAAAAAGAAAGAAAGAAAAGAAAAGAAGAAATGTGATCTTAGCCACCAGTTTATTGTTAGTATAATTCCTGCTCTCTCGATATGGACTTTTTTCCAGTTAAGTCCATGGACTTATATCTAACTTGCTTGGAACCAGGATTATTTTTCCATTCTACTTTTTACAAATTTGCATGATTAGCTATCATGATTTAGAGCTAGTAGAAGAAAGAGAGTGGTCTCATCCTTCATGTTCCACTTAGTAGTAATGCTTTCTCTATGTCACTCCCATAGATCTACATACTGGCCTTGGCTTTACTATTTCAACGTTGTCTTATTTGCAGATTCTTCTATAGAGTATTGAACCATTATACTTAAATACAGAACTTCTCTTTCTCCTATACCTATTGTTTCTCCTTCTGTTAACTTATGTACACTTGGGTAATAATGCACAACACAAACACTGACCAAAAAAAGTTTCTGAGAACCTTCTTCCCACTTAAAATCGGTCTTAATTTACAGAGCACTTAGGAAATTTGAACTAAATGTACTCCAGGATAATGTTTTTTTTTTCATTTTTTTTATTGTGAAAATGGTGGACAGAGGGGTTAGAGTTACATAAGTAAGTTAATGACTACATTATCTAAGGAGCATTGTTACATCCTCTTTTGTCTTTCCCCTGCCATCCCTTTTCTCCCCACCACCCTGAATCTCCTCTCCTATCCCCAAGTTGTAAAGTTCGTTTTCAACATAGTGTCTTGTTCATCTCATTGTTACAACAGGTCATACTGTATCCTTGTTTCACCATTTTATTTCCCTTCCCCTCCCCACATTAGAAAAATGTATATGCATGATGCAGTTCACCGATATCAAACACTGGAAACGGGTAATACCATGGAGGAAGAAAATAGAAGAGAAATAAAAAAATCACATAATACATGTCAGATACATTAAAAAAATAGTAAAAAAGAAAAAAAAGTTGTGTCCCTATTTTGGGGCTCATTTCACTTAACATAGTCTTATATGGCCATATGTACATGGATAATGTTTGATAAGCCATGTGAATTTCATATTTTCTCTTTACTAATTTGTCTCTGAAACACGTGTTACCTCATGCCCAAAGATGTTTTGTGCTACTTCAATGAAGCCAGAAAACATTCATTTTGCCTGGAGCAGCACCATAGATTGTTACTGTAAGTAATTGAAAGGAACTTTTACAGGAAGTAGAAACTGAATTCAGGAGAGAAATTGAACATAGAGAAATTACAAAGTTCAAGTCAGTTTGTGTGGTCCTTTTACTGTACAAGAAAATAATCCAAGGATTGAAGGAAACCCTGTCCCTGACTTTTTCGAATGTTCTCTTTTCTTATAAAACTTTCTGTAAACTTCTAGTTGAGAGTATTACAAAAGGAAACAATATGCCATTTGAAGGCCAGCATAGAAAAAATGGAAATAACATTGTTGTACAATGTTCTACTGCAAAGAAACAAAGACACGGAGGTTTTAAAATGTCTTATGCAGGATATTTAACTCCTGAGCTGATTCTCTTGTTGTAAAAGTCAGATATCCATTCCTTTATTCTGGTCCTGATTTCGCCATATCAATAAGGATTCCAAAAAGCAGGATCCAGTTAGTATGATCAGCAAAAGGAGCCTCTTTTCAAACCAGTGCTTTAAGGATGGTCCAAAGAAATATGTGGGTTTTTTTGATTCATGTTTGTTTGTTTAGTTTGTGCCGCTTCTGGGGCTTGAACTCAGAGGCTGGACCCTGTCGATGAACATTTGTCTTTCCTGTCTACCTGCCCCCAAAGCTAGTCCACTACTGCTTGAGCCAAAAGTCCACTTCCGGATTTTTTGGTGTTTAATTAGAGATAAAAATTTGACAGATTCTCCTGCCTGGGTTGGCTTTGAACTGAGATAGTAAGAAAGCTAAGTGACATCAACTGTATGGACTTCTCTTTTGAACAAAGAAATATTAGATGAAGTTTATAATAAAGCTAATATTTGACAATTTTTAAAAGAAGAGAATGCATCCAGCAAAGAAGCCATAACTTAAATAATTCAGCAAAAGTAGGTGCACTGAATCATATTGGAAAAATTTTTCTGTTTGGGAAGATTACTATTGACTTTGTAGTTCCTTTTTGGGAAACTAAAATTTATTTGACTTTTTTTTTTGGTCGTGGGGCTTGAACTCTGATCCTGGGCACTGTTCCTCAGCTTTTTAGCTCAAATTGAGTGCTCTACCACATTAGATACAGCACCACTTCCTGGTTTCTGGTGGCTAATTGAAGATAAGTGTCTCATGTACTTTCCTGACCAGGCTAGCTTTGAACCACAATCCTCTGGTCTCAACCTCTCGAGTAGCTAGGATGACAGGCGTGAGCCACCATCACCTGGCTCTATTTGCATTTATGTGCACTTAATGACACTGTAGACAAATAATGAAAATTTGAATCAAATGATGACATTTCCGCTTTTCAGAAAATTTGAGGTAGCAATTAATACGTCTTCATTTTCCATGCTATTACATTAATGACTCATGAGCTATTGGACTCTTACTTTAGCATCCTCTGATTTCTGCGATGGTGGACTTAGTATAAATAATTGTTAGTATAGAAATATAAAAAGCCTGATGTTTTTAGAAAGCAATGGAGATCATATAGGAAAGAACAACACAGAATGACATACAATTTATCACACAGAGATTAAGAATTAACCTATGTGATATAGAATGCTAAATGTAATGAAGAATAAGCTTGGTTGATAACTAGTTCTTCAATAACCAAATATGGTTCCCTAGAAGTCTTTCTGGTATAATTTAGTTATTATTATTGTAAGGTCCGCTCCTGGATGGCTAACAGACTCCACTCTCCTCTCAGCAAAGTCTCCACCCAGTACCTGTGTTACCTAGGCAACTGGAACACCTGGAAGGGGTCACATCTGCATCCGCTGAGGTCACATCTGAATTTGATGTGGCCACACCTTTCTACACCCATACCCTAGATAAGGCCTAGCCCAGGCCCAGACGCCCTCTCTCTGCTCTTTTCTAGCTCTTTCTCAGCTCTTTCCTTCTCTTCTCTTTCCTAGCTCTCTCTTTCCCACCCCTTTCCCACATGCTCTCTTTTCTAGCTCTTTTCTCTTTCCCAGCTCTCTCTCTTTCCTAGCTCTTTCTCTTTCCCAGATCTCCCAGCTCTCTTTCCCAGGCCTTTCCCCATCACGTGGAGGACCAAGATGGCCTGGTGCCAGCCGGAACGAGGAATAAACTTATTCCTTACCTGAATAACACGTGCATGGTGCTGTTCTTACTCAGCTACCTCTTTTTAAAAAAACGTAACAATTATCATTTATTTCTGTCATCTGGATTTATTCCTTCACATCTATTACAACTATTAATTAGCTGGTGCCTTTCTGGTGCCATAACTAACCAAAAAGATTTATAACTCTCCCTTAGACTACCCTACACATTGTGATTAGCAGTGACCACTCAAAAGCCTGGAATCTTTGAATTTCCAGGATTAATATTCACCTGATATCTAAGCACATTCCTGACATTAATTGCCGTGACTTACTAACAAAACCTTTTATTTTCTCAACACAGCCTTCTAATATAGGTAAAGTACATGAATTAAGAACAATTGTTAAGTCATAATTGGAAGGAGCAATTATATATTCAAATATAGGTTCTTTATTTGGCATTTACTAAGCAAATGCATTTTTTCCAGTCCTGAGGCTTGAACTCAGGGCCAGGGAACTCTTCCTGAGATTTTTCTCTTTTTATTTTGCTTAACGCTTGCACTCTACCACTTGAGGCAGAGCACCATTTCCTTTTCTGTTTATGTGGGACTGATGAATTGAACCTATGGTTTCATGCATTCTAAGCAATCACTGTACCATGAAGCCACATTCCCAGAGCCTTAAATGACTTTCTTAAAATGGCATTACTTTTTCATTCCATTACTATGTATTATAATTTAGGCTAGGTGGTAGAAAAGGAAGTGGAAAACAATACTAAGCCCAGTAAGGCTGACATTCCTATCACTTCCCTACAGAAGTACAGTGTTAGGACCTGCAGGACTCATAGGCATGTTGCATGTTATATTATTATATATAAAAAAAAGTCATCCCCGACATCCATAACATTCTGCTTCCACTTTCAAGTTCAAGAGCCAAAAATCGAAGCCTTTTTAATTGATTGGGTATATTTCCTAGGAAGGAAGAAGGAGGATGTGGAAGGTGATGTTGGAAAAATATGTATATTGGCTCCCAGTCCACATTTTTTTGCATTTTTAAAAAGTGCTACTGATGAACTCCCAAATCTACTTGAATATGCTGTCTGCACAAGATGCAGATAAATGAAGACATTTATTCTGGTGGATAGTCACCTATATTAAAATCCAGTTCTGGAAAAAAGTTATCAGTATAAAGTATTGTCTATAAAATGGTTTCATGTTCTAGCAGAACAAAATGTAGTATTGAAATGATTATTCTAGCTTTCTTTGAGATTTTATGCTGTCTCAGTATTAAGATGTTCTCTAATTCCAGTAACATGGAAGCATAAAAGACATGATTTGAAGATCTCAGTAGTTTTAGAAACAAAGGTACATAATACTTTCCTTCTTGCAGAGACGTGTGATGGCAAGTATGACTGATTGTATTATAGTTCTCTTCTTTTTCCTCTTTATCTCAAGTGTTGCATATCTTGGCATATTAGTCTGCCCTGCATCAGCTTCCTGTAGGTGAGATTTACCTCTACTCTGCAATGTCAAGATGGGTCAAGAGACTTACTTCGGCTTACAAAAATGAACAAGCAGTGGTCAAAGGCTATTTCTAGGGGAAGATTTCTATCCCATTGTTTGTGTCTTTTCCCTTAGGTAAAAATAGCATTATTTCCAGAGGGAATCTTTTTTCAACTTTTATACTGGAAGAATATAGCATGTAAAATGAGGCAAAACTCAAACACAGCAAGAATTAAGAGAATATTAGAACGTGATATTAATGTTAGTTTCTTACCGTTCTTGTATGACTACAGCACATCAGAATTTAAGAAATACTAAACAAGTACTAAACAGATAACACTTCCTGTTTGATGCTATTACATTTTTATAATAAATAAGCATTCTCTAAGTGATCACTTGAGGGGTTAACTTTTTCTACAAATGTGTTCAATCACTCTAGGGTACTGTATCTAACATCCACAATCATTATCAAGAACTTGTGATTGAGATGAGGAAGAACAAAATATCTAGATTTCTCGCTTCTCTTTTCCTCTATTCCTTTTTCTAGTGAGAAATTTCATCCTTTCTCCAAATTCTCCTATTAATAAAGAAGAATGATACATGTGGATATCAAGCAAAAGGCTTCAAAGCCAGAATTTTATTCTTTCAGAAATAGATGAAATAAATCAGAGTGGCTCAAGGAAGAAGAAAAGCATGATTTTTCCCTTTCTGTCTTCAACAATAGAGTCTGAACACGACTCTAAACATCTACTAAACAATTTGCCTTGGCTATTTTGTAAAAATATTGTTTTTTAATAAATAATAATTTTAACAATAAAAATTTAAATATATAGTAATTTGTTGTTTGCTTTTGGTAGGCATAAAATAAGACTGCCTTAACATTGTGTGAGTTGAGAGGCTAAATTTTATCACAATCCAAACAAAATAAAAAATATATGATGTTAAAATAAATAGCTTTTAGGTACATTTTCAACATGACATACACACAGGGACATCTTTTTTTCCTTTTTCCTCTCCACATTTCAATAAGCAGTTCATGTAATTCAAATAGCTGTGTTTCTTTCATAAATAGATTACACATAAACAAGTTGAAAGACAAGAACCAGTATTGGTGGTGCATTCTTTAAAAATAGCAGTCACATAACTATTAACCATAATTCCAAAAAAATAACAATCAAATGCTCTTGAAAAGAGAAGATTGTAAGCAGAACATACAAAAAGTGATAGTGCCAGAACTGCTTCAGAAGCTGCTGTCTGACATTTAAGATTTCTAGTACATGACAATTTTTAATCAGGATTAAATGCTTTCAGGAACACAGTTTTTTCTATTTATATTTTATTAAAGAAATATGTTGTTCAAAATTAATGAAAGGATAACTTGTTATAACCTGTAGAAAGAATGCTTACACACTCATTGTGGTAGGCAGTAAAATACCTTCCCAAAATATCTATAGTCCCGAAATATCTAATCCATCAAATGTTGATTTACATTTTATATATAAGGTTGTAAAATAATCGCCTTTCATTACCCATGGAACACAAATTTCAATAATTATCAGATGGGCAACGTATACTCAAAAGACCCAGCTATAGTTTGAAAGGGACATCATTAGGTAAGAATCATCAGAAAGATGTAAAGATGCTACATTAGAAGATAAAGGAAAAGACAAGAACACAGATTCTGAAGTTTCTGAAAAGCGGCCAGGGTGTAAATGCTTTTTCCACTAGAATCACCTGGAAAATATTTTAGCTCTGTAGGGGGCTCAATTTTAATCTAGTGAGACTTATTTTAGATTTCTGTCCTTTAGAAATGTAAATGATAAATATGGATTATTCAAGCTAATTATCTTGTAGAAATATTTTACAGCAGATTTGGTGTGGTAAGCTAACTCAACTACAGCCTTTTCCTGATGCAACTACAAGGATACCACATGTCCTAGTTTCTGAGAATAAGAAAAAGTTGCCGCCAGCTTTGTACACATGTATGATGTGCATACTACTAAGGCCTTTGCATTAATGAAGTCTTGAATTCCTAAATAATATTTAAACAAGAAGCTCCCTATCTTCATTTTCACATTTGGGGATCACTAAGTACCAAAGTTATGTAGAAGGCTAGGGTAAGAATAGAGAAATGATATCTGTCTCCTATTATGATAAAGATAATTTATGTCATTTTGATTTACAGTTTCTAAGGTAATAAAAGTTAAGGTTAAACCGAAACAGTAACTCAATCTTCTCTCCTTCCTAACTTTCCAACAGAAATTAGAGAATACAGTAAAGATAAGCAATCCCAGGATGGTATAGGATTTTATAGGATCACCAGATGGTGAAAAAGAAGTTAACAAAAATGGGTCCCATGGAACAATGGGAAACAATCTACACTTACAGATTGTGATATAGCTAGAAAATAGTTTCCACTATGCTAAGTCTTTGACATTTTAGGTTTGTTTACACAGCTACTTTCATCTCTTAGGAAATTACTTTATTAACACTCAAGGGTTTGCAGCGTATAACAGAGCAACAAATAATGTTTCTAAATGTAAGCAAGCATGATACTAAGAGTAACCAAGGCATTGCTATAGCTGATAAAGAAGAATGATCTTGGGGAATAGTCAATCTTGAACTTTTTCATACCTTTCCTCTTCTCCAACATTAGAAGTCCTAGTCTAGATATGTAAAACATTAATGAAGAATTTTTATACTTTTTAAAGTTCACACTAAAGCAAATACACTTTTCATTTTTGCAAACGTGACTTTGAAAGAGTCAGACCTTCACCATTATTTTATAGACAAACGTTTACTGCCTTGGCTTAGGTGTTTTCTTGCCTTTTGGTGTTGCGCTCTATTATTTTGGCAACTACATAGAAAAACAAGATAAATACATTTTGCTTATTTTGGATTGTTCAAAGTCAAGCTGCCTTCAGTTTTCTGTTATCTTCTTCACTGCTAATTGAAGTTTAATTATTGCTCTTTAAATGATAACAAAAACGTGATACTTTAACGTATATTCTCATTGAAACCAGTGAAAACAGAAGTGTCTGCGATTGTTATGTAATTGTTTTCAAATACTTTTCTTGGCTGTTTTCATTATTGCCTTTGTTCCTGTCTTCTAATCAGGAACACAAGGTTACACAAAAGATCTTCCTCAGGAATAGGATGTTAGGCAGAAAAAATAGATATATAATTAAAGATTTTCATCTCTTAAAAGACTGAAAAGATCAGAAGACATTTTGTTATTACTTGTACTGTTAAGATGACTTGAATGTTTTGTTTCTTAAACTAAGTGAAATGCATGTAAAATGTTAAAGTTGTTCCAAAAAATGATTATGGTTTATATTTTTATGCTTCAATGAGATGAAACCTCTTACAAGATTGGAGGGCATATTTATTTTAGGGTAGAAGGGTTAATGTTAGAAAGCCAAGGGAGATTCCTAAAACAACACTGCCTATCACGTATCAGTTAATCATACTTATGGCACATAAGTATATAAACATACAAATATGAATTGAGTGAGAAATGTGTGATTTACACAATTGATTCAATGACAACTAGTATATCTAGTGAGGATTTAAAAGTTTTATAATTCATATTTTAACATTTATGCCAAAATTTGTTCATTGTAACTGTTTTTAATTTTTGTCGGACATGGAGCTTGCAATCTTGACCTGGACGATGTCCGTCAGGTCTTCAGCTCAAGACTAGTGCTCTACCACTTGAGACCACACCCTCCAAAGGTGGGTCTTTGGAGGTAAGAGTCTCACGGTCTTTCCTTCCTAGGCTGGCTTTGAACAATGATTCTCACCTCTCAGCCTCCTTAGTAACTAGGTTTACAAGCATGAACCATTGGCGCCTAGCAACATAATTAATTTTTACACATTTTATGAAGTATGGAGTGATAATCCCATTCATTTATATATTGTTTAATGATCAAGCCACACCATATATTAATTTCTGCATGTAACATTTCTTTATAGGGAGAATGCTCAAAAACTTATCTTCTGGCTGTGATGAAATATCTAGTCTTAACTATAATCACTTTGCTTCTTATAGTATAAAATTAATATATTTTCTTTTAGTCATGGAAGTCTGCTAATTAAAGTGATATAAAACATGAATTGTAAAGTGAAAGAAGTTCAGAGTTCCATTACTTGTTTAAAGAAAATAATTATGCATTTTTTTCAACTATATTTTTTGGGAATGTGTAGTATTCATTGATTTAACTGTTAAAATTGATAACAGTTACATTATATCAATTAGATTCAAACTTGTATTTGAAAATTGCACACTTAACACAAATATACTTCCATTTTCTTCTAAGACATAATTAAAATAATGGTATAGCAAAGCTTGATGTTAGTTTTTCATGTGTAGAATCATAGAAACTCAGGAAGCTAACACCTGAAAATTTTAGCTCAATATCAGTCCAAACAGACAAAAATGTGAAAACTTATCTCCAATTATCCAGCAGGAGGCAGAAGGTGTGGATGTGGCTCAAGGAATAACGTGTCATCAGCTATGACCAAAAAACACAAGGGAGACCATTAAACATTGAGTTCAAGCTCTAAAAATGGCATATACACACAAGACAACAACAAAAAAGTAGTATGAGCATCAATAATGAAGACAAAATAGTAGGAAAGATCATGAGAAATGTTGTGAAAACATCTGGAATACAGAAATTATTATACAGAATTTTGATTCATGAGAGGTAAAAGTGACAGTATAAAAAATTTGGACAATCTCATTGTAGTCATTTGTGTTGAAACCTGGCTATTGGGTAACATGTGAAAGAGCAGACTGGATTACCTGACATATCAGACTTCGTCTGTAACTATGCATCATCCCACTCTGCAAAAATCTAAAATCGTGCTTGTTAATTTAAAAAGAACCTCATGTTAGAGACTGTTTGGTCCACACAGACAGGGGTGCTTATTTTGAGGTTTCAGACCAGTGCTTTTTTAATAACCACTCCTGTTTTACCCCCTCTTCTCTGGTGCAGCTATAAATTACTAAACTGGCATCAAGCCAAGGCTTGAACTAGACCCCCCCCCACCTTAGTCCCTCCCTTTCTCCAGCTACAACTCAGTTCACATACTATCTCTCTTTTAGCATTAGTTAATTTCCTATTAATCCCCACCAGAAAACTCTTATATTTATGTAAACCCACCATAAATAACCTAGTTAGAAAAGGGAGAAAGGCATTGGCTGAGACACTCATCTGTAGGTTTGCTCCCTAATAAATCTGTGCTACACTATCTTTTTTTATGGCTTTTAAGTCTGACAAATGATTGATTGGGTTTGATGTAGTCCCATTTATCCAGACTTTTTTGGAAGTTTTGACCTGTGCCAAGGAGACCCCATGTTTCCCCCTAACTCTTCCTGTAACATTTTCAAGGTATCTGGACTTACATTGAGGTCTTTGATCCATTTGGAATCGATTCTGGTATAAGGGGATATATAAGGATAAAATTTAAGTTGCCTGTGTACAGCCAATTCTACCAGCACATCTTTTTGAAGAGGCTGTTTTTCTTCCATCCTATGTTTCTGGCTTCCTTATCAATGATTATGTACCTATAGGTGTGGATTAATTTCTGGATCTTCAATTCTGTTGTATTGATGTAATTCTGCACTTCCATTGGAAAAAATGGTATTACCCCATTCCTGAAGAAATGGAAAGACTGGGAAACAATGATATTAAGTGAAATAAGCCACATCCAATTAAGTATATGTTGCATGGCTTTCCTCATTTCTAATAACTAGATATATCCATAAATCTACAAGGTAATGCAACAGATAATAAATGACATATAATTGCACTTGGATATGATTAACAGCACTCTAAACATTCACATGGCAAGGACAATGGAAGTTATTCTTAGGAGAGGATCACAATGGCTCAATAGCTATGTGCATATGACCAGATAAAGTGATGCTTATTGCAATGAACTCTAAGAATCAATTATACATGTGAAGTACATATATATATACATATAATTTTAAAAGATGTCATATAACAAACGACTTCCCTGTAAACTCAACAGCAATATTCTAAGTTTAGAAGATAAAATTGAGGAAAGTTTTCAACACATAAACTAATATGCATAGAGGAAAAGGGAGAGAAAAGATAAGATGGAAAGTAGAATAGTTAACTACTGAAGAATTCATAAACAATTTCCAAAACTATACAAGAGAGCTGGGGTACAGCTCAGTTGTAGAACTAGACTAATATATACAAAGCCATAGGTTGAATCTCCAAGAAGGCCTATAAGTTAATAAATAATAGTAATACAATAATTACTTAAAATAAATGCTTTCATATTAGAGAGGCCTGAATCCTCAAACAGTAAACAAAATATTCTCAATTCTTGTACCCAATGACATGAAACTACAAGAATGAAGAGCAAATAGTTTCCTTTTTTGTCCTTTCCTTTCCTTTTTCTGTTTTCTTCTTTTTTTCCTTTGATAATACTGGTGCTTGAAGTTGCTAAGGCTCTAACTACTTTATATTATTTTTCAGGCCAAGCCTCCCTTATGCAATGATCTCTTACCTATGGCTTTCACAAATGTGAGTAACAGGGATATTACACTATATCTAGCTTACTATGTTTTGGTAATTTCTCCCTTTTTTATAAAAATTGGCCCTGATATCAATCTTCTAAGTCTCTGCTTTCTAATTAGCAAGGTATATTTCATCTCAAGCTTGGACCCAGATTAGTTCCCAATGTAAACATTCAATATTGACTTCTGTTTTCTTGATACCATTAAATTCTATTGAGGTTAGTATGGATCTTTATGATGTTATAAGAACACAGAGATATCCCTTGAGTACTTTTCCCAGTTTCTTTAAATAATTATTGCAAGACATCACAAGTAGACATTAATATTTCACAAGTACCTTAAGCAGCATTCAGTTGTTTTAGTTATTTTCTTCACATATTAAGTCCAATATAATGTTATCAACTCTATATGAATATACTATATTTACAGATACGTTTCTTTACCAAAAATGAATCTGTCTCATGCTATTCTTTTATAATTAAACCCACTACTTCTCTTTGTCCCATCACAAACCTGTTTCATCCTGGTAACACATTTTTTTTTTCTGTGACTTCTAGATCATGCAATAAATAAGTTTTTAAGATTGCCTTCAAATATATAATAGATTATTCTCAATTATTGTATGCCTTAATATTGTATTGCATTTATGCGAGTTGCCTTTTGGTTCTGTTATTAGAGAATGTAGCACAATTCTTTTCCCATTCACCTGAAGAAAGCATGAATTTATTTCCATGTTTTTAGAGGAAATAATGCTGGTATAAACCTCTGTGTTTTGGCTTTGAGGTGAATGGTACATTTTATTTCTGTGAGACAATGCCTGAAGAGCTCAATTCCTGTGCTATGCTATGGGATACATATTTCATATTCTAGGAAACTGTCACAATGTTTTCAGAAGTGGCTTTCCCATTTGACATTCCTGCCATGGCCCACAGTTTCTCTGTTTCTTGATAACATTTAGTATAGTCATTATTGTATTACATGAAGTAATTCTCATCCATATTTTATGATGTCATTTTGGTTTTAATGTGCATTTATTTGATGACTAATGATGATTTTCTAGTGCTTATTTTTCACAAGATGTATTTTGCTGGTTTCAAATATTTTTTAACATTAGGTTTTAAGAGTTCTATGTAGAGTCTCAATTTGAAGTATTCTTCAGGTATAGGATTTGCAAATATTTTATCCTTGACTCTGGGTACCCTTAATCATCATCATCATTATCATCATCATCATCATCGTCATCATCATCACTATTAGTATTACTACTATTACTTTTGTATATGTATGTATGGTCCTGGGGTTTGAACTCAGGGTCCCTGAGAATTGTTGCATTTTGTTAACAATTTACCCTTTGAGTCATGCCTCACTACTGATTTTTGTAAATTAATCAGAGATAAGATTCTCAGGGACGTTATTTTATGAGATGTCTTCAAAGAGCAATACTCAAATCACAGCTTCCCAAGTAGGTAGGATGAGATACATGAGCCCTCTGCTCCCAATTTGTATTCACGACTTGTATATGAGCTTTCATTGACCAAATTTTATTTTACACTTTTATTGAGTTCTACTATATCAAGTTTCCTTTCCTATAAGTTTAATGTCTAAGTTAAGAATACTTCATCTCCAAAATTGTCAAAACATCTTTCTTTGCTTTACATTTACATCACTCTTTTTGTTTTATATGCCATGTTTTAATCCTGCTTGAAGTTAATATTTGAATTGTTATGTTTAAGTCAATGTTCATTTTTTATTCCTCCCCAATACTGTCTAACCTATCACCACTTATTAAAGAGAATATCATTGCACAAATATTTGGTTTTACTCCTTATTAAATATTCCTTGATAATAATTATGTGGATCCAATCTGGTGCCTTATAGACCCATTGAGCTGTGCAATCTTTCCTTTACAAACATACCAATTTTACACTAAAATATTTAATATTGGACAGATATATATCAAAGAGTGCTGGTCAGGTGTTTTTAGAAATTGTCAAAAACTTATATATATTAATGCCAATGAAAAACTTTAACCTTCCTAAATAAGTTATCAAAAAACTGAAATACAGGGTTCCGGGAAGATGGCAGAGGAGAAGCTGTAATCTGAACAAGCTCTCCCATAGAAAGCAGTTTTTGAGTTCCAGTAAACAGTCCTAAGCCAGAGAATCACACCAAGTGTGCCATCACAGGACAGAGAG
Source organism: Dipodomys spectabilis (assembly GCF_019054845.1). Classification (NCBI taxonomy): domain Eukaryota; kingdom Metazoa; phylum Chordata; class Mammalia; order Rodentia; family Heteromyidae; genus Dipodomys; species Dipodomys spectabilis. The sequence goes on from NW_024870689.1 coordinate 3,156,774, forward strand.
TTAGACAAGAGAGGGAAAGCCAAGGCAAGAAGACACATCTGAGCGCTTGCCAGAAGCCGCCGCGGTGGCGGCGGCAGGGTCGCGGCAGAGACTTCAGCTGGGGCCATACCTGAGCACTCACACAGAGAGTCAGGGACGAGGGAGCCAGACGCAGCGGGCGAGTGGATTCTACTCAACACCAGCAAGAACCTACAAGGAGCGGACATCTTCATCCTGCAGTTTGCAGACCAGAGACGACCCAGGATCCAAGACTATGCGTGAGTAGAAGCCCGAGGTCCTCAATCCTTCTAAGGGAGCAGAGGAAGGAAGGCCACCCCTCTCCCCCCAACACCGGTGATCTCCATCTTGGATACCGACAAAGCTCGGAGGAGCTGCCAGCTCCAACTCAGGATTTGGAACAAAACGAGTCATTTAGCAAGTCACAAGAACTTAACGGCGAAGTGACCTGCCAGACTCAGCACCATCCAGGGAAAAGTCACCCAGCTCAGGCGCCAGCCATTGGAGTGGCTTTCCTCACTGGGTAAACAGAGCCAGAGGCTGCCCCTCCCTCTAGCAGTCTCAACAATCAATTGAAAACAGAAACCCTGAGAATGGCTCCAGGCTGGGCTCTGTGAGTTTTTTTTAGAAAATAGCCCTAGGGAAAAGCTACTGATTGTTGAAAGGCCTCAAATCTACACAGAACCTAGCCTCACCACTGCATCCCTCTCTTTTGTGATTCTCAAAGCAGATCACCCTCCCATTAAACTAACCTGGGAGGGGGATCTCAAAATATTGGGTAAAGCAGAGCATTTTTCTGCTTGTTCGAACAAACTGACTTAAGAAACCAATCAAGCCACAGGACTTCAAGCTGACCAGAGACTCCAACAAGAGGCTGGTTACAGACAAAAGGGAGATACAGGATTCTTCCCACCCCTCCCAAAAAAATCAAAAAAAAAAAAAATCAAAGAACATTTTTTTTCTTTTTTTTCTTCTTCTTTTCCTTTTTTTTTTTCTTTCTTTTTTTTTTGGTACCATATATATATAAAAAAAATTTTTTTCCTTTTCTAAAAATTTTATTAATCTTTAATTTTTGCCTTTTTTGAAAAAATAATTGTTTTCCAGTAACTTTTTTTTCCTTTTATAATTTTTATTTTAGAAATACGTGAATGTGCGTTTTCCTTTCTTTTCTTGTCTTCTTTCTCTTTTTCTTTCTTTTTTAACTATCTTTTTTTTTTTTGTCTAGCTCTACTGAACTTCTGAACTTTTTTTCTCCCTTTCTCATCCTTTTCACCTTTTCCTCTCTTTTGATCTTCTTTATGTGACTTAACGCTTGTCCTGCACATCCTCAGATAAACAAGGAGTTAACTAGTAGACCCTATCCCCCATTGTGTACACACTTAATCCACAAATTTATTACTCAATTCAAAACCTCTGAGACTTAAATTCATTAATAGCAGTACTACCTCTTTATACCTATATAATATTTTAAGCACTTTTTTAAGTTTTTCACTTCTCCTCTATGTCCCTTCCCTTCTCTTAATATACTCACATTCCTCTCTAAATAGATGGTCTTTTAATCTCCATAATAATATTAATTTTTACTTTTCTATTTTTTCTGGTCTCTTTTCATTTCCCTTTCCCTTTCTTCTTTTTCTCTCTCTCTCTACTTGCATCCTACCCAACCTATTTCCTGCACTGTGATTAGGACATAGTTAACTCTCCCTGTGCCTCCCCACACCAATCTATTCCTATTTTTTTACCCACATCTCTCCCTAACCCTAATAATTGCTGGTTTTCCAAATTCTTCTCTTTGGTTCGAAGCCCATTAACATATAGTTGTTTGATTTTGAATAGATGTATCTGTTGAACTAGATTGTATCTGTAGACTATTGACTGTACAAATGCAAACTTTGATTGATGGTTGCCTTAAGATAGTGTTCTAGCACAAAACTGGTGCTATTTTCATCTCAAATGGGCAGAGTAAGCTGGAAAAACACAAGAAAAATAGCAAATCCGGATATCTCAATTCCCAATCTTGATAATCAGGGGTCAGAACAGATAATGAATAATCCAGAGGAGAGTTCCCAAATAGCTCTACAAACACTGCTGGCAAACATGATAAATGAGAAGTTTGATAAATTACAAAGGACTCTGTATGAGCATGAAAGGGAGAGAGAGGAGGCATCCCAAAAGCTAATACAGGAATATCTAGCGTGAGGAAGCTACTCAAAAAATGATACAGGATTTGCGTGAACAACTTGAGAATACTCAAAGAGAAAGGGAGGAATGACGTGAGCAGGCTGAGAACACTCAAAGAGAACTGCAGGAATCCCACGAACAGGAGGAAGCTAATCAAAGAGTAATACAGGAAATGAGAGACCAGGTAGAGAACACATAAAGATCAGTAAAGGCATTCATGGAATCCATTAACATAGAGCTGAAGGAAGTCAGGGAGACCACAAAGGGAAAGCTGAATGGAACCCCACAGAAGGAATGGGAGTCCAAAGAAACCATAACCAATCAACTAATGATTTGAGAACAAACACTGAACACCTAATTAAGGAAGTAAAGAAATTCATACAAGACCTAAAACAGAGCTTCAACAAAGAACTTGAAGCCATCAAAGCTGACCAATTAGAAGGAAAAGAGATAAAAAACAAAGTAGAGAGTCTTGACAGCAGGTTAGACCATGCAGAACATCGAATCTCAGGGATTGAAGACAGCCTAGATATTATAGAGAAAGAACATACAGCCATCCAAGACAAGTCCAAGAAATATGATAGATCTATCCAACAGTTGGAAGACACCATCAGAAGGCCTAATCTAAGGATAATGGGTGTAGAGGAGCACCTAGAAACAGAAGTTAATGGTCTAGGAAATTTGTTTAACAGGATCCTAGCAGAGAACTTCCCAAACATAGAAAACGATAGGCCTATTCAGATACAAGAAGCTCTTAGAACCCCAAATAGACCAGACCAGAAGAGGAAATTCCACCGTCACATTATAATCCTCATAGGATCAACTCAGGACAAGGAAAAGATCCTTAAAACTGTCAAGGAAAAGGGTAATCACCTATAAAGGGAAACCAATTAGAATCACCGCAGATTTCTCAGCAGAGACAATCAAAGCAAGAAGAGCCTGGAATGATGTATGGCATGCCCTAAAAACAAACAACTATCAACCAAGAAAACTGTATCAAGCTAAACTCTCCTTCATAACTGAAGGCCAAATAAAAACCTTCCATAGCAAAGAAAAATTGAAACAATACATCTCCACCAAACCAGCACTACAAAAGATTCTTAAAGATGTCCTACAGATAGAAAACCAACAAGACCGCAATAAAGGCCAAGAAATTGCACCCAAAATTTGAATCCAAGAACCATAGGAAGAACCCAGTTTTTACAGCCCCCAAGAAGTTGGATAACATGGCAGGAATTCCCAAATACCTCTCAGTCCTATCTCTTAACGTTAATGGACTGAACTCTCCAATTAAGCGACATAGACTGTCTACTTAGATTAAAAAACAAGACCCTTCTATCTGCTGCCTGCAGGAGTCACATCTTGCCCGTAGAAACAAACACATTTTCAATGTTAAAGTCTGGAAAAAAATCTGCCAAGCAAACAGACCCCATAAACAGTCCTGAGTTGCAATCCTAATATCAGATAAAATAGACTTCAAATTAAAATTTGTGAGAAGAGATAAAGAAAGTCGCCACATACTAATTAAAGGATCTCCCCTTCAGGAGCATATTACAATTCTAAGTATCTATTTGGAGCACGCAAATTTATCAAAGAAAGACAACTTTCCCTCAAATCCCATATAGATCCAAAGACATTAATTGTTGGGGACTTTAACACACCACTCTCCCCACTAGATAGATCAACTCGGCAAAAACTCAACAGAGAAATCGCAGATCTAAGCAGCTGCATAGATCAACTAGACTTAACAGACATTTACAGAACATTTCACCCAGCAGCATCAGAATAAACGTTTTTCTCAGCAGCACATGGAACGTTTTCTAAAATAGACCACATTTTAGACCACAAAGCAAACTTGTCTAAATTCAGAAACATTGAAGTTATACCTTGCATCCTCTCTGACCACAAGGGAATAAAATTAGAACTCAACACCAAAAGCCACCAAAGAATACCCGGCATCACATGGAGGCTGAACAACACACTGCTGAATCATGAGTGGGTCATGGCAGAGATTAGAAAGGAAATTTAAATGTTCATGCTATTCAACAAAAATGAACACCCAAATTACCAGCTCCTCTGGGACACAGCAAAGGCAGTACTCAGAGGCAAGTTTATAGCTCTAAGCTCCTACATCAACAAATTGGAGAGATCTGAAACTAACAATTTAATGACACATCTAAACCACCCTGAGAATGAGCAGCAAGATAAACCCCAATCCAGTAGATGGAAAGAAATAATCAAAATTAAATCAGAATTAAATGAATTAGAATCAAAGAAAACTATAGAAAGAATCAACAAAACAAAGAGTTGGTTCTTCGAAAAAATTAACAAAATTGACAGACTCTTAGCAAATCTTATCAGAAAAAGAAGAGAACACTCCCAAATTAATAAACTCAGAGATGAGAACGGAAACATCACCACGCAAACAACCAAGATTCAGAACGTTATAAGGGAATACTTCTCAAAACTTTATGCTAATAAGTTTGAGAACTTGACAGAAATGGACCTCTTCCTAGCAAATATTGACATGCCAAAACTAAACCAAGATGAGTTAAACTATCTTAACAGGCCCATATCAAGCACTGAAATAGAAACAGCAATAAGAGTCTTCATAGCTAAGAAAAGTCCAGGACCAGATGGTTTTACAGCGGAATTTTACAAGGCCTTCAAAGCAGAGCTCACACCAATACTCCTCCAACTCTTCAATGAAATTGAAAGAGAAAGCTCACTACCGAACACATTCTAGGAAGCCATGATAACCCTCATCCCAACACCAGGCAGGGACTCATCAAAGAAAGAGAACTATAGACCCATTTCTTTGATGAATATTGATGAAAAACTTCTCAACAAAACTTTGGCCAATCGACTTCAACAATTCATCCAAAATATCATACACCATGATCAAACAGGATTCATTTCAGGGATGCAAAGCTGGTTAAATATACCCAAATCAATTAATATTATTCATCACATCACAGCAGCAAGAATAAGAACCACATGGTTATCTCAATAGATGCAGAAATAGCATTCGACAAGATCCAACACCCCTTCATGATGAAGGTTTTGGAAAAATTAGGAATCCATGGAACATTCCTCAATACAATAAAGGCTGTATATGACAAACCTACAGCCAGTATTATACTCAATGGTGAAAAACTAAAGCTATTTCCTCCTAACTCAGGAAGAAGACAAGGATGCCCACTCTCTCCACTTCTCTTCAATCTAGTATTAGAATGCCTAGCTACAGCAATAAGACAAGATGCAGACATAAAGGGGATCCAAATAGGGAAAGAAGAAATAAAACTCTCCCTCTTTGCAGATGACATGATCTTGTATTTAAAGAATCCCATAGACTCCACTCCCAAATTACTCAACCTGATTCAAAACTTTGACAAAGTAGCAGGTTATATAATTAACCCCCCAAAATCAATGGCTTTTCTGTATGCCAACAATGAGAAAAGTGTGGCTGAAATTAGGAAAGCAACTCCATTCATAATAGCCCCACAAAAAATAAAATACCTAAGAATTAACTTAACTAAAGAAGTGAAGGACCTCTATGATGAAAACTTTAAAATCTTGAAAAAGGAAATCAACACAGAACTAAAAAAATGGCAAAGCCTCCCATGCTCCTGGATTGGAAAGATTAACATCGTGAAAATGGCAATACTTCCCAAGGCTATCTACAAATTCAACGCAATACCTATCAAAATTCCACCCTCATTCTTCAAGGAAATAGAAGAAACAATCCAAAAATCCATATGGAACAATAAAAGACCCCGAATAGCAAAAATGCTCCTTAACGGAAAGAACACTGCTGGAGGAATATCAATACCAAATTTCAAGCTCTACTATAAAGCCATAGTAATCAAAACAGCTTGGTATTGGCACAAGAACAGACCTCAGGACCAATGGAATAGAATTGAAAACCCAGAAATGAACCGACAGACCTTCAGCCATCTAATCTTTGATAAGGGAGCTAAATCAATAGAATGGAAGAAAGACAGCCTCTTCAGTAAATGGTGCTGGCAAAATTGGTTAACTACATGTAGAAAACTAAATCTAGTTCCTTATATACCACTCTGCACCAGAATCAACTCCAAATGGATCAAAGACCTTGAAGTCAAAGCAGACACTCTGAAAATATTACAGGATGGAATAGGAGAAACCCTAGGTCTCCTTGGCTCAGGCCGAAATTGTTTGAATAGAGACCCGGAAACACAACAAATCAAAGAAAGGTTGGACAGATGGGATTGCATAAAGTTGCAGGGCAAAGGACATAGCTAGCAAGATCAATAGAAAGCCCACGGATTGGGAGAAGATCTTTACTAGCCATACAACGGACAAGGGTGTCATATCTAAAATATACTTGGAACTCAAAAAATTAAACCCCCCAACAACAAATCCTCAAAGAAACAACTGCCCAACAAATAAGTGGGTGAAAGACTTAAAGAGAAACTTCTCTGAAGAAGAAAGAAGGATGGCCAATAGACACATGAAGAAATGTTCAACATTCCTAGCCATAAAAGGAATGCAAATCAAAACAATATTGAGATATCACCTCACCCCAGTTAGAACGGCAAAAATCAAGAACTCTAACAACAACAGATGCTGGAGGGGATGTGGACAGAAAGGAACCTTACTTCATTGTTGGTGGTAATGTAAACTTGTTCAACCACTTTGGAAAGCAGTATGGAGGTTCCTCAAAAGACTTCACATAGAACTCCCCTATGACCCAGCAATTCCACTTTGGGCATTTACCCAATGTTTACAAACAAGACCACACTAAAGCTACCAGCACAACAATGTTTATTGCAGCATTATTTACCATAGCTAAGATATGGAACCAAACCAGATGCCCCTCAGTAGATGAATGGATCAAGAAAATGTGGTTTATATACACAATGGAATTCTATGCCTCCATCAGAAAGAATGACATTGCCCCATTTGTTAGGAAATGGAAAAACTTGGAAAAAATTATATTAAGTGAAGTAAGCCAGGCCCAAAGAAACATAGGTCCCATGGTTTCCCTTATTTGCAATATCTAGTATATGTATGAGTCAAGCAGAAAAGGTCAGGTAATGTGATGTCAGGAAAATGAACCCTTAGATATGTATTTTAAGGTTTTTTTTTTTCATGCATGTGTTTCTAAGGCATTTATAAGATTATCTCTTTGTTGCTTTGTATGTCCCTCCCCCACAGTATAACCCTTGCTTTCACTATATTTGATGTCAATATAACTTGTGGATGAGATGGGGAAAAACCAGTTGTTTAAGGATACAGGTGGACCTGTTGCAACAATGAGAAGTACAAGTTGACTTGTCCAAAACGAGCTTTACAATGTCGGTGTTGGGGGGGGGGAGGAGAAGGATTGGAATGGGGGGAGGGGGGAGGCTGGGAAGGGATGTGAAGGGTAAACCAAAGGAGGAGGCTGCAATGCTTGGTAAGAAATGTATGCATTATCCTGCCCATGTAATTGTAACCCCTCTGTACGGTATGTTCACAAATAAAATAAAATTAAATTAAAAAAAAAAAACAAAAAAAACTGAAATACACATGTCTGTTATAATATACCAACAACCAAAGAACATGAAAATATCATATCATGCCTAGACATTGCATACATATAGAGATTAATAGAAATAGAAACATCAATAAGATAGCCCTGCACAGCCACTAGGTACGAATTGGAATCCTTATACAAGTGTTTGGCACTTAAAGTGATATAGACAGTTTGTTAAACATATTGGCAATCTTTAAGATATTATACATAGAGTTGCATCTATGATCCAGCATTTTCAGTCATAATTTTATTTAAAAATATATTTCAAGTTATGTCAAATGATACACATGTACAAGAATAGATATTGCAAAACCTTTTACAATAGAATATAATAAATTGTTGAAATGCCCATTGAGGATGTAATACAATTATACACATGCACGCAAAGCAACATGAAATAAATTTACATGGACTTACTTGGGAAACACTAATATTGCATTGAAAAATGGATAAAACAGACTACATTTTCTTTTTTTTTTTGGTGTGGGGTGTCCCGTAGCGGGGCATGAACTCTGGGCCTGGGCACTCTCCCTCAGCTCTTCAGCTCAAGGCTAGTGCTCTATCACTTGAGCCACAGCTCAACCTCCGGCTTTTTTCTCTTTGCTTATGTGGTGCTGAAGAATCAAACCCAGGGCTTCCTGCATGCAAGGCAAGCACTCTACTACTGACCCATCTTCCCAGCCCTATACTACATTTTCTAGTTACAATGAGATGTACAAGTCGTTATGTCAAAAATGAAGTTTAGAACTTTCGTGGGGGGGGCGGGGAGGATTGAGGGGGGGGGTCGGGGGCAGGATGGGAAGGGACGGGAAGGGGAAACAAAGGAGGAGGCTAAAATGCTTGATAAGAAATTATATGAGCTTTTTTAAATTGGCACATCTGTAGTGGTAGACTATGAAGTAATGTTTGGTCAAGTGGAGGGTATTTTCTAATGATGACAGGAAGTGACTACTAATAAATATTGGAGTATTTTGAGAGGGCAGTGATGATAAAATATTCTAGAATTTAAGGAGATGTTCATAGTCCAACTCTTAGACATTCTATGAATCATTGTACTTTATTGAAGAATTGTATTTATGCTAACCTTATTTTAGAATAGTAGTGGGTGAATCTGAGTGATAATTTAGAATTTAAAATCAGAGCATTCTGTAATGAATGAGTTTAGTACGTTGATGAATAAGACTATCAATAAAATTTTATCTGTGACATATCCTCTGAGTGACTATGTATGATATTGTGAGCCAGTAAATATTCTACAAAATTATGTAAATTGAGGGATGAAATAGGATAGAGAGGGATGAGGGATAGTGAACCTCAAGTTGCACTGTATTAGCCATGAAATGTGTCTTAGTGGTAGACTGTTTACCTTGCAAGTATGAAGCCCTGAGTTTGATTCCTCAGTACTACATAAACAAAAAAAGCTGGAATTGGCACTATGACACAAGTCGTAGATTTCTAGCATGAGGATAAGAATCTCAAGGCATTTCCAAGGCCTTGAGTTTAAGCCCCAGGACTAGCCAAAAATAAAAAAGATGCATTGTTTTAAGCCAGGCACTAGAGGCTCACGCTTTTTTCCTAGATACTCAGGAGGCTGATGATTGAGGTTTGAAGCCAACCCTGGTAGGAAAGTCTGTGAGATTCTTATCTCCAATTAAATCTCAGACAAATCTGAAATTGCTGCTGCCTCACGTGATAGAGTTCTAGTGTTCATCCAAAGGAGCTCAGGGACAGCGCTTAGACCCAGAGTTCAAACCTCAGGAGAGAAAAAAGAAAAAAAAACTCACTAAATACTATTCCTAAACTGCTTTGTCAAACTGCAATTCCCATTCAACTACTTAAAGTTAATTAAAAAATATGATAAGAATAAAATACGAGTCATTTTGGGAGCAAGACATAGGTAAAATTGAAAGGTTGTTTACAGGGGACAAAGTAAATTTTATATCAGGAAGTTTGAATTGAAATTTGTTCTTCAGTATTCTTACATCGTTTATGAAAGTGACAGTACTGCAAGTTATGGGTCAATTTCCTTGAGGAACAGATTGTATTCTGCTTTCTTTTCATAGGAAACCATACAGGTAATTTTTTTGCCACTTTTTTTTAAATTGTGAAAGTACATTACATAGGGGTTACTATTACATGGGCAAGGTAATAAGTACATTTCTTATCAAACATTGTCGCCTACTCCTTTGTTTCCCCTTCCCAATACTTCCCATCTCCCTCTCATCCCCCCCCCCACAGCCAAAGTTGTACATTTTATTTTTTGAAATAAAATCTTGTACATCATATTGTTGCAATGGGTCCACCTGTATCCCTATTTAAACAATTTCTTTTTTCCCTCACCTCCACAAATTATACCAACATCAAATAGAGTGAAAGCAGAGGATATACAGAGGGGAATGGACATACAAAGCAATAAAGAAATCATCTTATAGGTATGTTTGGAACAATCTCAAGAAAGAATACAAATTGAATCCTTATCTTGGGGTTCATTTTGCCTATCATCAAGTTAACTGACCATTTCTGCTGGTCTCAGACATAAATTAGTTACTGCAAATAAGGGATACCATAGGAGTTACATTTCTTTGGGCCTGACTTACTTCACTTAATTTATTTTTTTCCAAGTCATTCCACTTCCTAACAAATGGGGCAATTTCATTCTTTCTCATGGAGGCATAGAATTCCATTTTGTATATATGCCACATTTTCTTGATCCGTTCATCTACTGAGGGGCATCTGGGTTGGTTCTATATATTACCTTTGGTAAATATATCTGTGATAAACATGGTTGTGTTTATAGCTTTGTTTGTGAACATTCGGGTAAATGCCCCAAAGTGGGATTGCTGGGTCATAGGGGAGCTCTATGTGGAGTCTTTTGAGGAACCTCCATACTACTTTCCAAAGTGGTTGAACTAGTTTACACTCCCACCAACAACGCAGTAAGGTTCCCTTCTGTCCACATCCCCTCCAGCATCTGTTGTTGGAGTTCTTGATTTTTCCCATTCTAACTGGAGTGAGGTGGTATCTCAATGTTGTTTTGATTTGCATTTCTTTTATGGCTAGGGAGGTTGAGTATTTCTTCATGTGTCTATTGGCAATCCTTCTTTCCTCTTCAGAGAAGTTTCTAAGACTTTAGCTCGATTCCTTTTTGTCCTTCTCCTCCACAAATTATACCAACATCAAATTCAGTGAAATCAGAGGTTATACTGTGGGGGAGAGACATTAATGGTTATGTAGAAAAACAAACTTTACAACTTTGGCAGAGGGGGGCTAAAGATCAGATTGGGGGAGGTAGGGGGACTATGGGAATGGATGGGAAGAGGAAACAAAGAGGAGGCAACAATGCTTGATAAGAAATGTACCGTTATCTTGCCCATGTAATTGTAACTCCTCTGTATGGTATTCTCAGAATAAAAAAAGAAAGAAAATAATAACAAAAAAAAAGAAATGTACTCATTACCTTGTTCATGTAACTGTAACCCCTCTGTACAGTATTTTCACAATAAAAAAACTTAATTTTAAAAAAAGAAAAAAAAAGCCTTTCACTCACTTATTTATTGGGCAGTTGTTTCTTTGAAGATTTGTTGTTGGGAGATTCAATTTTTTGAGTTCCCGGTATATTTTAGATATGAGACCCTTGTCCGTTGTATGGCTAGTGAAGTACCTCTCCCAATCCATGGGCATTCTATTGTTCTTGCTCGCTATGTCCTTCGACATGCAGAAGTTCTGCAATTTCATGCAATCCCATTTGTCCAACATTTATTTGTGTTTCTAGGTATCTATTAAGAAAATTTCAGCTTGTGCCAAGGAGACCTAGGGTAGCTCTTATTCTGTTCTGTAATGTTTTCAGAGTTTCTGCTTTGACCCCGAGGTCTTTGATCCATTTGTAGTTGATTCTGCTGCAGGGTGATATATAAGGTTCTAGCTTTAGTTTTCTACAAGTATTTATCCAATTTTTTTCAGCACCATTTACTGAAGAGGCTGTCTTTCTTCCATTCTAGTTTTTTAGCTCCCTTATCATGGATTAAGTGGCTATAGATCTGTGAGTTCATTTCTGAGTTTTCAATTCTATTCCAATGATCCTGAGGTCTGTTCTTGTGTCAGTACCAAGCTGTTTTGATTACTATGGCTTTGTAGTAGTGTTTGAAATTTGGTATTGAAAGTCCTCCTGCAGTGATCTTTCTGTTGAGGATTGTTTTAGCTATCCTGGGTCTTTTATTGTTCCGTATGAATTTTTGGATTGCCTTTTCTATTTCGCTGAAGAATGAGGTTGGAATATTGATAGGTATCGCATTGAATTTGTAGATAGCCTTGGCAGGTATTGTCATTTTCACGATGTTGATCCTTCCAATTCAGGAGCATGGGAGGTTTTTCCACTTCCTAAGTTCTGTTTTGATTTCCTTTTTCAGGTTTTTAAAGTTTTCATCATAAAGGTCCTTCACTTCTTTGATTGAGTAAATTTCTACATATTTTTTTGTGCACTATTATGAATGGAGTTGCCTTCCTGATTTCACCCAAGCTTTACTCATTGTTGTCATACAGATAAGCCATTGATTATTGAGGGATAATTTTATACCCTGCTTCTTTGCCAAAGTTTTGAATCAGCTTCAGTAATTTGGAAGTGGAGTCCGTGTGATTCTTTAAAATCATGTCAACTGCAAAGAGTTTTATTACATCTCTCCCGATTTGGAACCCCTTTATGTTTGCATGTTGTCTTATTGCGGTAGCTAAGGATTCTAATACTAAGTTGAAGAGAAGTAGAGAGTGGACATCCTTCTCTCATTCCTGAGTTAAGAGGAAATGGCTTTATTTTTCCACCATTAAGTATAACGCTGGCTGTAGGTTTGTCATATATAGCCTTTATTGTATTGAGTAATGTTTCCTGGATTCCTAATTTTTTCAGACCTATCATCATAAAGTGTTTGATGGATCTTGTTAAATGCTTTGTCTGCATCTGTTGAGATAACCATGTGGTTCTTATCCTTGCTCTTTGTTGATGTAATGAGTTATATTAATTGATTTGTGTATATTGAACCAGCTTTGCATCCCTCAAATGAAACATGTTATATCGTCATGCGTGATTTTTTGGATGAATTTTTGAAGTAGATTGGCCAAAATTTTGTGGAGAAGTTTTGCGTAATATTCATCAAAGAAATGGGTCTATAGTTCTTGTTATTTGATGAGTCACTGCCTGTTTTTGGAATAAGAGTTATTATGGTTTCATAGAATGAGTTCGGTAGTGAATTTTCCCTTTCAATTTCATTGAAAAGTTGGAGGATTATTGGTTTGAGCTTTGCTTTGAAGGACTTGTAGAATTCCATTGTAAATCCATCTATTCCTGGGCTTTTCTTAGATAGGAGGTCTCTTATTGCTGCTTCTATTTCCATCCTTGACATGGGGCTGTTAAGATGGTTTATCTCATCTTGGTTCATTTTTGGCATGTCCATATTTGCTAGGAAAAGTTCCATTTATGTCAAGTTCTCAAACTTATTAATATAAAGGTTTGAGAAGCATTCCCTTATAATGTTCTGAATCTTGTTTCTGTGGTGATGTTTCCATTCCCATCTCTGAATTTATTTGGGTGTATTTTCTTTTTCTGATAAGATTTGCTAACGGTCTTTCAGTTTAGTTAATTTTTTCGAAGAACCAACTCTTTGTTTTGTGGATTTTTTCTATGGATTTTTTAAAAAATTCTAATTCATTTAATTTTAAGTATTTCTCTCCATCTACTGGGTTGGGGTTTATCTTGTTGTTCTTTTTCAAGGAGGTTCAGATATCTCATAAAATTGTTGGTTTAAGATCTCTCCAATTTGTTGATTTAGGAACTCAGAGCTATAAAATTCCTTCTGAGTACTGCCTTTGCTCTGTCCCAGAAGAGCTGGTAATTTGTGTGTTCCTTTTTGTTGAATATCATGAATATTTGAATTTACTTACTAATCTCTTCCCTGACACACTGGTGATTCAACATTATGTTGTTAGCCTCCATGTGTTACAGGACTTTCTTTGGTGGCTTTTGGTGTTGAGTTCTAATTTTATTCCCTTGTGGTGTGAGAGAATGCATGGTAAAACTTCAATGTTTCTGAATGTGGACAAGTTTGCTTCATGACCTAAAATGGGGTCTATTTTGGAAACTGTTCCATGTGATGCTGAGAAAAACTTGTATTGTGATGCTGCTGGGTGAAATATTCGGTAGATGTTCGTTATATCTAGTTGATCTATTCAGTTGTTTAGATCTGCAGTTTTTCTGTTGAGTTTTTGCTGATTTAATCTATCTCGTGGGTATAGTGGTGATTTAAATTCTTCAACAATTTATGTCTTTGGATCTATGTGAGATTTGAGGGAAAGTAGTGTTTCTTGGATAAATCTGGGTGATCCGTTGTTTGCCAAATAGAGATTTAGAATTTTAATATCCTCCTGAAGGGGAGATCCCTTAATTAGTATGTAGCGACCTTCTTTACGTCTTCTCACTCATTGTAATTTGAAGTCTATTTTATCTGGTATCAGGATTGCCATTCAAGCCTCTTTATGGGGGCCATTTGCTTGGTAGAATTTGTTCCAGCCTTTCACTTTCAAAATGTGTTTGTATGAGCAAGGTGTGACTCCTGAAGGCAGCAGATAGAAGGATCTTGCTTTTTAATCCAACTAGACAGTCTGTCACTTAATTGGAGAGTTAATTCCATTAATGTTGAGAGTTAGGACTGAGAAGTGTTTGGGAGTTCCTGCAATGCTATGCAACTTCTTGGGGGCTGGAGCAACTGGATTCTTCCTATAGTTCTTGGATTCTCAGTTTGGGTGCGGTTTCTTCGTCTTTATTGTGCTCTTGTTGGTTTCCTATGTGTAGCACATCGTTAATTTTTTATTGGGCTGGTTTGTTGGAGATATATTATTTCAGTTTTTCTTTGCTATGGAAGGCTTTTATTTTACTTTCAGTTATGAAAGAGAGCTTAGCTGGTTACAGTAAGCTTGATTGATAGTTGTTTTTCCTTAGGACATGGCCTACATCATTCCAGGCTCTTCTTGATTTAATTGTCTCCACTGAGAAATCTGAGCTGATTCGAATTGGTTTCCCTTTGTAAGTATTTGATCTTTTCTACTTGACAGCTTTTAGGATTTTTTCCTTGGAATTGGTCAAGTGTGGATTATAATGTAATGGTGAGATATCCTGCCCTAGTCTGGTCTATTTGGGGTTCAAAAAGTTTCTTGTATCTAAATAGGCTTATCTTATTGCATGTTTGGGAAGTTCTCTGCTAGGATCATGTTAACCAAATTTCCTAGACCATTAACTTCTGTTTCTAGGTGCTCCTCTACACCAATTATCCTCAGATTAAGCCTTCTGAGAGTGTCTTCCAAATGTTTAATAGATCTATCATATCTCTTGGATTTGTCTTGGATGGTTGTATGTTCTTTCTCTGTAATAACCTAGCTGTTCTCAATCCCTCAAATTTGCTCCTCTGCATGGTCTAACCTACTGTCGAGATTTTCTACTTTGTTTTTTATTTCTTTTCCTTCTAATTGGGCAGCTTTTATGGCTTCAAATTCTTTGTTGGAGCTTTGTTTTAGATCTTGTATGAAATTCTTTACTTCCTTAATTCGGTGTTGTGTTAATTCTCAAATCACTTACTTGATTGTTTATGGTTTCCTTGTACTCCCATTCCTTCTGTTGGGCTCCATTCATTATTGCCTTTGTGGTCTCCCTGAATTCTTTCAGCTTTCTGTTTATGGATTCCATGAATGCCTATGTTGATCTTTGTCTATTGTCATCCTGCTCTCCCAAGTCCTGTATTACTCTTTGATTAGCTTCCTCATGTTCATGCATTTCCTGTATTTCTCTTTGACTGTTCTCATCCTGCTCATGCAATTCCTGTATCAATCTTTGAGGAGCTTCCTCACTCTCATAAGATTCCAGTATTAATCTTTGGTTTGCCTTTCTCTCCCTATCACGCTCACATTGAATCCTTTGCAGGTTTTCAATCATTTCATTCACCATGTTTACCAGTAGCATTTGTAGAGATTTTTGGGAACTCTTTTCTGGATTATATATTAACTATGCTGTCAACTGATTTTCCTGAGTGGGAGTTCAGATAACTGGGCTTCCAATTTTCCTTGTGTTTTTCTGGCTTGTTCTGCCCAGTCGGTATGAAAGTAACACCAATTTTTTGCTAGAACAAAATTTTAAGGCAAGTATAATCAAAGTTCTGTAGTTGCACAGACAAAAGTCTGCAGATACAATATTTTTCAACAGATACAATTTATTCAATATCAAACAACTATGGCGTAATGGGCTAAGAACAGCAAAGAAGAATTTGGCAAACCACAAATTATTAATTTTATGCAGAAATGTGGGCAAAAATAGGATTAGAGGGATGTGGAGAGGTGAGTGAATTTAACCAAGTCCTAATCTTAGAGAGGGAAATGTATTAGACAGAATGATAGAAGCGAGATTAAGAAAAAATGGAAATAAAAATTTTAAATTTAAAAAGTGAAACACTTAAAATTATGTGTTTAAGGATGATATTGAGAGATGAAAATGATAGGATGAGAGGAAGGGAGGGATAGAAAGCAGACATGAAAAACTAAAAAAACAAAATTCTTAAAATTAGTTACTTGAAAATTATATAGGTATAAAGAGAGATAATACTGCTCTTAAAGAATTTTTCTTTTGGGTCCAGTCGTGGGGCCTGAACTCTGGGCCTGGGCGCTGTCCCTCAGCTCTTCAGCTCAAGGCTAGCGCTCTACCACTTGAGCCACAGCGCCACTTCAGGGTTTTTTCTTTTTGCTTATGTGGTGCTGAGGAATTGAACCCAGGGCCTCGAGCATGCAAGGCAAGCACTCTACCACTGAGCCACCTTCCCAGCCCTGCTCTTAAAGAATTTTAGCCTAAAAGGTTGTGAACTGAGTAATAAATTTCTGGATTAAGTGTGTACACAACGGGGCATAATGTCTAATATACGACGATGGGTAAATATCTGGGGATGATCAAAATAACAATTAAGTCTCACAAAAAAGAAAGAGAAAAAAATGAAAAGAATAAAAAAATAAGGACCAAAAGGTCAGAAGAGATTTTTCTTAAAAGCACACACACACACATTTACACATAAAATAATGATGAGAAGAAAAAGATTAATAGAAAACATTATTTTTTTAAAAAATTAAAATTAAAGTAAGGTACAAAAGACTTCTTTGATTTTTTTTTGTGGGGGTAGAATGTGAAGATACTCTATATCCCCTGTGTCCATAACCTGTCTCTTGGTGGATTTTCTGGTCTGCTTGTGGTGTTTGTTTTTCCTGTGGCTTGATTAGTTGCTTAAGTCAATTTGTTTGAGCAGGCAGAAAAATGCTCGGCATTACCCATAATTTTGTGATCCTACTCCCAGGCTAGTTCAGTGGGAGGGAGATTTGCTTTGAGTATCACAAAAGAGGGAGATGGCTGTTTCTTCTAGTTTTGAGATGCTGTGATGAGTCTAGGTTCTGGGTAGGGTTGAGGCCTTTCAGCAAACAGTTGCTTTTCCCTGAGGTGCTAGCTTCTGTGATACACAGCCCAGTCTGGATTCATTCTCAGCATTTATGTTTACTGAATTTCAATTGATTGTCAAGGCTGCTGTAGGGAGGGACAGCCTCTGGCTCTGTTTACAGAGTGAAGAAAGTCACTCCTCTAAGGGCGGAGCTTCATTGCCTGGGCTGGGTGATTTCTCTTGCGTGGAACTGAGCCTGGCAAGTCAGGTCAGGTTCCTGTGACCTCCTAAATGGATCTTGTTTTCTTCCAAGTCTGAGTTGGAGATAGTTGTTCAAATGGGCCTTTTTCAGTATCAAAGATGGAGATCTCCGGTGGTGGTGGCAGGGAGGAGTGGCCTTACCTCCTCTGCTCCCTGAGAAGGAGTGAGGATGTCAGCATTCTACTCACGTCAGAGTCTTGGTTCCTTGGCCATCTCTGGTTTGCTATCTGCAGTATGAAGATATCTGCTCCTTGTCAGTTCTTACTGGTGGTGAGTAGAATCCGCTGTCCCGCTGTGTCTGGCAACTTTGTCCTGGACAATTTGTTATAGGTATGGCTGCTATGGCCGCTACCACTGTTGCCACGGCCGCCACAGCTGTGGCTACCAGCAAGTTCTCTGATCTGTGTCCTTGCTTGGATTTTCCCTGTCTGGCCAAACTCTGTGTACTGTGAAGCGACACTTGGTGTGATTCTCTAGCCTAGGACTGTTCACTGGAACAGTAAAACTGCTTTCAGTGTTAGAGCTTGTTTAGCTCTAGTTTCACCTCCACTCTCCCTCTGAACACATTTTTGACTCTTATTGAAGTATATCTGATATTTTTAAGTAGATTTGTCCAAATATAATTAATTTAATCAATTATTTCATTAGGACAATGTTGGCCAAATTTATTTCCAGTAAATATTATCCCTTATAATAAATGAGAACATGCTGTGCCAGTCTCCTATTGATATGACAAAATACTTTATAAAATTAACTTCAAAGGAGGAAAGATTAATCTTGGTTTCTGATTTTATACCTTTCAATTTACATTTCTTATTCTCATTGCTTTTGGTTGGTGGTGGTACAGTACCCCATATCAGGAAGATGTGATGGAGTTTGTGTATTCATGGAAGCGAGGAAGTTAAGAAAAGGAAGAATAAGAGTGAGAAAGGGAGAAAGGGGAGGAGGAGAAGAAGGAGAGGGAGAAGGAAAAGGAGAAGGAGACAGAGAAGTAAACGAAGGAAGAGGAAGAAAGGACTTTGATATTAAACCTTCTTTGATCACAAGTTCTCAGTGACCTAATCTCTATTACTATGCCCACGCGAAAGGTTTCACCTCTTTATGGCAACATAGTGAAACCAAATTATTAATCCAAATCCTTTATAATTTTAGATTTAATTTCTAGACTAGTGGGTAGATCTTTCTATACAATTGTGATAACTTCTATTCTTAAATACCTGAGATGCTATTTGGCATAGAGGTGGTTTGGTTATACCATTGCTGAAGAGATGAATGAAATATTTTGAGTGAAAATACATTTTATTTAACGGATAAGGATGCTCCCAGAAGCTTCATTTTGTGACCTTCAAAAATGACTATTTCATCTAACTCATAATGACTTGAATTTTTCATAATTTTATGACATTTCTATTCAAGTATTTGTCATCTATAGTGAAGTTCTTTCCTTCAAGTTGAAGGAAAAATAAATACTATCATGATCACTTATCAGAATTATTCTTTAGAGAGTAGGTATAAAATGAATTTCCTAACATTCAAAAATTAGTTATCTTCAAGTCTATAGGAATAATTGGATAAGTGATTAAATATCTTGCTTTAGTTTTTTTATGAGGTTGATTCAATTTCTAAAAATCACTGTTGACATAAAATACATGAAATTCACTGTTTCTCTGAAATGACTTAGTAATCAAACCTCAGAAATACATGACTAGTAATCAAGATTTTTATATACTCACAAAATGTATGAATTTAAAAGACCTAAAAAAGTTTAGGTTTAAAAGAATAGAAAATCACAGTATGTAATATTGGTCACAGTATATAATATTTAATTTAATGAAAAATTGCTTCATTCACCCTGACAGAGCCTTTTACTTTTTAGCTTACATGAGAAATTTGATTAACGATCCCTTTTTTGCTTTTGAATAATAGAGTATTGCAATTTGTCTAAAGATTCTGTCATTTAAACCTTTGAGTGCATATTTTTTCATAAAAATGAAAAATATTTTTCACAATGCAGGTTCAGGTTTAATAACTGAATAAATATCTAAATGTTAATTTGTTAAATTGAGCATCTAGAATTCAAATAATACAATTTATTTTATTCTTGGATATATTAAATCTGTGCTACATATGGCTGTCTCAAGCTTGTAATCCTCGCTACTCAGGAAGCTGGGGTTCAAAGTCAGCCTTGGCAAGAAAGTTTGTGAGACACATCTCAATTAATCACACACACACATTACAACACACACACACACACACACACACACACACACACACACACACACACACACACACACACACACAAAGCTAGAAATAGAATTGTGGCTCAAATGATAGAGCAATACCCTTGAGGAAAAAAACAACAACTAAGGTATAGGTCTTGAGTTAAAATCACAAGAACAAAACACACACACATGCAATATTATGTCTAAATGCTTATTTTAGTTTGAAGAAATAAACAATATCATGAAAAGTCATATTTGTTACATATCTTGGACCATTTGAGAAGTTGTTTTTAGTATAATTTGTCTTAAGATATAACATAGGCTATTAAAATTAATATTAATCTAGTTAATATTTATAATTACTCATAACACCTTAGAGTACAACAGTTGGGATTTTTTCTATTGCCATAAGAAATATTCTGAGTAAAAGGAAGAGAGGAATATAAGATGAAAGAAGAAAGAAAGAAAGAAAAAAGAAAGAAAGAAAGAAAGAAGGAAAGGAAGAAAGAAGGAAAAGAAGAAAGAAAGGAAAAAGATAGGAACGAGAGAAAGAGAGAGGTAGGGATGGCGGGAAGGAAGGAGGAAGCAAAGAAGAAAGGAAAGAAAGAAGGGAGGGAGAAAGGATGGGACAAAACAATTTAATTCATAAAATCTATTTAGCCCAACATAAACTCCATGTAATGAATCCTTTAGTAAAGTCAAGTTTGCAATTTTCTTCTTCGCATGTTATCCATGCATGAATGAAACCAACAAATGAAGGATCATAAATAACTAGGTGAATCTGTTTGCATTTGTAGTAATATGTATGAAAATCTTTTTCTCATTTTTTATACATCATCAAATAACTATTTACAAACAATTTACATTTAGTTATAAATATTCTAAAAATTGATGAAACTAAAGGATTTCAATATATTATATAATGTGAGTACAAGTATTTTTAACGTTATTAATATTAAAATCTTCACGTTATATTAATTATAAAAATTTTATTATGCATTTTATCAGGTTAATTAGCATCCTCTGATTTTGGTGTCTGTGGGAGTCCTAATAGCAGACCATAATTAAAATCAAATGAAATCTTGATTTGAGATTTCCCAAATTGCTTGATGTAGGCATTCAAAGTTATAAATTTTCCACTAAGTATTGCATTTAATATGTCCCAAAGGAGCTGTTATTTTGTGTATTCATTTTTGTTAACTTCCAGAAACTTTCAGATTTCTATTCGAATCTCTTCAGTGCCCCACTGGTCATACAGCAGTGTGTTGTTCACTCTTCATGGGTTTGACCTTTTTTTGGTTTTTGCTTTAGCTGTTTAATTCTAAGTTTATTCTGTTGTGGTCTGAAAAGATATGTGAATTCAATTAATTTTCTTTCAATTTGGACAGAATTTCTGTGTGACATAGGATAGGTTCTATTTTGGAGAATCTTCCATGACCTGCTGTGAAGAATGTATATACTGATACTGAATGTATATTCTGTAGATATCTGTTAGGGGTAGGTGGTCAATGTAGTTAGCTAGGTCTTCAGTTTATTGGTTGAGTTTTTCCAGTATAACCAATCAATGGATAACAATAATGGTTTGAGATGTGTTTTTAGGTTGTGTAGTATTTGGTTGATGCTGTAGGGTGGTCCAGGATTGAGGGCATTGATATCTACACTTGTTATATCGTCCTAATTGAGAGTTGCCTTTATCAATATGTAATGTCTCTACCTACTAATTTTAATTTGAATTCTATTTTATCTTATTTTAGTAATTCTACTGTGGCCTGTTTATGGTGTCCATTTACTTGAAAATTTTCCTTCCAGCCTTTCAGTTTAAGTATGTTTGTTTTTGTCAATAAAATGTATCTCTTGTGGACACTGGATGGATGTGTCTTGTTTTTTGAGACTACTATCTGATCTGTTTTCTAATTGGAAATTTAATTCCATTGATATTGAAAGTTAAGACTGAGAAATATCTGATAAGCCCTGCTATTTTATACCCCTGCTATTAGGAGTTGTGCCTCACCTACTGTTAATATATTTACCTTGTTCTCTGCTAGGGAACATTTATATAACCAGTTCCTGTTCTTCTTGATCTTCTCTATATAGAGTATATTTAATTAACTTCTACCCTGATGATTTGGTGGAGATATGTTGTTTCACGCTTTCTTTGTCATGAAATATTTTATATGTCCTTTAAATGTAAAGGAGAGTTTGGCTTGGGACTGTATTCACAATTGGTAGTTGTTTACCCTTAATGTTTGTCATATATTATGCCAGGCTCTCTTTTTTATGGCTAGAAAAGTTAAGCATTTCTTCATGAGACTAATGGCCATTTTTATTTCCTCTTCAGAGAAGTCTCTAAGTCATTAGCCCACTTAGTTATGGAGCAGTTGTTTCTTTGAGGATTTGTTGTCAGGTGATTTAATTTTTTGAGTCCTAAGTATATTTTAGATATAAAACCTCGTCCGTTTTATGACTCGTGAAGATCTTCTCCCAGAACGTGGGTTTTCTATTGATCTTGCTAGCTATGACTTTTGCCTTGCAGAAGCTCTGATGTTTCATGCAAACCCAATTGTCCAAACTGTCTTAGATTTCTTTTGTTTCCAGTTCTCTATTAAGAAAATTTCGGCTTGTTCTAAAAAGCCCTAGAATTTCTCCTATTCCTTCACGTAATGTTTTCATGGTGTCTTCTTTTATTTTGAGGTCTTTGATCTATTTGGAATTGATTCTTGTGCAGGGTGATATTTTGATCTATTTGGAATTGATTCTTGTGCAGGGTGATATATACATATCTACCTTTAGTTTTCTTCAGGTGTTGAAGCAATTTTGTCAATACCATTTACTCAAAAGGCTGTCTTTCTTCCATCCTATTTTTTAGCTCCCTTGTCAAAGATTAGGTGGCTATAGGTCAGTGGGTTTATTTCTGAGTCTTCAGTCTTATTCCATTGATCCTCAGGTCTGTTCTTGTGCCAGTACTAAGCCGTTCTTTTACTATGGCTTTTTAGTAGAGTTTGAAATTTGGAACTGATAGTGCTCCAGTGCTGTTCTTTCTGCTATGGTTTGGCAAACCCACAGCTAGCATTATACTTAATGTTGAAAATTTAAAGCCATTTCTTATAAATTCAGGAATGAGATAAAAATGACTGCTCTCTCCACTACTCTTCAACTTAGTATTAGAATGCTAGCTGGGGCAATAATACAAGATGCAAATTTAAAGGGATCCAAATAGGGAAAGATGAAGTAAAACTCTCCCTCTTTGCAGATGATATGATCCTGTATTTAAAGAACCGCATGGACTCCACTCCCAAATTATTGAGCTGATCAGAAACTTTGGCAAACTAGCCAAGAATAAAGTTCACCCTCAGAAATCAATGGCTTTCCTGTATTCCAATAATGATAAGAATACAGGTGATATTAGGAAAGCAACCCCTTTTTAAAAGCCACACAAGAAATAAAATATATAGGAGTTAAGAGGTGAAGGACCTCTATGACGGAAATTATAAAAACCTGAAAAAGAAAATGAAAGCAGAACTAAGGAAGTGGGAAACCACCCATGGTCATGGATTGGGAGGAATAACATCATGAAAATGACAATACTGCCAAAGGCTAAATCCAAATTCAATGTGATACCTACCAATATCCCAATCTCACTCCTCAATGAAATAGAAGTAATCCAAAAATTCATATGCAACAATAAAAAACCCAAATAGCACAGAGATTTTTTTAGTGATCCTCATTTTGTATTACCACTTTGATTCTACAAAGTAATCTATGGATTTTAACTTTATTCCCTCCGTTTGGATAAAGCTCAAAAAACACTGCCTCTAACTCCCAAGACACTTAACTCTTAGGTCTGGACAATTGTTCCTAGATAGTGGATTACTTAATTGTATTTTGAACGCATAAAACATGCATATAAAAATCTCACATTTTGTCTCATGAGAAAACAGCCTTTTATCCACTCTCAAATTTATTTCCTGAAAGGCATTTTTAGAGAGAATCTGTTTTCATTTTTAGATGAAAGGCTTGTAGGAAACTATTTTCATAATCTGGCTTCTCCTCCAGCACCTCAACACCTAAACCACAAATTTCAAAACGGATTTACAAGAAACAATACAAAAACCAAACACTGGGAATGCTCAGATGCAGAACATTTTACAAAACCCAGAATATAACTCTGCTGTCTGAGGGAGGGGCTCTCTGAATAAATTAACAAACAAACCCAAAAGAGCATCCAGGAGTATTGGATGTGAGTGTCCCTGGCTGCTACTCCATGGACAAGGAGCATGGAATGGCTTCCTAAGCCTGCTGGCGAATGTGTGGAGGAAAGTTTCCTTGCCAGTCTGAGTACAAAAGTTGGCATCACCCCGCTTGAGCCTGTCTTTTTTGTCTTTTCCCCACAGCAGAGCAGAATCAACCCCTCCTCCACGGCTGATAAATACTGTACAAACTGATCCACAGAGTGGTATCTGTTCAGTCTGCACTCCTTCCTAGGTGGGTGGACCCTGTCCCATAGTGTGCGTGTGCTCCCAGGGGCTGATCCTCATGGAACCGGTCCAAGGAGTAGGGGGGTGCTAGATGTGAGTCAGTGGCACTGTGTCATTCATGCATCAGCCTCCAGGTTGCTGCCCTAGCCCAACAGCAGGTGCAGCCTGATCTTCTCCCACAGTCCCAGGCGAGGGGTGCTCACAAGGGCCTGAGGTGGGCAGGCTTCCACTAGGATCACCAGAGGGACCAGCATGCCAGATGAAGTGGCTGCGGCCTGAATTAATTATTAATTATTTAATTAATTGTTTAATGGAGCAGGTTTTTTTTTTTTTGCCAGTTGAGGGGCTTGAACTCTGGGCCTGGGCACTGTCCCTAAGCTCTTCAGTTCAAGACCAGTGCTCTACCACTTGAGCCATAATGCCACTTCCAGTTTTTTCTGCTAATGTAGTGCTGAGGAATTGAACCCAGGGCCTCATACATGCAAGGCAAGCACTCTACAACTGAGCCACCTTCTCAGCCTAGGAGCAGTTTTAAAAAAAATGATTCACATTACTGTATGATATTATTGGAGAGTATTTTTTCTTCCATATGTGCCCAAAGCACAATGAAATTTATACAGATTTGAACTCACGGTTGGAAGAGTGTCCTACATACCACCATAAGTATTGTGGCATTTGTCCGAATTGACAGAATAACTTTCTAGAACATCTAATATGCTATGTCATAGACCTTTTGTAGCCACCTTATTTCCCCAACAGGCATGGCCTGGCTTCCTTGCTGCTCCCTGTGCATTTAACAGTTTCGTTAATATGCAGTAGGCTCTCGTGTACAGCCCCCTGTCACTCTATGTTTTCCCCCAAAAGAACACGTATGCACAATGCTTCCGATTGTAGGCTTAAAAAGAAACATATTTAGGATTCATGAATACTAGAATATATCAAAAACACTAACATTTTAATAGAGCTAGAAAAATAAATAGAATGTGCATTTTATAAACATCATGACAAAAAGAAAAATACAGGTTTTCCCAGGAATGAGGGTAGGAATCTCTAAATCTAGATTGGCTTCTAAGTTGCCTTCAGAAACATATTCTGCCTCAGAGTCCTAAAAGGGATTTACTTCCTCACTAAAGACAGGGTTTTCTTCCTGAGTCCAAGGAGGGACAGACTCTAATTTCTCAATTGGAAATTGGATCCCCTGCAGGAGGACAGATTCGTCAGGATATTCTGTAAGGAAAGATTCCCTTTCCTCAACTGAATCTAGATTTAGGACCTCACTTACTGGTTTTCCTGAAGATACACTGGGGTCATTTTCCATTAGCACACATTTACCCTGCATTCCAAGACATGTATTTTTTTTACTTGTTTGGACCTAATCTAGGTGGATTATGAACATCGATGGAAGACATTCTGGATCATCTTCTTCCTTGGTGGTAAGTGAAGGTACACCTGCTTCACATGTGGGGTTCAGAAGCAGTGGGATGTCCACAGGACTCAAAACCTGCTTGGGCCTTTCTATATATTAAAAAAGCACCCTCTATGTTCACATGCTTTCTGGAGATCAGTAATGGTTTCTGATCTCCATGAGTCATCATAAACGACATCACTGATGGGTTCTTTATCTGGAGATCTGCAGGAGCTGCTCTACTGTGATGCAAACCTGAGCATGGAAATAGGTACAGGAGTCTTAGAACTCTAGAAGTTAAGGTGTGACTAAACTTTCATGAGAATCTAATGGGGGAAGCTGTAGAACTTGAGTTTGGACTGAACACTGATGAGAAGTTAGAATGTTTCTAACGAGTTGCTAATTCCAAGTTCTTTCAGAGGAGAACAGATATTACCTGGCAAAGAATATCCATAAAAGGATATTTTGACAAGCTGGGGAGTACTATGGACTCTATGCCCATATGGCCCATGCCTAGAGACCCAGGTTCCATCCATACTCACCAGATCTGAGGTATCTAAACAGGACTTCTTCCACTTTTTCTTGGTCTCATGGGCCATGCGTTCCTCTAGCTGATCCAGAAGAATATGTAAGCAGAAGAGCAAGTCTGAAGAGGGCATGTTGAGCTTGACATACTGTGTAAGTTCTTTCAGGGTGTCATGGTTTTTGTTCTAATAGAAATCATCAAGGTAGAAGTCCATCCACATAGGGAAGATGGAACAAACTATGCTATGGGCAGATTGGTGACAAGGAAAATGAGAGCCTTTCCTCCCCATCCTGAGCTTTGTACTATTGCCTCTTTCTGGCGGGACTGGCATGTTGTAGGAAGAGACTCCTGAAAGCAGGATGCTCCTCACAACGCACTTCTAGAAATTTCTCAAATATAATCATCTAAAATTCTCCCTATGATAGGAGGAGAAGGTTGTTTCCCCACTTGATCTGACGTGCTATACATAGCCCTCTTCATCATTCATGAGAGTCCAAAACCACAACCACATCCACACTGTGTAATCTGTTGTCCACTGAAGTGCCAAGCCTCAACCCCCTGGTGAAAATCACAACTGGTGTGCAAAAAAGGAAGTTGAATTTGATTCAGAAACCTCAAAGATACCCAGTTTTCAAAGACAGAACTTCTCTTTGTGCCACGTCCACTTACTTCTTAATCCTGTTCATCTTCCTCTCAGTTACAGTAGAAGGATCTGTACCAATGGGAGGAGAGAAGGAACTTAAATCTATGCTTCTTCTCTGAACTAACAGGACACACATGGTACTGGTTAAGTCACATATGGTAATGTAAACATAACAGACAAAAAGTGGAGATATATCTATGCAATTTCATGGAAATTCTGTGAGGATGCTTATTAGCATCTGTCCAAATAAATGTCCCATGGCTCATGCCTCTAATCCTACTAATCAGGAGGGTGAGATCTAAGGATGACAGTTTTAACCCAGTCTAGTTTGTAAAATTAGACACTTACCTTCACTTAACCAGCCAAAGGCCATACCTGGACTTGGGGCTTAAATGGTAGAGTGATACGAATGGAACAGCACTCAGGCCCCAAGTTCAAGTTCCATTCTTTCTTCCATCTATATTCCTTCAAAGGCATCCAAGATAGTGATTTCCTAGGTGAGGGTGGACGTTGGGTGACACTGGCTCATTCCTTTAATCCTAGTCTCTCGGCAAGCAAACTGTTAAGGCACCACTAGCTTCTGAGGAAAATGAAATGTTCTGGCAGGCCACTCCTAAGGAGTTATCCAGGGAGTGCACTTCTTTGTCTCAAGCCAAGCTCCTGTGATAAAACCCCAGTGAAACAGTCTTAGAGAGGTACCAACTATTTCAATAATCTGCCAGGGGGTCTCATCAGTCCTGGGTTTGAATGAGGAGCACTCACTTTTAAACAATATTCAGCAACTGCTCCATTGTCCCCCGCTCTCTTTAGTGGTGGTGGAAGTTTCCAAGAGATCACCTTTCTGGTAGGCAGGGACCAGGTCCATTACCAGTATTTCCAACAGGCCTGAGTCCAAGCTCCATATATTATAAGGCACATTCAGGGTTTTGGCAGACTCATTATCACACTGAGGTGGTAAAAATAATGGATCTTTGAAACATGGAAATAGGAGTACACTTCAAAATGAGTAATAGAGTGAATTGAAAAGCACACAGTAAATATTTTCTTAATATACACATATAAAAGCACACAAGAAGAAGCCTGTGCTGTGGGCTAGAATGAGATTAAATAGATTTCCTGTCATAGTTACACCTGGCCTGAGTTGCCTTGTGATCCCCTTGGTTTCTTCTTATAAAAAGGCCTGAGACATTGGATTCGTGGTTTGGCACTGATCCAATGTCTGCAGTATCGAGTGAGGCACTCACCCCTCTCATGCCTGGGACCTGATTCTCTTGAACTTTGAAAACAACACAGGAATGTCTTCCTTGATCCTGAGCCACAGGCCAAGTGAGCTGGCTTGAGCTGACTGTAAGTTACAGTTGCCTGGGTCTCAGAGTTCCATATTCTATTCCATTGTGAGGGAAGTAGTGTCATCTCTCAAAGCCCAATGATGTAAGCTTCTTACTCACATAAGACCATCCCAAAGACAAACTGGAGGCTGAAATTTTCCCTCCCACATCACTCTATACAAATGTGGACATTGTGAAATCCCAACATGCTCAGATAGGCCTAGGAACCAACACGGTCTCAGCCTCAAGGAAGCTTTCCTAGGTCAGATCCGTGCCTTATTTGTCACTATTCCTCTCATCCTGCAAAAATCATTTTGCGTCTCAGGGACCTCTCAGCCTGCCATGTGCTTCTTGCATCTATTTCCGACATCTACTTCCTAGGACACTGTTTGGTTTATGTTTCCTAATCTTCTGTTTGCTCTTGAAGCCCCTGTGTGCTGTAATCTGTGAAAAAGGCAAGTATTTAGAGGTGGGAAAAATTATAAAAGTATTGGAAAAAACCTTACACATATAGTCAGACATTTTTACACGTGTACATTCTTTTAAGATAAAAGACTATTTTTGATACTTTTGTCATATTTTATGACAGAGGGGAAAGGGAGAAGGGAAGAGGTGCTGCATTGTCTTGTCATAATTCTATGATTATTATTTTTTGGGGTGGGTGTCCAGTCGTGGGGCCTGAACTCTGGGCCTGGGCGCTGTCTCTAAGCTCTTCAGCTCAAGGCTAGCGATCTACCATTTGAGCCACAGTGCCACTTCTGGCTTTTTTCTTTTTTTGCTTATGTGGTCCTGAGGAATCAAACAGGGGCCTCATGCATGCAAGACAAGCTCTCTACCACTGAGCCAGCTTCCCTTCCCCTTAATGATTATTATTTAAAACTATATTTGAAGGAATGTAAGATTTAAAGATAAAAAACCGTGCTCCTGTTCTTTTTATAAGCTAGTCGTTTATAAAGTGTTCCTCACTAAAGTCTTGTCACCTGTGTCTCATGAACTATCCTCCTTCAAAATAATCAAGAAAAACCTTCACTAATAAGTGGGCTGTTGTCCAATCTCTGGATAAGAATTTAAGATACAATATTGCGGTGACTCTCTGTGTGTACATCTGTATGGGAATGTGTGTGTGTGTGTGTGTGTGTGTGTGTGTGTATGTGTGCAAATGTGTGTCAGTGCATATGTGTGTTTTAGGACTTGAACTCCGGGGCTATATGACAATCACAAATATCTTTCCCTTAACTGTAGTGCTACCAATTGTGCCACAGTTCTGCTGGAAGCTTTTTGGAGTGAACTGGAGAGGAAAGACATACAATTTCCTGATCAGGCTATCTGAACTAAATCTCAGGTCTCAACCTCCTGATTAGCTATAGTTATAATTATGAGCCTCCAGAACCTGGTGATAAAACATTGCTACTGGAGGCAATGGGTTTGAAAGTTTCAGTTGAGCCACACAACACTCTATACCATAATACAGCAACAGCAGCTGGGTGCTGGTGGCTCAAGCCTGTAATCTTAGCTATTCAGGAGGCTGAGATCTGAGGATCGTGGTTCAAAGCCAGCCCGGGCAGGAAAGACTGTGAGACTCCTATCTCCAATAAACCACTAGAAAACAGGAAGTGGCGCTCTGGCTCAAGTGGTAGAGCGCCCGTCTTGAGCTGAACAGTGCAGAGACAGAGTTCAGGCCCTGAGTACAAGCCCTATGAACAAAACAAAAAACGAAAAACAAAAAACAGCAACAGCAAAGCCGTATATCAAAATACAATAATAAGATATAATTAGAATATAAGTTAGGGATACAGTCTGCTAGCATAACTTTCAGGAAACCTTGGTCTTAATAATTTAGCATCACAAAACCAAACAAAATGAGATAATTTTAGTAGACTCCACAAATTTTTAATTCCATCATATAATAATTTCAAAACATTATAAAAACAGGAAAACATTCATAATTATAAGGAGAATTTAAAAAAGATAAAAGATGGCAGGTTATGAAATGGAAAATTCTTGTCATGGTGGATATATAGTGGTATTGTCATGGTGAATATGCGATAAAGTTCTTCGGAACCACAATAGATAAATATATATTTACTACACATAGTCTAACTTGTCTCTAACTCTATTAACTTCCCATTTTCTAATGCACATTATCAATGTATTCATGTTTCTGTATATTCCAAAATAACTAACAGAGTCAGGAGGTTACCAAAATACATTAGCTTCAATGTTTTAGGAGATAAACGTGCTAAATATATTGACTATTCTATATATTAAACATGTAGTGTGTTATCATTGTACTCTCTAAGTATGTACATACACTACTTCAAAGTGAAATGGAATACAACATGGTTTTGCCTGTAAAGCTAGGTATTTGTTATATCAATTCAAGACCAGTGTAGCTTTACCTGCAATGCTCCCCAGCTTCTGGCTATGTGTGATGGAATACGTCTATCATTCCAGGTCCATGGGAGCTGAGAGCAGGAGGATTTCAATTCCATGCCATTCTAGGCAAGAACTGGCACATGGCTCTATCTCAGCCAAATAAGGTTCAACACTGGTTAGCACCTATCACCCTCATCTAGGTAAAAATAAAAATAAGAGCATTGTAGTATAACAAACAATATTAAAACATGCCAATAAACACCAACATGAACAACACACACCTAGTGTTTGTTTCTCATACCTGTAATCCTATTAGCTAGGATTATATATGTGAGCTAGAGGCACCAAGCAGTTCATCATTTTAAAAATGAGTATTTGAAGCCAGGTGCCAGTGTCTCATGCCTGAAATCCCAGCTACTCATGAGGCTGAGATCTGAGGATCACAGTTCAAAGCCAGCCCAGGCAGAAAAGTCCCCAAAAGACTCTTATCTCCAATTAACAACTCAAAAAGCAAAAGTGGGTCTGTGGCTCAATTAGTAGAGTGCTAACTAACTTGAATACAGTCTCAGGGACAGTGTCCAGACCCTGAGTTCAAGCCCCACCACTGACAAAAAAAATAAACATTTTGATATCTGAAACTCTTGTGAATTAAAATGCCTATGGTGGTATACAATTCTACAGACTACTACAGATTTCATTATATTTGTAGTCAGAAAAAGCATCAGCAATTGAATGAAGGACATTTTTTCATAAACTAGGGCAGATTGGTCTTTAATTAGTAGAAATTGCTGGACTCATACATAATATTCTCTTCCAATAGTACCTATGGGAGGGAGAAAATGAAGGATCATTCTGTTACTTTGGGAGCTTCTGTTATTAATCACTGCAATAAATATTATGAAAATGACACTCTGAAATTATTAGAGAGATGACTTGAATGTTACCTTTCTACACACTCATGCTACTCCCTCAACTAAATCACAGAACTTAAAATAGGTAACATTTTAGCTGGGAGCCAGTGGCTCATGCCTGTAATTCTAGCTAATTAGAAGCTGAGATTTGAGGATGGTAGTTCAAACCTAGCCCTGGTAGGAAATCCATGACACACTGACCTCCAATTAACCACTAGAAACCCTGAAGTGGCACTGTGGCTCAAGTGGCAAAATGCTAGCCTTGATCTGAACAGCTTAGGGACAGCACCCAGGCATGGAATTCAAGCCCCAGTATCAAGAAAAAGAAAAAAAGAAAAAAAGGGGAGAAAAGCAACATTTTAAAGGTAATGTGCACATATACACAAAAATTGTACAGAAATAAAGTTATAACAGCCCCTGGACTGTCAAAAAAAGAGATTAAACTGAAATTGCCTTCAACCATTCATTTACACGATCTATACTGGTGGCAGGCTATTGGAGCTCACATCACTAACTAGAGGTAGAATTTGAGAGGATCACAGTTCAGAATGAGTGTGCAAGGAAAATAATAAGATTCTCATATCATCCTTAAGCCTGGCATGTTGGAATGCATTTATGAACCTAGCTACTTCTCAGACAGAGGTGAGGAACTTAGCCTCTGTTCGGCCCTCAGCAAAACTGATAACCTATGAGCAAAGTAACTAAATTGTAAAAGGATTGTTCTAATGGTAGAATACTTGTTCAGCAAACAAAATATCTCAATTCATACTCATCTCCTAAAAGAGGGAAGAATAGGGAAGAAAGAAAGGAAAAAAGAAAGAAAGAAAGGAAAAAAGAAAGAAAGAAAGAGAAGAGAAAGAAAAGAAAGTAGAGAAGGAGGAGGAGAGAAGGAAGGAAGGAAGGAAGAAAGAAAGAAAGAAAGAAAGAAAGAAAGAAAGAAAGAAAGAAAGAAAGAAAGAAAGAAAGAAAGAAAGAAAGAAAGAAAGAAAGAAAGAAAGGAAGGAAGGAAGGAAGGAAGGAAGAAAGAAAAGAAAGAAAGAAAGAAAGAAAGAAAGAAAGAAAGAAAGAAAGAAAGAAAGAAAGAAAGAAAGAAGGAAAGAAAGAAGGAAAGAAAAAATAAAGAGAGGAAGACAGGAGGAAAAGAAAAGAAAGAAAGGGAGGAAGAAAGAAAGGGAGAAAGAGCGGTATAAATAAAAACGTCATCATGTGTTAGATGTTAATAATGACCCTAAATCATGTTAACCATAAATGCCATCATTTAATTCTCTGGGAAGAGACATTTTGTATCAAGCCCTGTTGTATGGACTTGGGACTCCGGAAAACCGCCAGAGTCCATGAAAAAATGCTAACAGCAAGAGTCGTTTATTTGCAATTTCAAGCTTGGTCCTCCGTGCACTTGGTAAATGGTGATGCTAAGAGTCCCCGAGCACAAAATCAGCACAGCTTTTATAGTATTGAACAAACAAGTTTAGGGAACTTCCACATAAGTAGTTACATGATTGGTTTGAGTCCACCCTAACTGCACTGCACTGCACTTTTTCTGAATTATTGGTTTGTTCTGTTCCTGGAACACTTGGGCAACTCTTTTGATTTCTTAAGTGTGGGCAGGGTTTTGGGCACCTGTGTTTTTTTTCTTTCTCTTGGGGTTACTCTGAGGGAAGCCTAGCAAAAGATGGGGTCAATCTCAAATTGGAGTTACTTTGGCTCTTCATTCTCTTCTCTTCTAGAGCATCAGGGACCAATCATGGTCCCTAATTGGCACAGTCTTCTATATTTACAGTTTGGTATTGTGATCTCACAACTGATAGATAGACTGTGCTGATCCTCTCTTTTACAAAGGCCAGTCTACAATGTCCAAATATGAGTAACAAAATTAACACTACCAAAGGGCCTTACATTTTCTTCCAGCAATCCGGACTCCGTACCTCACAGCTAACTTAATTTTATACCAGAAGTACTCATATGCTCCAATTTTAAGACATACTCATACCATTTGCTACATACTTAAACTTTCTGAGATTTGTCTTCTTTACAAACATTTTAAGACAATCCTTTCTTTTTAAATCCTTTCTTACCCAGAGGACACCAATTTTTCCCCAACTCCTTTCCTAATGCTTTCTGTACTACTCTCCTCTTCTTTATAATTCCTTGAGCTTCTTTGTGGTTAGAGATTAAAACTCCCCACTTTTCCTTTGACTTGTGGAACCATATTATCTCAGAAAGCCTCAAGTCACTAGTGGGATGAAAAGCTTGATAGATTTTAAGGCTAAGATTAGGGCTGGGTCTCGTTCCTCTTACTTTTTCCATTGATTTAAAAAATCCTCCTTTATCTTTAAAACACACCCAGGAAGAAGCAGGTTATTACCATACCAGAGCGAAAAGAGGCTGTGACCCTGAATGCCTAAGGCAATTCAGCAATAACTTTGCCACTAATATCCACTGTGGGAGTAGCGAGGGTTACTAGATATCACCAAAAGAATGTCCCACAAGATCTTATTTTGTAGCAGATTTCAACAGGGAAGCATTCTCAGGTGATAGAATCAAGCAGGAGTTCAGTCTATTTTACTGCGGTGGAGGTGGTCTGGGTGATGATGTAGATTTCCTCCAGGTGACTGTCAGGCAGTCATTGAACTTTACCCATGAGGGTGTGCAGCAGCAGCAACAACAGCAGCAGCAGCAGCAGGGTCTCTCAGTGGCTCCAACGGACAGTCACACCTTGTGCTGAGCTGCAAATTGCTACACAACCTTTTAAGGACACATGGCATAGGCTTGGCAGGCTGTGACCCCACTAGATTTTAAAACTATTTAGCAATAGCCTGGGACAATTTACGAAGATGACAACTTTTTAAATTAGATAGTTCTTTTAATAAGGCTAGGATTTTCTGGGCAGATATAGAGTGCTCAGGCCTGTACTATTATTTCCCATGTCTTTTCATTCTGTCTGTTTTGCCACATTTTTAAATAATGTGAATCTGGTCCCTTGTTCTTCAAAGGGGATGATGGGCAAAGATTCATCTTCTGTCACTTCTTCAAGCTGACTCAGGGATGTTGATCCTAGTTAGCCAAGAACCTATAACCATAGCCTATTTTACAAAGAGGTTATCAGGGTTAAATGTCATTAAGAACAATATTTTAACTTTTAACAAATGCACAAACCTTTTTTCTGGCTACAGCAGTGGAGCTTATTTAGACTTCTGGTTTGCAAAAGGATCTTTCTGGATGGCATAGTAATGTGATCTGTAGTATTCCTAACAATGCCTCAGTTACCTATGTAGGCCTTCAGACAGATATCAACAGAAACACACTCTCAGGTTTACAAAGTTTTATTCCTGAGCAGATGAATTTCATGTAGCTGGCATCAGCTCAAAATTTACTGCCAGTTAGAGCTTTTGGCACATACAGGGGTTGGGATCTAAACTATCTTCCACATTTTAAAACCTTATCTTTTTAGTACTATCACAGATGACTGACGAGTTCCTGTCCCTTACAAGGTAGATAGGCATAGACAGTAGGCATGTTTACAAACTATGTTCCCATGACCTCATGGCTCTGACAAATTTTTGAAAGGCCACGCATAAATGAATCTAGGATCTGACATTATTTCTGCCATCCAAGCAGTGGCTTATGGTCTCTGGCTGCTCCTACATTGCTATCCAGGAGTGTCTTCTCCACACTGGGAAAAATGCCTCATTGGCATTTCCCTTAGTTAGTTGCTGAACTTGAATTCGAGGCCTGAGTGCTAGCCCTCAAATCTACAGCTCAAGGCTATCACTCTGCCACTTTGAGTCCTAAAGCAACTCTGCTTGCTCTTTCAGCTGTCTTTTGACTGAGTAGAGGTGACAGTTTCACAAGGACCTTTTTCTGCCTGGGCTGGCGTGGAACCAGTTTGCAGATCAACAATTCTCATAAAAGGCCACTTTCATTCACTTAAGGTCAACAGAAGTGTCTTTTAAGCATGTTCTTACCTGAAAATTACTAAGAGCCAAAGTTACATCTGATAAACTTACAAGAATCCTTTTTGGGGGCCTGCTGGGAACTGTTACAAAAAAAAAAACCTATGAGAGCAAACTGAAATAGGAAGTAAGCAATTATTTTGGTAATCCTAATTTTTCCTTTTAGCACTTTGAGGCAAATGTTTAGAACATTTTTACTTTTAAACTTTATATACAGAAATCAATTCCTAATTTGTAATCTCCGTTTTTTCTATAGTTTAGCTTTTAGTTGCATTTTGAAAAATCCCTTGACCTCTCAAGGCTAGGTGTCACTCATTTCCTCTTGGCTGCTTGTTTTAATACAGATACACATTAAAACTTTTAAACTCAAATAACAATTTTTTTCTTATTGCAAAAATTGCAATCACCATCACTGTACCAAGAAGCTAGACTTAACACCATTATGCCTTAAAAAATATTCAATAGCAGAATATCATTGAGAACAAATCACATTATAAAAATAATCTTTTTAACCCTTTTTATTTTTTTTTTTCAGGTAAGGAGTAGGTTTATTCAGTAGACCTGCTGGGACCAGGCAAGGTTGGCACTCCACGTGGTTTTGAAAGACCTGGCAATGAGAGAGAGCTGGGAAAGAGAGGAAAGAGCTAGAAAAGAGCAGAGAGAGGGGTAAGAACAGTAGCACTCACGTGGTATTCAGGTATTCAGAAGACCTGCTGGGACCAGGCAAGGTTGGCACTCCACGTGGCTGGGAAAGAGAGAGGAAAGAGCTAGAGCAGAGAGAGAGCAGAGAGAGCTAGAAAAGAAGAACAAGAGCAAGAGAGCTAGAAAACAAGAGCAAGCAAACTTTTTAACCCTTTTTAAAGGCCTTCTTAATTTTAATTTTAACTCATCCAAGGGACAGTTTTAGCAATGTTAATCAGATCATTACATCATTCAGTTTTACCATCATGTTTCCAGTGTCTATGTGAAAGTAAGGTACAGAATAAAGATGAGCCACTTAGCCGTTCCTGTGTAATGGGCACGCACCCAATCCGACTCTTTAGGGTTAGATGAACTGCATTTGTGTCAGCTTGCCCTCTTTCACCATGCATGGCTCCACTGTGCATGACCAGCTCAACTGCACTTCTGCATGTTCACCCTTCACTACTAAAGATAGTTCTTCTCTTGTCTTCTAAGTTTCTCCTTGTTAAGCCAGATATCTTGATAACAGTGTAAAGAGACTTATGCATTCTAAAATACCAGATTTTCTAATTTTCAAGTTAAAGAATCCTTAAAAAGCCATTTAAAACAAAGTGAAAATTCTTTAAAAATTTTTTGGTAATGTCCAAATCTCATAACCTTTTGAATTTTAAATTTAAACACACCCAATTGTTACAGAATGCTGAAAATGTCTATCTTCAATATATTACCAAACACATACAAAACACACTCACACAGATCTTTAAGCATGCAAAAATAAAAACAACTTGTACATACATTTTCTAAAATTTTCAAACAAAAATTTAAGACAATATTTCTTTGAAACTAAGTATCTTTGTTGAGCTTCATTTTTCCAAGGCTTGCTTGTTTACGAAGGCATTTCACCAATTAGTCTTTTGAATCCCTTCTGTTGGAGGAATGCTGGGGGGAGGGTCACCTGAAACTAAACTGGCCTGATTTTTACCCAATTTTAGACAAGAGCACTTTATATTGTCAGGACTAGCTGAAAAGTGAAACCCAGCCACACAGCCTTCTCTGTGACTGAGCTCAGCTGGAGGCTGGAGCTTTTATTTCCCCAGAGATGTTCAAATAAATAACAAAAACACAAAAACCAAAAACCCACATTAAATCTCGTACCAATTATAAAACAGAACTAGACAACTCAACACGAAAAGGCTGAGTTTATCGCTACCAGAACTCTGTGCCGTTCTCACTCAGCAAGCTGAATCCAGAGTCTGCTGAATGAGCCTGCCACTCTCACCCAGAACTTCCCTACCTCAGGAAACATAGAACAGAGAACAATCAGGTGTCAGTGAATGGGGTGATGTCTCACCAACGTTTGTTGACCCAGGGGCCTTCCAAAGTGGAAAAGAAGTCCCAGTCATTTTGGGGCAAGGGAAATAAGTCCCTAGCAGCCATCCCCTCAGACTGACAGGTTCTCTCCTATATTCAGACCCTCCTGGGCCAAGGCCAAAGGCTAAGATAAACTCCAAATGACAAACAGAACACTCAATACTAAGACAGAACTAACAAAGACACACTGCATCATTGTAAATTATAAACCGGAATGTGCCAAACTACAGATGGGGAGTTTCCCCCAAAATGGAAAACTTCCCAATACAGATGGAAAAATTCCCAAAAAATGTCTGCAAGAAAGTGCCAGACTACAGACAGGAAATTTCCCAAAAATGTCCATACTAAACAGCAATCTACCAAGAGGTGTCTGGGGACATCTTCTCACAGACCCCGTTGGCAATCTTATAGCGTGTCTACCAAGAGTCCTTGCCAGCCAGAATACAGACCCTGTGGGAAACCAGAATTACAGATACAGAAATTGCAGGCAACCAAATATACAGAACAGCAGTGCCTTGACTTAACAGTTGTTTTTTTGAGTCTCTGTGGTGGGGCGTCTGGATGGTTTTATGAGGGGGATTCCACATGAACCCCCAGAAATGTTGTATAGACTTGAGACCCCCGAAAGACCCCCAGAGACCATGACCAATATGAACAGCATAAGAGTCCTTTATTTGCAAGCTCAAGCTGGTCCTTTGTGTACTCACTAACCGGTGATGCTAAGAATTCCTGAGCACAAAATCAGCACAGTTTTATAGTACTGAACAACCAAATTTAGGGAATTTCCACACAAGCAGTTACATGATTGGTTTGAGTCCACCTGAACTGCACTGCCTTTTCTCTGAACTATTGGTATGTACTGTTCCTGGAACACTTGGGCAACTGTTTTGATTTCTTAAGGGTGGGCAGGGTTGGTGGCAACATGTGTTTTTTTCTCTCTCTTGGGATTACTCTGAGGGAAGCCTAGCACACGATGGTGGGGTTAATTTCAAATTGGAGTTACTTTGGCTCTTCAGCCAGAATAAATCATAACATACCACATACAAAGCTTTGGTAAAACACAGGTCTGGCTTACACTGTTGGACCAATAGTAGTGTATGTCTACTGCTGTTGTAGGTGTGTCTTAAGGTGTGTGGAGTTTTTCATCCTGATTATCTTGCAATGATGAAATTGACTAACTGGGCAGATCCCTGCTGATACTTTTAATATTAAGTCACAGCTTAACAAAGAACAATATTTACAATGAAATATATTGAACAACCAGACATGGTGAACAAAATAATTTTTACCTGATTCAGCGTATTTTTTACACACTATATCACGTGTACAAGTTCTTCATTCCCTTCTATGTTGTTATGTTGTCTTTCCTTATTTTGGTTTTGTTTTCAGAACCATGGTATAACAGAGCATTTCTTATATTTTTGTCTTCTAGTCTTCAGAAAGTCTACAGTTAAATAGGCTTAAGTTCCTTTTGTTAGAAAATTAAAAGCACACTGGGTGGTGTCTTTATCATAATTTTGTCATGATCTAAAATACGTTTTTATTTCTGGCATTTTACCTGTATAATCTCACTTCAATCTTTTCCAAAGGACACTTTGGTGGAAGGAGGAAATTCAAAGTGGATTTTGTTAGAGAATTTCTTTTTTCTTTTTTGGGGGGAAGGGTCTAGCCGTGGGGCCTGAACTATAGGCCTGGGCGTGGTACCTCAGCTCTTCAGCTCAAGGCTAGTGCTCTACCACTTGAGTCACAGCACCACTTCTGGCTTTTTTATTTTTTGCTTATGCGGTGCTGAGGAATCGAACCCAGGGCCTCATGCATGCAAGGCAAGCACTCTATCACTGAGCCACCTTCACAGCCCTCTGGTAGAGAATTTCTGTTTCTAAAAACTCTGGTACATAGTAAGGTAAGCAACTCCAAAATTATTTATTATAGAGATGAGTTGAAAGTCATCTAATACACTTTCCTCAACGAAAACATAGGATTTAAAATAACTAATATTTTTAAAGTTAATGGGCACACGAATTTTCTAGAAATAAAATGATCATTCATGAAACCTTACTGATACTTCAAAGAATGGTTTCCAATAAGAGGAATCACCTTCATACATTTTCACACAATGTGTATCTGCCTGGTAACAGAACCCCAAACTAGAATAAGGCATCTAATAGCTGTCTAATTTTTGTTGCCTTTTTGCAATACTGCTTTCTTATCATATTGATTAGTATAAATTCTATGGCCAGTACAAAATCACATTTGTAATAACAGTTACTAGATTGTACCTTCATGTATGAGATGGTGTGGGTTTCTGGTGGAGCCTTCTCTGGGGGAGAGTTGGTATTGGCACAGTCTCTGTAGTGGAGCAGGGTGAGGCTTAGGGGGTGAAGACCTGTCTGTGTAGGGCTTTGAGACCGCAGGGGAAGTACTAGACTTGTAAGGGGTCTGGTCTCTTATAGAGTAGGCGGTACTTTAGTAAGAAGGCTGGGTTACAGGGCTGGAGGCTGATTGGGGCAGAGCTTTGAGAAGGAAGAACAAAGCTACAAAGGAGGAGGTTACTTAGAGGAAGGGTTCTGGGGGAGCATTGTGAGTCCTTGTGGGATATGTAGGATGAGGTTTCCCATAAGGCAGGGCAGTGAATGTAGGCAAGAGGCTAACATAAGTTGGGGATTCTGGTGCAGTAATGTGGAGCTATGAGGGACAGGCTTTTCAGGGTCTGGCTTTGAGAGGTCAGGGTGGTAAAAGGAAGACATGGACTAGTAAGGGGTGGGGTTTCTGGTGGACAATGGCAGGCCTTTGGGGAGTGTGTTAGGGTGGAAGTGGGGTTTCCTGCAGAGAAGGGTGTAGTCACAATGTATGGAGGAGATTTTCAGAACCAGAGCTTTGGGAGAGCACTGATAGGATCCAGTGCACTAGAATGGCTAAGATGGGGTTTCTGGTATAGTCAGTCACCACTTTGAAAAGAGGAGTAATGTTAGGTGGGGATTTCAGTGTTGCAAGGCAGGCCATGGGGTTTGTACAGGGTTTCCAGTAGGGCAAAGCAACCTTCCAAAAGGGAGTAAGGAGGGACAGGAATTTACAGTTGAGCCTGGTGAGGCTTCCAGATGGAGGCCAACTGGTACAGTTGTTTCTAGTGGAGCAATGTGGGTGTTGAGAGATGGGATAGTGTGGTGGGGGTATTCTAGTGGGGTTTTTCTGGAGCAAGGCGGGGCTTAGAGCCATGGGGCTAGTTGGAGAAGGGGCTTTGAGAAGGAGTGGAAGGGATACAAAGGTGTAGATAATTACGGGCAGGGTATCCGGTGGATAGGGTGTGGATCTGAGGGAGGAGCCAATAGGGGTCCGGTTCATCTGGGGAGTAAGGCAGGACATTGAGAAAATACTTGTGGAAGGTGGAGAGGTTTGTGGTGGAACAGGGCTGGCTTTCCAGGCAGGAGATGGGCTGTGTGAGAAGCTTCTAGCCAAGCAAGGTGAGGCTTCAAGGGCAGTTATAGGGAGGTGAAGGGTTTTTGGTATTGCATGATGGGTTTTGTGAGAAGAGGTAGGTTCAAGGCTGGGTTTGAGAGGTTATTCCACTTAGAAGTAGGCTAGTTATAGGTGGAGGTTCTGATGAAAACAGGAGGGGCTCGAGGGAGAAGGCTAGTTGGGGGTGGGAAATGAAAGGGAATGGAGGAGCTTGGATGTACTAGGAAAGGGGAGCAAGGCGGCTCTGAGGGACTAGAGTAGTTAGGGTGGGATATCTGTGAGGTTGCAACATGGTTTATTGCAGTCATCAAAATGG
Organism: Dipodomys spectabilis; assembly: GCF_019054845.1. Classification (NCBI taxonomy): domain Eukaryota; kingdom Metazoa; phylum Chordata; class Mammalia; order Rodentia; family Heteromyidae; genus Dipodomys; species Dipodomys spectabilis. The sequence continues at coordinate 3,197,885 of NW_024870689.1, forward strand.
TGATTTAAGCAATGTGTCTTTATCATTGGATGCATCGATGTTAAAACATATCTAAGAATGTGAAGCACTACTATACAGACCCTGAAGAAACTCAGAAGGATCTGTGAAATTATGTTGGCATACAATTAATGACTAATTACAGTAGGAATTGATCTTCACTAGGCCCATAAATACTTTCCAGAAGAAAAGGCTACATTGAAAAATAAACAATGAAAAAGAAACAGGCAGGCACACCTTGAAGTAAACATTATCCAATGAACAACAGCTATTGAAGAATGATTGCAATCTTCTTTTACCTAAGTTACAGTTACTGACCTATATTCTTCCCTAATGCCAAATAAAAAAGCCATGAAAATGCAGTAATTATTTTCAAGGCATTAGAATTTAAAGAAACAATTCAATGAATGTATTGCTAGAAAGTATAAAGATAGATGTCGTAGCTAAAGATTGAAGACAATATCCCCATCTCTGGACCTCCAGGATGAGAAAGGTTAAGCCAAAGCACAATGAGAATGGACAGAAGTACAGTAGTGCATACCAGTAGTTCCCAAGATGCAATGATGAATGTACCAGGGGAGAAAATTAACAAGATCATCACAGGACTTAGCACTGAAGAGTAGAGAAAAGAGCAGTGAAAATTCAAGGAGAATTACAAAGGATGCCCTTGCATATTTGGCAATAGAGCACATTGAATTGAGGTCTAAAATACGTGTAGGTATTATAGGAAACTACCTGTGCTCATAAGGTGTCACAAGAAGTGATGAACTTACGATTTGCAGGACATTGAATAATCTTAAAAGTCTTGCTTCAGTAGTGAAGAGTTAAACATTGATAAACTCTGTTTTGAAACACCTAACAAACCATAAAACCAAGACAAGAAGATTCAAAATGTGTATGTTGTTTGACTGTTTGCAATAGTAGAGATAAAAAAAATCAAATCACATAATGTGGATGCAAAAGGATAACATTATTAAGGTAATCTTTAAACAACTCACATTTTATGTGAATACTCCTGATTATAACTGATTTGTTTTCCTTACAGATTTTGGATGCACAAAAACAAAAAAAAACAAAAACAAAGCAAAGCAAAAGACACTTGGCAATAGAGCTGGCTGCCAGTGCCTTATCCTTATTTCTAGATAGTCACGAGCCTGAGATGGGAAGGTCAGAGTTCACCGATGGCTGGGGTAGCAATCCATGAAACATTTATGTTCAATTGTTCAATCAAAGACAGATTGAAACCTTGGATCAAATAGTACAGACTCAGTCAGTCATTACTGAAAAAACCAAGCAAGAGTTTGAGGCTCCAAGTCAAGTTTTATTACTGCGCGGCGCGCATGCGCACGGGCAGACAAACACACACACACACACACACACACACACACATACATACACACTCACACACACATACACACACATACAAACAAATGGAATGAGAGAGGAAGAGGGAGAAAAAAAGGGAATATTAAGAGTTTAAAATGTGAACCTGTCTGCCAGGACTATCCTAAGCATATATTAATAAAAATGAAGGAAACCATGAAACCTAGGTTCCATTACTGTTTTCCCAAGTCTTTCCATTTTCTTAAGAAAAGGGCTGTCATTCTTTCTGATAGAAACACAAAATTTCATTGTGTAGATATACTACCTTTTCTTGATCCATTCATATATAGAGGGGCTTGTCGATAGGTTCAATATCTTAGATATGGTAATAATGCTTCCAAAAACATAGTTGTAGATTTAGTGAGTTTTACCTTGAGATCATTTCCACAAATGCCCAGGAGTGGGATTGCTGGTTCCAGAGGTATGTACATTTGACCTTACAAAATGATGCTAATTGAAATGAACTCCAAGGTATGGAAACAAGTCATTTTTTTCAGATGTCAACCTTGATATCTCTAAAGTAGTGTATCTAGATCTTATTTTATTTCATTTGTCTTGTTCCATTGGGTTATCCCTGTCAATCTCTGTCTTAATTCTGCTACCTTCACTTTTGGAACTTTGCAAAATGTTTGGTAGCATTCAGTGTGGACTGATATGTTCAATATTTGTTAAATCTATCTACTCATAAGGTACCTGACAGCTCTCTTCTAAAGAAAAAAAGGCAGTCTTCTACAGCTTGGTTCCAAACCATTTGTATTTTTTCCTTGTACTAAGAATACTGACTGAAGCCTGGTGCTGAGGGCTCACACATAGCTATAATCCAAGCTACTCAAGAGGCTGAGATCTGATGATCGCGGTTTAAAGCCAGCTTGGGCAGGAAAAGTCCATGAGACTGGTATCACCAATAAACCACCAGAAAACTGGAAGTGGTGCTATGGCTCCAGCCTTGAGCTGAAGAGATGAGGGACAGCACCCAGGCACAGAGTTCAAGGCCCACGACCACCACCACCACCAATAACAACAACAAAAAGAATACTGACTCAAAATGCAATAGTATTAAGCAGTCTTAAAGTTAGACTCAAGTCTAACATTTTGGTATTATCTTAGATGCCAACAGCCTTCTCATCTAATGAGCCATGTGTCCTCAGAATGTTAACCAAATTTCTTAGTTTATTTACACAGTTACTATAAGTATGTATTTTCTCATCTATCTTTCTTTCATTTTACCACAGAATCTGTATATATCCTTTATGTCATACTTGAATACAAATGCCTTTGGAAGATATTTATTAATTGATGTATATTAATTGTACGAAGAAATCTTATTGAAATACTTTACACACTCTCATATTGACCAAGGGCCTGATTAAACTTTTTTTTCTCCATTCCATTGTCCTTTATTTTTCAACTGTTTTCTGTGAATTTCTTTCTGCTAACTTCAAACATCGTCAAAATTTTAAAGTGCTGTTCACCCACCATCATTGAAAATTATACAATGCTGAATATAAAAGCAAAAATCAAAATAAATGGAGACATATAATTTTTGTGGACTGGAGGATACAATTGAGCCAAGATATAAATTTTCTCCTCCCCTATTTGTTGGTCATTCGTGGGTTTTGAAATCTGGTCCTGGGCACTTACCCAATGCATTTCAGCTCAAATGAGTGCTCTAATGGTTTTCTGGTGGTTAATTGGACATAAGAGTCTTACGGACATTCCTGCTCCAGCTGGTTTTGAACCACAATCCTCAGATCACAGCCTCCTATGCAGTTAGGATTACAAGCATGAGCCAACATCGTCCAGCTTCACAGTTTTATTTATGTTTATGACAACTTCTAAAAAACACCTGACCAGCACTCTGACTCATTCACAAAGGAAAATAAAATGGAATATATTTCTCTGTCCAATATTAAAGCTGTTAGTATAACATTGTTATATTTGGAGAGGAAAATTTTACAGCTTAATGGGTCTGTACAGCACCAGATTAGCTCCACATAAATATTATCAAGGAATATTTAATAAGGGGTAAAACCAAACATTTGTGGAATGACATTCTTTTGAATAAGTGGTGATAGGTTAGACAATATTGGGGAGAATTAAAAAGTAAACATTGACTTAAACATAACAATTTATTCAAATATTGACTTCAAGCAGGATTAAAACGTGGCATATAAAACAAAACGAGTGATGTAAATGTAAAAGAAAGAAAGATGTCTTGACAATTTTGGAGATGAAGCTTTCTTAAATTTGGCATTAAAATTATAGGTAAGGAAAACAATATAGTAGAACTCAATGAAAGTGTAAAATAATTTGGTCTGTGAAAGCTCATATACAAGTAGTGAATAGAAGTTGGAATCAGGTGGCTCATGTATCTCATCCTAGCTACTTGGGATCCTGTGATTTAAGCTTTGCTGTTTGAAGCCAGCCCTCCACAAAATAAAGTCTTTGAGAATATTATCTCTGATTAATCAGCAAAAAGCCAGAAGTGAGGCATGACTGAAATGGTAAATTTTTAACAAATTGCAAGAAATTTCAGGGACCCTGAGTTCAAGCCCCAGGACCATACATGCATGTAGAAAAGTAATAGTAGTAATACTGGTAGCGATGATGATGATGATGTTTATGATTATAATGATGATGAGGTGTACCCATATTCAAGGATAAAACATGTATAAATCTTATACCTGAAGAATGCCTCAAATCTAGATTCTAAATAGAACCCTCAAAACCTAATGTTAAAAAGAACATCAATTAGAAACCAGCAAAGTATATCTTGTGAAAAATAAGCACAAGAAAACCATCATCAGTCGCCAAATAAGTGCATATTAAAACCAAAATGACATCATAAAATATGTATAAGAATTACTTCACATAATACAATAATGACCATACTAAATGTTATCTAGAAACAGAGAAAATGGATGCTGGCAGAAATGTCAAATGCGAAATCCACTTCTGAAAACATTTGACAGGTTCTTAGCATATGAAATAAGCAAATACCCACTGTATAACAGAATAATTGATCTTTCCAGGCTTTGTCTCATAGAAATAAAATGTAACATTCACCCAAACGCCAAAACACAGAGGATTATAGCAGCATTATTTCCTCTAGTCAAAGAAAAGGAAATCAATTCAGGCTTTCTTCAAGTGAATGGGAAACGAATTGTGCTACATTCTCTAATAACAGAACCAAAAGGCAACTAGAGTTAAGGCATACAATAACTAAGAATAATCTACCATAGATTTGATGGCAATCATGTTTATTTATTGCATGATCTAAAAGTCGGAGAAAAAAAATGTGTTGGTTGCCAGGATAAAACAGGTTTTGGATGGAAAAAAGAGAAGTGGTGGGTTTAATTATAAAAGGGAAACATGAGACAATTATTTTTGGTAAAGAAATGTATCTGTAAATACTGGATATTAATATAGAGTTGATAAAATTATGTTGGACTTAATATGTGCACAAAATAAATTAACTGTTCTGCATAAGGTACTTGAGACATTAATGTTCTATTTGTGATGTCATACTAGAAATATTTAAATAAATTGGAAAAATATTCAAGGGATTTATCTATGTTCTTATAAGGTCATAAAGATCCATACTAACCTCGATAGAATTTAATATCTAGAAAACAGAAGTCAATATTGAATGTTTACATTGAAAAATAATGTGGGTCCAAGCTTGAGATGAAATATACCTTGCTAATTAGAAGGCGGAGATTTAGAAGACTGATATGAGGGCCAGTTCTGAAAAACACAAATTCATGAGGAACTACAAAAACAAAGAAAGCTAGATATAATGAAATTTTCTGATATCTCACGTTTGTGGAAACCATAGGTAAGTGATCATTACTCAAGGGTGGCTTGGCCTGAAAAATAATCTAAAGTGGTTAGAGCCTTAGCAACAAAAATAAGTCTGTAGCATGCTTCCCTTTTATAATTAAACCCATTACTTCTATTTGTCCCAACTTGTTAAAACAGGAGTGGTTATAAACAAAAGCACTGGTCTGAAGCCTCAATATAAGGAACTCAGTCTATGTGGGCCCAACAGTCCCTAACATGAGGTTTTATTTAAATTAACAAGCATTATTTTAGATTTTGCATAGTGGGATGTTGCATAGTCACAGGCAAGGTCTGCTAAGTCAGGTAATCCAATCTACTCTTTGACATGTTACCCAATAGCCTGGTTTCAATAAAAATGACTACAAGGAGATTGTACAAATGAGACTGCCACTTTTCCCTTTCATGAATCAAAATTCTGTGAAATGATTTCTGTCTTCCAGATGTTTACATATTTCTCATGATCTTTTCTACTATTTTGTCGTCATTATTGATGTTCATATTACTTTTTGTTGTTGTCTTTTGTGTACATGCCATTTGTAGGGCTGGAACTCAATGTTTTATGGTCTTCCTTGAATTTTTTGCTCTTAGTTTTTTTTTTGTTCTATTTCTTTTGCTCTAATTTTTTGCTCTACTCCTTGAGCCACATTCTCACCTTCTGCTTCTTGCTGGATAATTGGAGATAAGTTTTCTCACATTTTTGTCTGTTTGGACTGACATTGAACTAAAGTATTCAGGTCTTAGCCTCCTGAGTTTCTAGGATTCTACACATGAATGGTTAACACCAATCTTTGCTTTACTGTTATTTTAATTATGTGATAGAGGAAAGTGGAAGTGTATTTGTGGTAAGGGTGCAATTTTCAAATACAAGTTTGAATCAACTTGATATAATGTAATTGTTATCAATTTTAACAGTTAAATCAATAAATATTACACATTCCCAAAGAAATATAATTGAAAACAAAACGCAGAATTGTTTACTTAAAACAAGAAATAGAACCATGAATTTCACTTTACAATTAATTTTTATATAACTTTAATTAGCAGACTTCCATGACTAAAAGTTAATATATTAATTTTATACTACAAGAAGAAAAGTGATCATAGTTAAGAGTAGATATTTCATCACAGCGAGAAGATAAGTTTTTGAGCATTCTCACTAAAAAGAAATGTTACATGCTGAAATTAATGGATATAGTTGCTCATGCTTGTAACCCTAGCTACTAAGGAGGTTGAGAGCTGAGAATCATGGCTCAAGGCCAGCCTAGGCAAGAAAGTCTGTGAGTATATTATCTCCAATGAGACAAAAGAAAACTGGAGTGGCTCAAGTGGTAGAGCACTAATCTTGAGCTGAAGAACTGAGGGACAGTGTCCAGGTCCAGATTTCCAGCCCCCAAACTGACAACAATTAAAAATAAACAGTTAAAAATAAACCGTACTTTGAAATAAATGTTAAAATATATATTCTAAATTTTTTTTTTAAAACCTCACTAGATATACTAGTTTATATAAATAGAAGTGTTTTCTGGTTTTAGGTGTTATTGAACGAATTGTGTAAATCACACATTTCTTATTCAAATCATATTTGTAGGTTTATACACTTATATGCCATAAGTATAACTAACAGATATGTGATGGGCAGTGCTGTTTTAGGAATCTCCCTTGGCATTCTAACATTAACACTTCTCCCCTGAAATCGATATGCCCTCCAATCTTGTCAGAAGTTTCAACTCATTGGAGCAGAAAAGTATAAGCCATAATCATTGTTTGGAAAAACTGTAACATTTTACATGTATTTCACTTCGTTTAAGAACCAAAACATTTAAGTCATCTGAAATATGCCAATAATAGCAAAATATCTTCTGAGCTTTTTAGTCTCTTAAGAGATGAAAATCTTTAAATATACATCTAATTTTTTCTGCCTAACATCCTATATCTTAGGAAGATCTTTTTGTGTAATCCTGTGTTCCTGATTAGAAGACCGGAATAAAGGTAATAATGAAAATAGCCAAGGAAAATACTTGAAAAAATTTAAAAGCAATCGCAGACACTCCTGTTTTAATCAGTTTCAATGAGAATATACCTTAAAGTATCACGTTTGTTTTAATCATTAAAGAGCAATAATTAAACTTTAATTAGCAGTGAAGAAGGGAACAGAAAACTGTGTTTGAAGACAGCTTGACTTTGAATAATTCAACATAAGCATAATGGCTTTATGTTGTTTTTTCTATGTAATTACCAAAATAATAAAGAGCAACACCCAAAGGCAGGAAAACACCTAAGCCAAAGCAGTAAACTTTTGTATATAAAATAATTGTGATGGTCTAACTCTTTCAAAGTCAGGCTTGGAAAGAGGAAAACTGTATTTGTTTTAGTGTGAACAATAAAAAATATAAAAATCCTCTATTAATGTTTTACATACGTATCTTGACTAGGATGATTCGTGTTGGAGAAGAGGAAAGATATGAAAAAGTTCAAAATTGTTTGACTATTCCCCAACAACATTCTTATTTATCAGCTATAGCAACACAAGTAGCCTTGGTTACTCTTAAAATCATGCTTGTTTACATTTAGAAGCATTATTTTTTGCTGGGTTATAAGCTGCAAACGCTTGAGTATTAATAACGAGTCATTTCCTAAGAGAGGAAAGTTGTTGTGAAAACAAACATAAAATATCAAAGACAGCATAGTGGAAACTATTTTGTAGCTATATCACAACCTGTAGGTGTAGATTTTGTTTCCCATGGTTCCAGGGAACCATTTTTGTTATCTTCTTTGTCACTGTTTAGTGATCCTATATCATCCTATACCATCCTGGGAATGCTGTATCTTTACTAGATTCTCTAATTTCTGTTGGAAAATTAGGAAGGATGGAAAATTGAGTTTCTGTTTCTGTTTTACTTTATTTTATTACAGTTTAGAAACTGTAACTCAAAATGACATTAATTATCTTTATAATATTAAGAGACAGATTTCATTTCCATATTCTTACCCTAGCTTTATACATAACTTTAGTACTTTGATCCCCAAACGTGAAACTAAAGATAGAGAGTTTCTTATTTAAATATTATTTAGAATTTGAAGACTTCATTAATGCAAGGCCCTTCGTATTATATTCTTCATACATGTGTACAAAGCCAGTGGCAAATTTTTCTTATTCTCAGAAACTAGGATATGTGATGTCTCTATACTTGCAATCAGGAAAAGGCTGTAGCTGAGTTAGTTTACTAAACCAAATATGCTGTAACAAATTTCTACAAGTTAATTGGCTTGAATAATCCGTATTTATCATTTTACAGTTCTAAAGGACAGAAATCTAAAAGAAGTCTCACCACATTAAAATCTAGCCACCTACAGGGCTAAAAGAATTTTTAGATGATTCTAGTGGAAAGGCATTTACAACCTGTTCCGCTTTTCAGAAATACAGAATCTGGGTTGTTGTCTTTTCCTTTATCTTCTCATGTAGCATCTTTACATCTTTCTGATGGTTCTTACCGGATCATTTCCCCTTTGAAATATAGCTGGGATTTTAAGTACCCATTTGAGTTATACTTCCCCCATCTGGTAATTATTCAAATTCGTGTTCCTTGAGTAATGAGAGATGAATATTTTACAAATATATATATATGTATATATATATATATATATATATATGTATAGTGCATATCTACATTTGAAGGATTAGACATTTAGGGGATGAGAGGCATTATTGGAAGGTATTTTACTGACAACCACAATGAGTTTCTAGCACTTTTTTCTACTATAACTTGTTATCCGTTCATTAATTTTGAACAACATATTTCTTCAATGAAATATCACTAGAAAAAAATTAGTTCCTGAAAGCAATTAATACTGATTAAAACATTGTCCTGTACTAGAAATCCTAAATGCAAGAGAGCAGCTCCTGAAACAGTTCTGGCACTATCACTTTTATACATTCTGCTACAATCTTCTCTTTTCAAGAGGAGTTGATTGTTATTATTGTGGAATTATGGTTAATATTTTTTTGACTGCTATTTTTAAATAAATCACCACCCAATACTGGTTCTCTTTTTGTAACATTTTGTGTCTAATCTATTTCTGAAACACAGCTATTTGAATTACGTGAACTGCTTATTGAAGTTGAATCAGTGTGGAGAGGAAAAGAAAATAGATGTCTCTGTGGGTATGTCACATTAAAAATGTACCTACAAGCTATTTACCTTAAAATCATCTATTTTTCATTATGTTTAGATTCTGATAGAATTTAGCCTCTCAACTCACACAGTGTTAATGCAGTTTTATTTCATGCCTCTCAAAAGCAAACCACAAATTACTATTTATTTAAATTTTATCTTTTTAGTTTTAGAATTTTTCTTTAGCAAACTATATTTTTTAAAAAGTTAGCCAAGGCAAATGGTTTATTAGATATTTGCAGTCATGTTCAGACTCTATGGTGGAAGCCAGAAAGAGAAAAAAAATTCATGTTTTTTTTCTTCCTTGAGGCACTCTTATTTATCATTCATCTAATTCTGAAAGAATGAAATTCTTGATTTGAAGCCTTTTGCTTGATATCCACAGCGTGTCATTCTTCCTTTATTAATAGAAGAATTTGGAGAAAGCATGAGAATTCACACTAGGAAAATGGGGAAGAGGAAAAGAGAAATAGAATTCTAGATATTTTGTTCTTCCTCATGTCAATCACACGGTCTGGATAATGATTAAGGATATTAGATACAATGGTCTAGAGTGATTACCCCAATCTATAGAAAAAATATAACCTCATAAGTGATCACATGGAGAATCCTTATTTATTAAAAATTGTAGTAATTTCCAACAGGAAATGTTATATATTTGCTTAGTTCTTGTTTAGTATTTGTTAAATTCTGATGTGCTATAGTGAACAATCATAAAGGTATACAAGAATGATAAGAAACTAACATCTTAATATCATATTCTAATATTAGCTTAATTCTGCCTGAGTTATCTCTATGAGGCTGTATTTGAGTTTTGCCTCAATTTCACATGCTATCTTCTTCCAATATATAAGTTGAAAGAAGACTCCTTCTGAAAATATGCTATTTTTATAGCTAGGGGAAAACAAGTCAGCTATTAAACACAGACAATGAGACAGAAATCTTCCCCTAGAAATAGACTTTCTCCACTTCTGTTTCATTTTTGTAAACTGAAGTAAGTTACATGACCCATCTTGACATTGCAGAGTAGAAGTAAATCTCACCTACAGGAAGCTGATGCAGGACATACAGTAAAATGCCCAGATATGCAACACTTGAGATAAAGAGGGAAAAAAAGAGAACTACAGTACAATCAATCATACTTGCTATCATATGTCTCTGCAGGAAGGAAGCTATAATGTTCCTTTGTTTCTAAAATTACTGAGATCTTCAAATCATGTCTTTTATGCTTGGATGTTACAGGAATTAGAGAACATTTTGATCCTGAGACAGCATAAAATCTCAAAGAAAGTTGGAGTAAGCATTTCAATTCCACTTTTTGTTCTCCAAGAAAAGAAACCATTTTATAGACAATACTTTATACTTTCTTACCTACTATCATTTTTTTCCAGAAATGGATTTTGTTAATATATGTGATTATCCACCAGAATAAATGTCATCATTTATTTTCATCTTGTACAGACAGTATAGTCAATTAGATGTAAGTGGGCGTTCATCATTAGCACTTTTTAAAAATGCAAAAAATGTGGACAAGGAGCCAATATACATATTTTTCCACCATCACCTTCCACATCTTCCTTCTTCCTTCCTAGGAAACACACCCTATCAATAAAAGGCTTAGATATTTGGCTCGTGACCTTGAAAGTGGAAGCACAATATTAGGGATGTCGGAGATGATGGTCAATAATGTTTTACATAATAATGTCACATGCAACAGCCTTATGAGTCCAGCAGGCCTTAACAGTGTACTTCCTTAGTGATGTGATAGGAATGTCAGTTTTACTGGACTTGATATTGTTTTCCACTTCCTTTTCTACCCCTTGGCCTAAATTATGATACATAGTAATTGAATGAAAAAATAATGCCATCTTAACCAAGTCCCATTGCGACAATGAGATGTATAAGACGTTATGTTGAAAAAGGAACTTTACAACTTTGGCTGGGGAGGGATGGGGAATCAGTGGGCAGGGATATTAAGGGGAAGGAGGAGACAACAATGCTTGCTAAGAAATGTACTCTTTACCTTGCTCATGTAATTGTAACCCCTCTGTACGGTATTTTCACAATAAGAAAACGTATTAATATAAAAAAGTAAGAAAGTTACTTAAGGCTTTGGGAATGTGGCTAAATGGAACAGTTATTGCTTAGCAAGAATCAAACCCTAGGTTCAATTCCTCAATCCCACATAAATAGAAAAAAAAAACACTGAAAGATGAGTTGTGCCTCAAGTGGTAAAGTGTTAACCTTCAGCCAAAAACAAAGCTCAAGAACAGTTTCCTGTACCTGAGTTCAAGCCCCAAGACTGGCAAAAAAGTCATTTAGCTAGTAAATGCAAAATAAATAACCCATACTTGTAATATGCAATTGTTCATTCCAACTGATACCTAGTAATAATCTGTAATTCATTTATTTTACTTATATTAGAATAGTATTTTTTTTAAAGGGCAGGGAAGGTGCCTCAGTAGTAGAGCACTTGCCTTGCACGCATGAGGCCCTGGGTTAGATTCCTCAGCACCATACAAGCAAAAAGAAAACAGTCGGAAGTGTCGCTGTGGCAAAAGTGGTAGCACGGTAGCAGTGAGCTGAAGAACTGAGAGACAGAGCCCAGGCCCAGATTTGAGGCCCCACGACTGGACCTCAAAAAAACAAAACAAAAAAAGACAAAAAAACGTTCTGTTAATAGGTCATGGCAATTAATGCCAAGAATGTGATTAGATGTCACTGCTAATCACAATGAGAAGGGTAGTCTGTGAGATTTGGAAAACTTTTTGGTAAGTCACGGCATCAAAAAGGCATAGGATAATTAATGGCTTTGACAGAAGAGAAGGAATAACTCCCCATGGAAGGAATAAATGATAATAATAACTAAGTTATACCACAAACTGTTCTAGGGAACCATTTTTGGTTATTGAAGAACTAGTTATCAACTACACTTATTTCTCATTGCCTTTAGCATTCTAGTAACTTAGACTAGTTCTTAATCTGTGTGATAAATTGTATATCCTTCTATGCTATTCTTTCATACCTTACTTCCTTTACTTTCTAAAAATCTTAGTCTTTTATATTTCTCTATGAACTATTTCTGATACTAAGTCCACATACACAGACAGCAGAGGATGCTAATGTAAGAGTCCCAAAACACATGAATCATTAATGTAACAACATGGAAAAGGAGGATATATTTATTGCTACCTCAATTTTTCTGAAAAGCTGCAATGTCACCATTGATTGAAATCTCCATTCCTTGTCTACATAGTTTCATTAAGTGCAGATCAATGCAAATATAAGCCGGATGCTGGTGGCTCACACCTTTAATCCTAGCTACTCAGGAAGATGAGACTGGTTCAAAGACAGCCTGGTCAGGAAAGTCCATGAGAACCTTATCTTTAATTAACCACCAGAAATCCCGAAGTGGTGCTGTACCTTAAGTGGCAGAGCACTCAACTTGAGCTGAAGAGCTGTGGGACAGAGCCCAGGATCAGAGTTAAAGCCCCATGACCAACAAAAAAACTGCAAATAGGACTGAGTATCCCTAAAAGGAACAACGAAGTCAATAGTAATCTTCCCAAACAGAAAAAATAATTACAAACTGATTCAGTGCACCTACTTTTGCTGAGTTATTTAAGTTATGATTTCATTGATGGACATATTCTCTTCTTTTAAAAATTGTCAAATATTAGCTTTATTATAAACTTCATCTAATATTTCTTGTTTCAAAAGAGAAGTCCATACAGTTGATGTCACTTGGCTTTCTTACTGTCTCAGTTCAAAGTCAACCCAGGCAAGAGAGTCTGTCAAACTCTGATCTGTAATTAAACACTAAAAAAGCCAGAAGTGGAGTTTTGGCTCAAACAGTAGAGTACAGGGTTAGGGGACAGGTGTGCAGGGAAGACAACTGTACAGGGACAGTGTCCACCCTCTGTATTCAAGCCCCAGAACCAGCACAAACTAAACAAACAAACAAGAAAATGAAAAAACCCACATATCTCTTTGGGACCATCCTTAAAGCACTGGTTTGAGATGAGGCTCCTTTTGTTGATCATGCTCTCTGGATCCTGATTTTTGGAATCCTTATTGCTATGGAGAACTCAGGACCAGAATAAAGAAATGGATAACTGACTCCTGCAATACAGAATCATCTCAGGAGAGAAATATCCGTGCATAGGACACTTTAAAACCTGCATGTCTTTCTTTCTTTGTAGTAGGACACTTTTAAAATAAAGTTATTTTCTTTTATTCTATGCTTGCCTTCAAGTGGCATATTGTTTTCTTTTGTTATACTCTAAACTGGAAGTTTACAGACAAGTTTTATATGAGTAAAGGACACACTACAAAAGATCAGGGACAGAGTTTCCTTCAGGCCTTGGATTATTTTTTTGTATAGTAAAAAAGGACAGCACAAATTAACTTGAACTTTGTCATTTCTCTGTGTTCAATTCCTCTCTTGGGCTCAGTTTCCACTTGCAGTAACAGTTCCTTCCACTTACTTCCAGTAACAATCTATGATGCTGCCCCAGGTAAAATGAATATTTTCTGGCTTCATTGAAATAGCACAAGCACATCTTTGGACATGTGGTAACGTGTTTCAGAGATAACTTTGTAATGAGAAAATATGTGATTTAAATGTTTTATAAAACATTATCCATGTACACATGACCATATAAGATGATGTTAAGTGAAATGTACCCCAAGATAGGGACACAACTTGCTTTTACTTTCTTGCTATTGTTTTAATGTATCTAACATGTACTATGTGATTTTTTTCTTCCTCCATGGTATTACCCCTGTTTTCACTATATTTGATGTCGGCGACCTGCATCTTGCATAAACATTTTTCAAATGGGGAGGGGAAGGGAAATAACAAAAAGCTGAAAAAAGAATACAGTATGACCCATTGTAACAATGAGTTGTACAAGGCACTACGTAGAAAATGAACTTTACAACTTGATCAAGGGAGAAGGGAGTTGGGGCGGTGGGGAGGAAAGGGATGGAAGGAGAAAAACAAAAGAGGAGGTAACAGAGCTTGATAGATAATGTACTCATTTACTTACTTATGTAACTCTAACCCCTGTTTACACCATTTTATAATAAAAAACATGAAAAAACCATCGTGGAGTAGTTTAAGTTCATACTTCCTATGTGCACTGTAATTAAGACCAATTTTACGTGGGAAGAAGGTTCTCAGAAACATATTTTTGTGAGTGTGTGTGTTGTGCATTATTTCCCAAGTGTACATAAGTTAACATGAGGAGAAACAATAGGAATAATTGAAGAAAAAGAAGTTTTGTGCTTAAGTATAATGGTTCAATACAGTACAGAAGACTCTGCAAATAAAAAACTTTGAAACAATAAAGCCATTCCAGTATGTAGATCTATGGGATATAGAGAGCATTACTACTAAGTGGAACATGAATGATGAGGCCACTCTTGTTTTCTACTAAATCTAAATCATGGTAGCTAATTACGGAAATTTGTAAAAAGTAGAAGGGAAGAATTATTCTAGTCAGATATATGAAGTCAGATATAAGAGCATGGACTTAACTAGAAAAAAAAGGCTATGTTGAGAGAGCAGGAATTATACTAGCAATGAACTGGTGGCTAAGATCACATTTCTTTTTCTTTATTTCTTTGATGGTTATGGGTCTTGAATTCTCCGCCTGGGTGATGTCCCTCCACTCTTCAATTCACGGCTAGAGCTCTACCACTTGAGCCACAGTGTCAATTCCTTTTTCTGGTGGTTAATTGGAGATAAGTGCCTCAGAAAACTTTCCTACTTGTGCAGCATTTGAACTGCAGTCCTCAGATCTCAGCCTCCTGAGAGGATTATAGGCATGAGCCACCAGTACCCGGCTCAAGATCACATTTCTAGGAGTGTACACTCATGATATGTAATGTGTATGTTCTTCTGTCTTTGTATGAATTCTTGAGTTAAACATCTGGGCTACAGCTTAGACATTACATTAAAAAATTATTTTTAGTTTAAAACTTGATACTCATGGAAAAAATAAAAACTAAGAATGTAAAAGGGTCTGGGAAATTTAGTTTTCATCCAGCCTGGGAAGAATAGTCTTTGCAACAACACCTATAATTAACCAGCCTAAAGCTGCATTGGAAGAATGGCTCAAGTGATGTAGTACTAGTTATGAACAAGATTGCTGAATAAGAGCTTGAGGTTTTTGCATGCATACATACAAACATTCACATACACACAGAAGCACTTATATGAGCAAACACACATATGAAACAACTCTCAGAATGTGTAGAAAAGTTAGAAAACAATAGAAAATGTGTCCTGAGTAAGACTAGAATGAAGTGATAATTTTTAATATTAGAAAGTCGTCAAGTGAACTTTCCCCCCAAAAGCTTGAGAATATTACATATGTAGGAACCAGAGATGGAAAGAGAGTCAAGTGATCATTACTAAAGGGATCAGATCCATGGAGGAATGAATCAGAGACCCCTGCAGGTGCATCTGAAAATGTTCATATCTTATATCAAATGATAGGATATCTTTGAAAAATGTACAACAGTTTGAGCAGTCAGTCTAGAGGATAAGATCATCGGAGAAGTTCAGAATTACTAGTATGTTTCTAGATTAAATAAACCAACAACCAATGGCAGGGCAATGTGACACAAACCTGAAATTCTAGCACTCATATTAGGACAGGAGTTTAGAGAGTGGATTGCATAGAGATACCTTCCTTGGGCTAGGTACGATAATTTTGCTCAATAAAACAAACCAAAGGACAAGAAAGGAATTCACAATTGGAAGTTTGGGATAATTTTGTCATTTTGTTTTGAGAAGTCAAGTTTCCTATTTAAATGCAGCTCATATATCATCCTCAGTCATGTTTTACATGCTCTCTTCATTACAGAATATTCCTAGATGCAAAATAGCTCATGACTCCGAACCAAAAATTTGAAAAAGTAAGCATCATTCTGTTGGATTCCAAAGAAATGATGAAAGATTACAAAAGCTTAAGCCTGGAGAAATAGAAAAGATATCTAATGTAGGACATTGTAGACCTGGCTAAATGAGAATTTAGATTCAAAATAAATATTTTGTTTGTAATTTCATATTCTACAGAATATTACAAAATTCTTTTTAAGTAGAAGTTTTAATTTACAAATTCACAAATGATTCTGACATTCTATTTGTCTAGAATATTCTCTCAAGAGAGTTATAATTAGGACTTAATAGATAATTCCAGCAGTTCATGTATAACGTGATAATATGAATAATCTAGAAAGAGGTGCCAACAAATGGGTGATAGTAATTTATAAATTTAGAAAAAGAGCAATATTTTGAGATTTTGGTGTAACATGGTATGAAGAGAGTTATTGTGAGACATCTTTTTTCTTCTACCTATACATAACACAGGAAGAAATTTCTTTTTTTTATTGTGAAAATACTGTACAGAGGGGTTACAATTACATGGGCAAGATCATGAGTACATTTCTTATCAAGCATTGTAGCCTCCTCCTTTGTTTCCCCTTCCAATCACTTCCCATCCTCCCCCGCCCCCACCCAATCTTCTTCTCCCCTCCCTCCACACAAAGTTGTAAAGTTCGTAGAAATTTCCTCAATTACGTACCTCTGTATACAATGAGAAATATGCTAGGTTTTGGGTTTTTGTTTTCATTTTGTTTTTGTTGTATTGTTGAATTTAAATCATTATGAGACATACAGTGATATTGGAATTGAAAGGCTCCGTAGGGGCATTTTCTTGGAGCTCATTAGTTTTCCCAGGAGAAATATAAATATCCACAAAATATGGAGCTAATTAGTAAGTATCTGAATTAACACTAGATCCTAGATATTGTGTTAGTAAAAGTCAAAATTGTATTATTGTTACATCAGAATCCTTCCCCACTTGCCAATGTGTATGAAAAAATAAAAAAAGGCATTAGCACAAAATGTCTAATCTTTTTAGGCATTTAATACTAGTGGTGAGGGTAATGTATGAACTCTTCCATTCAATTAAAACTTGAAGGTTATAAGAGCACTTCCTACATATAAGAATTTGTGGCAGGTTGATTGACAGGGTTATTACAGCATGGAGATATTCCTAACAAAAATTAGATTTAAATAGAGTATATGGCAGTTATGATTTGTCAATGGCTATTGAGGCATTTTTTATTCTAAAGAAGAATCAATTCGAAGAGTCTTCAGTCACATCAGTAAAGCTGTATATTCATCCTAATACTTGGTGCTATTGTCCTACATTTATAATGATTAGGCTCATAAGATATCCAAACATATCTAAAGACATTTCAATAAAATCCCAAATTGGTGTGGATACATGGGTCACTCTTTGGAACTGTAGCACAAATTAGGCTTGCCTGTGCTGTAGTTCAATCTTTATTCACCTGGTTAAACAAAATCTTCAAAAATATTCACAGAATACCTCTAAGTAGTTAATTAGAGTTATATCTGTATAATTCTTCTAAGGTCAGTATAAAAGCATTTGTTCCCTGTTTTTAAAATCAACAGGATCTGTTGAATTCATGGATCCAGAATTTCATGACTTCACATTCATATCTCAAAATTTTATCAATATGACTTTCACCAAAACACTGTTCTTTTTGAACTTATCTATGTCCTTTACTTTTCAAATCCAAATAGCATATTTCTTCAATACCTTCCTGCAAATTCTTTCCTTCCTTTACTTCTGTAAATCTGTGTTTATTACTTTTTTGTTTCCTTATTTATCTCTTTCTTCTAATCTTGTGCACACTGTTGCTCACATTGCTCACACATGTGTCAGAATTTTCCTTTTCCTCTTCTTTAATAATACCCCTGATTTTATTATTTTTTCATATTCATGATCGTGGATATTTTGATGATATCTAAACAGACCTATCTTTGCATCTGTTTAACATAAACTTTAGAATTTTCTGAGAGTTTTTTCCTCTAAATCCATCATTTCCACTTGTAGTCCTTATCACCAAGAATATAACTAACACAAATCCTCGCCAGATATGTGGATGCACTTTAGATTTCTTCTTACCCTTCTACTCCCTGTCATTAAATAAAATGAATGATCAAGATTTTCTGTTTCTGTCACTAATACAATTTCTATGTACTCCCTTTAATGCGCCTGACACCAGCCTGTTTCAAATACTCATCACTGATTCCCTAGCCCTAAAACAACCGTTTACAAAGTATGATTTTTCCACATCGTCTTTTCATATTGGTCCTCTCCATCACCAAGTTACTCTCCTTGTAAGCACACAGAGTGAAGAGCACAGATACAAATTACAGTATCATTATTTACTCACTGTATTGACTATTGGCCTTACATTTCTCATCTGTAAATGGAGGTAATCAACCAGAAATATTGAAGAATATATTTGTTGACTTCTGGAGCAAGAAAAAAGATAAGTGAAGAGTCCTTACATTTTCCACCTTAGCTTATAAATAAAGAGTCAAATTCAAGTTGTTGGTATAAATTCACAAATAGCTTCATGCAGAAATAAAAATAAATTTTAACTATTGGCTCTACGGCCTGTGTATTTTTATGGTAACTACAGATATGTAAGTGGTATTATGTAAATTGGGTCATATGTTTACAGCTGTACTGAAGAACATACTCTTAATATATCATTGGAAACATTGGTTTGAATACTATCTATATGAGATTGTTATTTGAACTAATCACACTTAGTTGAAAACTATAGCTTAGTCCATCAAAATGTGGAAATAAATGATTTTATTTATTAGAAAAAAATACCACCAAGAAAAGTGAGTACACATTAGAGAAACTGTAGGAATAATGTTAGTGTTTTTACTGTCTGTACCTGTTTATGTGATTTTATTTATTGATATTGAAACTCTCCTCTTGTTATTTTTATTGTATGTAATCCAACACTGTTTATATCCATGTATTCAATGTGGGAAATCTACCTTCAAAGATGTCTAAAGTTTTTTTCCTTTTCAATCACAACATTGTCATTATCAGGCTACACTGTGGTCATCATCATCATCTTCATCAAAATTATTATTAGCATCATAGTGCTAATCATTGGAAGTCTGATACGTGTCTATGATTTTGCCATTATTTTTCTTTTGATTAATAATTTTAATGTTACCACTGTGCATACATCCATATTAACATTTTGAACAAATAAAGAAACAACAAAAACTAAACCATATCAGGTAGCTTGACTAGGTGCTCATAACAAATTATGGAATAGATTTTTGAAGCATTGCAAATTCCTAACCAGTATAAATTAACTTCCACTTTCCTCCTCACAACACAAAAATATTTAAGAGTTTGGACAGAACTTTTTCAAGTAATATACTGTAAATGTTATTACAATATCATGTGTATATATAAAATTCCCTTGAAAGTAATAAACTCTACTTTCTATTGAAATATTAATTATTTTATACGAGGAAACTTTTCGAAAAATAGACTGTATATCTTTGAAATGAAAAAGGTCAAAAACAGTAGAAAAAATTTTAGAGGGAGTCTGTCTTCAGATATATATACATATATATGCATATATATTTAAATGTTATATTTCCAATGACACATTTTTAGAGATTATTTGTCATCAGAAATATATACATATATCTAAATTTATTTGTAGAGAGATATAAAAAAAATCTTAAAACATAATTAAAATTAAAAATACATCAAAACAAGTGGCAGTGACTCACTCTTATAATTCAACCTATTCTAGGTAATGAGATCTTAAAATTATGTTTGAAACTAGCCCAGACAGAAAAGTACTTGTTAGGAGTTCCGGGAAGATGGCGGAGGAGAAGTTGGAATCTGAATAAGCTCTCACATAGAAAGCAATTTTAGAGTTCCAGTGAACAGCCCTAAGCCAGAGAACCACACCAAGTGTGCCATCACAGGACAGAGGTTTAGGCAAGAGAGGGGAAATCAAGGCAAAAAGATACATCTGAGCGCTTGCCAGCAGCCGCCGCTGCGGCGGCAGCGGTCGCGGCGGTGACTGCAGGGCACCATAACTGAGCCACAGAGTCTGGGACGAAGGAGCCAGGCCGCAGGCGAGCGGATTCTACTCAAAACCAGCAAGAACGGACAAGGAGCAGACATCTTCATCCTGCAGTTTGCGGACCAGAGACCGACCCAGGAACCAAGACTTGGCGTGAGTAGAAGCCCGACTTCCTCACTCCTTCTCAGGGAGCAGAGGAGGGAAGGCCACCCCTCCCCCCCAGCACCGGTGATCTCCATCTTGGATACCAACAAAGCTCGGAGGAGCGACTAGCTCCAGCTCAGGCCTTGGAATAAAACGAGTCATTTAGCAGATCACAAGAACTTAACAGCGGTGTGACCTGCCAGACTCAGCTCCATCCAGGGAAAAGTCACCCAGCTCGGGCGCCAGCCATAGGAGTGGCTTTCCGCACTGGGTAACCAGAGCCAGAGGCTGCCCCTCCCTCTAGCAGCCTCCACAATCAATTGAAAAACAGAAACCCTGAGAATGGCTCCAGGCTGGGCTCTGTGAGGTTTTCACAAAATAGCCCCAAGGAAAAGCTACTGTTTATTGAAAGGCCTCAACTCTACCCAGAACCTAGCCTCATCACTGCATTCCCCTCTTTTGTGATTCTTAAACCAGATCACCCTGCAATTAAACTAACCTGGGAAGGGGATCTCAAAATCTTGGGGAAAGCAGAGCATTTTTCTGCCTGTTAGAACAATTTGACTTAAGAAACCAATCAAGCCACAGGACCTCAAGCAGACCAGAGACTCCAACAAGAGGCTGGCTACAGACACAAGGGAGATACAGGATTTTTCCCACCCCTCCCAAAAAAAACAAAGAACTTTTTTTCTTCTTCTTCTTCTCTTTTATTTTTTTTTTGGTACCTTATATATATAAAAAAATTTTTTTCCTTTTCTAAAACTTTTATTAATCTTTAATTTTTGTCTCTTTTGAAAAAATAATTGTTTTCCAGTAACTTTTTTTTCTCCTCTTATAGTTTTTATTTTAGGAGTACGTGAATGTGTGTTTTCCTTTCTTTTCTTGTCTTCTTTCTTTTTCTTTCTTTCTTAATTATCTTTTTGTTTTTTGTCTAGCTCTACTGAACTTCTGATCTTTTCTTCTCCCTTTCCTATCCTTTTCACCTTTTGCTCTCTTTTGTTCTTCCTTATGTGACTTAACTCTTGTCCTGCACATCCTCAGATAAACCCGTAGTTAACTAGTAGACCTTACCCCCCATTGTGTACACACTTAATCCACAAATTTATTACTCAATTCAAAACCTCTGAGACTTAAATTCCTTAATAGCAGTACTACGCCTTTATACCTATATAATATTTTAAGCATTTTTTTAAGTTTTTCACATCTCCTCTATGTCCCTCAGCTTCTCTCAAAATATTCACATTCCTCTCTAAATAGATGGTCTTTTAATCTATATAATAACATTAATTTTTACGTTTCTATTTTTTTTCGGGTCTCTTTTCATTCCCCTTTCCGCTTCTTCTTTTCCTCTCTCTCTCTACTTGCATCCTACCCAACCTATTTCCTGCATTGTGATTAGGACATAGTTAACTCTCCCTGTGCCTCCCCACACCAATCTATCCCTATTTTTTACGCACATCTCACCCTAACCCTA
Organism: Dipodomys spectabilis; assembly: GCF_019054845.1. Lineage (NCBI taxonomy): Eukaryota > Metazoa > Chordata > Mammalia > Rodentia > Heteromyidae > Dipodomys > Dipodomys spectabilis. The sequence continues at coordinate 3,219,866 of NW_024870689.1, forward strand.
ATAATTTCTGGTTTTCCAAATTCTTCTCTGCGGTTCGAAGTCCATTAACATATAGTTGTTTGATGTGGAATAGATGTATCTGTTGAACTAGATTGTATCTGTAGACTATTGACTGTACAAATGCAAACTTTGGTTGATGGTTGCCTTAAGATAGTGTTCTAGCACAAAACTGGTGCTATTTTCATCTCAAATGGGCAGAGTAAGCCGGAAAACACAAGAAAAATGGCAAATTCGGATATCTCAATTCCCAATCATGATAATCAGGGGTCAGAACAGATAATGAATAATCCAGAGGAGAGTTCCCAAATAGCTCTACAAACACTACTGGCAAACATGATAAATGAGAAGTTTGACAACTTACAAAGGACTCTGTATGAGCGTGATAGGGAGAGAGAGGAGGCATCCCAGAAGTTTATACAGGAATATCATAAGCGTGAGGAAGCTACTCAAAAACTGATACAGGATTTGCGTGAACAACTTGAGAATACTCAAAGAGAAAGGGAGGAATGGCGTGAGCAGGCTGAGAACACTCAAAGAGAACTGCAGGAATACCAAGAACGGGAGGAAAGAGAACTGCAGGAATCCCACAAACGGGAGGAAGCTAATCAAAGAGTAATACAGGAATTGAGAGACCAGGTAGAGAACACACAAAGTTCACTAAAGGTATTCATGGAATCCATTAACAAAGAGCTGAAGAAAGTCAGGGAGACCACAAAGGGAATGCTGAATGGAACCCAACAGAAGGAATGGGAGTCCAAAGAAACCATAACCAATCAACTAAGTGATTTGAGAACAAACACTGAACACCAAATTAAGGAAGTAAAGAAATTCATACAAGACCTAAAACAGAGCTTCAACAAAGAACTTGAAGCCAACAAAGCTGACCAATTAGAAGGAAAAGAGATAAAAAACAAAGTAGAGAGTCTTGACAGCAGGTTAGACCATGCAGAACATCGAATCTCAGGGATTGAAGACAGCCTAGCTATTATACAGAAAGAACATATAGCCATCCAAGACAAGTCCAAGAAATATGATAGATCTATCCAACACCTGGAAGACACCATCAGAATGCCTAATCTAAGGATAATGGTGTAGAGGAGCACCTAGAAACAGAAGTTAATGGTCTAGGAAATTTGTTTAACAGGATCCTAGCAGAGAACTTCCCAAACATGCAAAAAGATAGGCCTATTCAGATACAAGAAGCCTTTAGAACCCCAAATAGACCAGATCAGAATAGGACATCCCACCGTCACATTATAATCCACACAGGATCAACTCAGACCAAGGAAAAGATCCTTAAAGCTGTCAAGGAGAAAAGGGTAATCACCTATAAAGGGAAACCAATTAGAATCAACTCAGATTTCTCAGCAGAGACAATCAAAGCAAGAAGAGCCTGGAATGATGTATGCCATGCCTTAAAAACAAGCAACTATCAACCAGGAATACTATACCCAGCTAAACTCTCCTTCATAACTGAAGGCCAAATAAAAACCTTCCATAGCAAAGAAAAATTGAGACAATACATCTCGACCAAACCAGCCCTACAAAAGATTCTTAAAGATGTCCTACACATAGAAAACCAACAAGACCGCAATAAAGGCCAAGAAACTGCACCCAAACTGAGAATCCAAGAACCATAGGAAGAACCCAGTTTTCACAGCCCCTAAGAAGGTGGATAACATGGCAGGAACTCCCAAATACCTCTCAGTCCTATCTCTTAATGTTAATGGACTGAACTCTCCAATTAAGCGACATAGACTGTCTAGTTGGATTAAAAAACAAGACCCTTCTATCTGCTGCCTGCAGGAGTCACATCTTGCCCGTAGAAACAAACACATTTTCAATGTTAAAGGCTGGAACACAATCTACCAAGCAAACGGACCCCATAAACAGGCGGGAGTTGCAATCCTAATATCAGATAAAATAGACTTCAAATGAAAATTCGTGAGAAGAGATAAAGAAGGTCGCTACATACTAATTAAAGGATCTCTCCTTCAGGAGGATATTACAATTCTAAATATCTATTCGCCAAACAATGGAGCACACAAATTTATCAAAGAAACACTACTTTCCCTCAAATCCCATATAGATCCAAAGACATTAATTGTTGGGGATTTTAACACACCACTCTCCACACTAGATAGATCAACTCGGCAAAAACTCTACAGAGAAACCGCAGATCTAAACAGCTGCATAGATCAACTAGACTTAACAGACATCTACCGAACATTTCACCCAGCAGCATCAGAATACACGTTTTTCTCAGCAGCACATGGAACGTTTTCTAAAATAGACCACATTTTAGGCCACAAAGCAAACTTGTCTAAATTCAGAAACATTGAAATTATACCTTGCATTCTCTCTGACCACAAGGGAATAAAATTAGAACTCAACACCAAAAGCCACCAAAGAATGTCCGGCATCACATGGAGGCTGAACAACACACTGCTGAATCATGAGTGGGTCATGGAAGAGATTAGAAAGGAAATTCAAATGTTCATGCAATTCAACGAAAATGAACACACAAATTACCAGCTCCTCTGGGACACAGCGAAGGCAGTACTCAGAGGCAAGTTTATAGCTCTGAGCTCCTACATCAACAAATTGGAGAGATCTGAAACTAACAATTTAATGACACATCTAAACCTCCTTGAAAAAGAGCAACAAGATAAACCCCAATCCAGTAGAGGAAAAGAAATAATTAAAATTAAATCAGAATTAAATAAATTAGAATCCAAAAAAACTATAGAAAGAATCAACAAAACAAAGAATTGGTTCTTCGAAAAACTTAACAAAATTGACAGACCCTTAGCAAATCTTATCAGAAAAAGAAGAGAACACACCCAAATTAATAAACTCAGAGATGAGAATGGAAACATCACCACGGAAACAACCAAGATTCACAACATCATAAGGGAATACTTCTCAAAACTTTATGCTAATAAGTTTGAGAACTTGACAGAAATGGACCTCTTCCTAGCAAATATTGGCATGCCAAAACTAAACCAAGATGAGTTAAACTGTCTTAAAAGGCCCATATCAAGTATTGAAATAGAAACAGCAATAAGAGACCTCCCAGCTAAGAAAAGTCAAGGACCAGATGGTTTTACAGTGGAATTTTACAAGGCCTTCAAAGCAGAGCTCACACCAATTCTCCTCCAACTCTTCAATGAAATTGAAAGAGAAAGCTCACTATCGAACACATTCTATGAAGCCATCATAACCCTCATCCCAAAACCAGGCAGGGACTCATCAAAGAAAGAGAACTATAGACCCATTTCTTTGATGAATATTGATGCAAAACTTCTCAACAAACTTTTGGCCAATCGACTTCAACAATTCATCCAAAAAATCATACACCACGATCAAACAGGATTCATTTCAGGGATGCAAAGCTGGTTCAATATACGCAAATCAATTAATATTATTCATCACATCAACAGGAGCAAGAATAAGAACCACATGGTTATCTCAATAGACGCAGAAAAAGCATTCGACAAGATCCAACACCCCTTTATGATGAAGGTTTAGGAAAAATTAGGAATCCATGGAACATTCCTCAATACAATAAAGGCTGCATATGACAAACCTACAGCCCGCATTATACTCAATGGTGAAAAACTAAAGCCATTTCCTCTTAACTCAGGAACAAGACAAGGATGCCCACTCTCTCCACTTCTCTTCAATCTAGTATTAGAATGCCTAGCTACAGCAATAAGACAAGATGCAGACATAAAGGGGATCCAAATAAGGAAAAAAGAAATAAAACTCTCCCTCTTTGCAGATGACATGATCTTGTATTTAAAGAATCCCATAGACTCCACTCCCTAATTACTCAAGCTGATTCAAAACTTTGGCAAAGTAGCAGGTTATAAAATTAACCCCCCAAAATCAATGGCTTTTCTGTATGCCAACAATGAGAAAAGTGGGGCTGAAATTAGGAAAGCAACCCCATTTGTAATAGCCCCACAAAAAATAAAATACCTAGGAATTAACTTAACTAAAGAAGTGAAGGACCTCTATGATGAAAACTTTAAAATCTTGAAAAAGGAAATCAACACAGAACTTAAAAAATGGCAAAACCTCCCATGCTCCTGGATTGGAAAGATTAACAGCTTGAAAATTGAAATACTTCCCAAGGCTATCTACAAATTCAATCCAATACCTATCAAAATTCCACCCTCATTCTTCAAGGAAATAGAAGAGGCAATCCAAAAATTCATATGGAACAATAAAAGACCCAGAATAGTAAAAACGCTCCTCAACGGAAAGAACACTGCTGGAGGAATATCAATACCAAATTTCAAACTCTACTATAAAGCCATGGTAATCAAAACAGCTAGGTATTGGCATAAGAACAGACCTCAGGACCAATGGAATAGAATTGAAAACCCAGAAATGAACCTACAGACCTATAGCCATCTAATCTTCGATAAGGGAGCTAAAACAATACAATGGAAGAAAGACAGCCTCTTCAGTAAATGGTGCTGGCAAAATTGGTTAACTACATGTAGAAAACTAAAGCTAGATCCTTATATATCACCCTGCGCCAGAATCAACTCCAAATGGATCAAAGACCTTGAACTCAAAACAGACACTCTGAAAACATTACAGGATGGAATAGGAGAAACCCTAGGTCTCCTTGGATCAGGCCGAAATTTTTTGAATAGAGACGCGGAAACACAACAAATCAAAGAAAGGTTGGACAAATGGGATTGCATAAAGTTGCAGAGCTTCTGCAGGGAAAATGACATAGCTAGCAAGATCAATAGAAAGCCCACGGATTGGGAGAAGATTTTTACTAGCCACACAACGGACAAGGGTGTCATATCTAAAATATACTTGGAACTCAAAAAATTAAACCCCCCAACAACAAATCCTCAAAGAAACAACTGTCCAATAAATAAGTGGGCGAAAGACTTAAAGAGAAACTTCTCTGAAGAAGAAAGTAGGATGGCCAATAGACACATGAAGAAATGTTCAACATCCCTAGCCATAAAAGAAATGCAAATCAAAACAACATTGAGATATCACCTCACCCCAGTTAGAACGGCAAAAATCAAGAACTCTAACAACAACAGATGCTGGAGGGGATGTGTACAGAAAGGAACCTTACTTCATTGTTGGTGGGAATGTAAACTTGTTCAACCACTTTGGAACGCGGTATGGAGGTTTCTCAAAAGACTACACATAGAACTCCCCTATGACCCAGCAATCCCACTTTTGGGCATTTACCCAAATGTTTACAAACAAGACCACACTAAAGCTACCAGCACAACTATGTTTATTGCAGCATTATTTACCATAGCTAAGATATGGAACCAACCCAGATGCCCCTCAGTAGATGAATGGATCAAGAAAATATGGTATATATACACAATGGAATTCTATGCCTCCATCAGAAAGAATGACATTTCCCCATTTGTTAGGAAATGGAAAGGCTTGGAAAAAATTATATTAAGTGAAGTAAGCCAGGCCCAAAGAAACATTGGTCCCATGGTTTCCCTTATATGCAATATCTAGTATAAGTATGAGTCAAGCGGAAAAGGTCAGATAATGTGATGTTAGGAAAACGATCCCTTAAATATGTATTTTAATGTTTTTGTTTCTTTCATGCATGTGTTTCTAACGCATTTATGAGGTTATTTCTTTGTTGCTTTGTATGTCCCTCCCCCACAGTGTAACCCCCGCTTTCACTATATTTGATGTCAGTATAACATGTGGAGGAGATGGGGACAAACAAGTCGTTTAAGGATTCAGGTGGACCTGTTGCAACAATGAGAAGTACAAAATGTCATGTCAAAAACGAGATTTACAATGTCGGTTTGGGGGGGGCTGAGAGGGGGTATGATTGGTTGGGGGGAGGGGGGATGCTGGGAAGGGAGGTGAAGGGTAAACAAAGGAGGAGGCTGCAATGCTTGGTAAGAAATGTAAGCATTATCCTGCCCATGTAATTGTAACCCCTCTGTACAGTATGTTCTCAAATAAAATAAAATTAAAAAAAAAAAAAGTACTTGTTAGATTCTTAAAAACATAAATTAGCTCTGGGCCTCAAGTTGTAGAGTGCTATCCTTGAGCAGAAAAAGGCTTAGGGACAATGCCTATGTCTTGCAAACAAAAACAACAACACTATCACCAACAAAATGTATCACATTAATTTCATAAAAGCATCTGTTAACTGCTGTAAGACAAAATTATACTGCCTCGTCCAGGGAAGTTATCGCTATGTAATTCCACTCTCTAATCTCCTGTTTTAGTCTGAGTGCTAGAATTCCAAGCTTGTATCACATTGCCCTTCCATAATGTGCTGGTTTATTTAATCTAGAAACAGTCTAGCAATTCTCAACTTCTCTTATGATCTTATCCAGTAGACTGACTGCTCAGACTGTTTATGTACTATTTTCAAAGATGTTCTTACATTTGACACAGGATATGAACATTTTCAGCTGTACCTGCAGGGGTCTCTGATTCATTCCTCCATGGATCTGATCCCATTAATAATGATTACTTGACTCTCTTACTATCTCTGGTCCCTACCTATGTAAAATTCTCAACTTTTTTGAAGATAGTGCATTTGAGGGCTTTCTAATATTAAAAATTATCACTTAATTCTAGTCTTACTCAGGACTTATTTTCTATTGTTTTCTAACTTTTCTACATATTGTGAGAATTGTTTCATTTTGTATTTTGTGTGCACATATAAGTGCCTATGTGTGTCTGTGTATGTTTGTATGTATGTATGCAAAAGTCTCAAGCACTTATTCAGCAATCTTGATCATGACTGATATGCCAGCTTTGGCTGGTTAGTTATAGGTAGTGTCTCAAAGCCTGTTCTGCCCAGCCTGGATGCAAACTGAACTTCCCAGACTCCTTTAGATACTTAGGTTTTATTTTTCCAGGAGTATCATCTTTTAAACTACAAACATTTTTGTGAATGTAAAGTGTAAGCTGTAGCCCAGATTTTAACTCAAGAATTCATATAAAGATAGATGAACATACTTATTCCATATCCTGAGTGTACACTGCTAGAAATGTGATCGTAAACTGAGTGGTGGTGAGATCTGAGGACAGGGGTTCAAAGCCATTCCGGGTAGGAAAGTGCTGGAGACCTTTTTTTCCAATAATTAATATAAAACTGGAAGTGGCACTGTGGCTCAAGTGGTAGAGCACTAGCCTTGAGCTGAATAGCAGAGGGACAGCGCCCAGTCCCAGAGTTCAAGTGCCATGACCAACAACAGCAAAAAAAAAAAAATGAGAAAAAGAAAGAAAAATTAATGTGATCTTAGCTACCAGGTTCATTGCTAATATGATCCCTGTTCTTAAGATGGACTCTTTTTTCCAGTTAAGTCCATGATCGTATATCTGACTTGCATTGGAAACAGAATCATTCTTCCATTCTACTTTTTACAAATTTTCGGGATTAGCAAGCATGACTTAGAAAGACAGTGGCCTCATGCTTCATGTTCCAGTTAGGAGTAATGCTTTCCCTATATCACGCCCATAACTCTACATGCTAGACTTGGCTTTAGTGTTTCAATGTTGTCATATTTGTAGTCTTCTATATTGTATTGAATCCTTATAATTAAACACAGAAATTCTCTTTCTCCTATTATTGCTATTGTTTCTCTTACTGTTAATTCATGTACACTTGGGAAATTAATGTACAGCACATACACTCACAAATAAACATCTGAGAAACTTCTTCCCATTTAAAATTCACCGTAATTTACAGAGTAATTAAGAAGATTGAACAAAATGTATTCAGGGATAAGGTATTTATTAGCCATTTAAATTTCACATTTTCTCTTTACTAAGTTGTCTCTGAAACATGTGCTACCACGTGTCCAAAGGTGTCCTTTCTCTATTTCAATGAAGCCAGAAAATATTCATTTTATCTGGAGCTGCACCATAGATTGTTACTGGAAGTAAGTGGAAGTAACTGTTACTGGATGTGGAAACTGATCCCAGGAGAGCAGCACCATAGATTGTTACTGGAAGTAAGTGGAAGTAACTGTTACTGGATGTGGAAACTGATCCCAGGAGAGGAATTGAACATAGAGAAATGACAAAGTTCAAGTTAAGCTTTGCTTTCCTTTTTACTGTACAAGAAAATTATCCAAGGCTTGAAGGAAACTCTGTTCCTGACTTTTTTGAGGGTGTTCTTTACTCATATAATACTTGTTTGTAAACTTCTGGTTGAGAGTATTAAAAAAGGAAGCACTATGAAGGCCAGCATAGAAATAACTTTCTTTTACAAGTGTTATACTGCAGGGCTGGGAAGGTGTCTCAGTGGTAGAGCGCTTGCCTTGCATGCATGAGGCCCTGGGTTCGATTCCTCAGCACCACATAAGCAAAAAGAAAAGAAGCCAGAAGTGGCGCTGTGGCTCAAGTGGTAGAGCACTAGCCTTGAACTGAAGAGTTGAGGGACAGCGCCCAGGCCCAGAGTTCAGACCCCATGACCAGACCCCCCCCCCAAAAAAAAGTGTTATACTGCAAAGAAACAAAGATATTGAGGTTTAAAGTGTCTTATGGATGGATGTTTCACTCCTGAGATGATTCTCTTGTTGCAGGAGTCAGTTATCAATTCCTTTAGTCTGGCCCTGAGTTTTCAATAGCAAGAAGGATTTCAAAAAACCAGGATCCAGTGAGTATGATCAATAAAAGGAACCCCTCCTCAGACCAGTATTCCTTCAAAGAGGGTCCCAAGGAAATACTTGGGGTTTATTTTGTTTGCTTGTTTAGTTTGAGCTGATTCTAGGGCTTGAACTCAGAGGGTGGACCCTGTCCCTCTACAGTTATCTTTCCTGCCAACCTGCCTCCAAAGCTAGTACTCTACTGCTTGAGCCAGAACTGCACTTCTAGCTTTTTCGGTGTTTAATTACAGTTAAGAGTTTGACAGACTCTGCCTCCTGGGTTGGGTTTGAACTAAGATAGTAAGAAAGCTAAGTGACATCAACTGTATGGACTTCTCTTTCGAACTAAGAAATATTAGATGAAGATTATTATTAAGCTAATATTTGACAATTTTTAAAAGAAGAGAATATGTTCAGCAAAGAAGACATAACTTAAGTAACTAAGCAAAAGTAGGTGCACTGAATCATTTTGGAATTATTATCTCTGCTTGGGAAGATTACTATTTACTTCATCATTCCTTTTGGGGAAACTTAAAGTCATATTTGCACTTTTTTGTTAGTTGTGGGGCTTGAACTCTGATCCTGGGCACTCTCCCTCAGATCTTCAACTCAAGTTGAGCGCTCTACCACTTTAGCTACAGCATCACTTTTGGGTTTCTGGTGGTTTAATGAAGATAAGGATTTCATGAATGTTCCTGACTAGGCTTAACCACAATCCTCTGGTCTCAACCTCCTGAATAGCTAGGATTACAGGCATGAGCCAACAGCACCCGGCTCATATTTGTGTTTAGTGCAGTTAATGACACTAGACAAAAGACAAAATACAAAGAATGGAAATCTGAACCAAATTTTGTGACATTGCAGCATGTCAGATTAATTGAGGTGGCAATAAGTATGTCCTACTTTTCCATGCTGTTACATTAATGACTCATGAGCTATGGACCCTTACATTAGCATCCTCTTCCATCTGTGTATGTGTATTTAGTATCAGGAAATGTTCATATAAATATACAGAAAGAGGTTTTTAGACAGCAAAGGATATCAGGTATGAAAGAACAGCATAGAAGGAGATACATATATCACACAGAGATTAAGAATTAGCCTAAGAGATTTAGAATGCTAAAGGCAATGAGTAATAAGCCTAGTTGATAACTAGTTCTTCAATAACCAAAAATGGTTCCCTAGAACGGTTTCTGCTATACCATAGTTACTATCATTTATTCCTTCCATCTGGAGTTATTCCTTCTCTTCTGTCACAACTATTAATTAGCCTCTGCCTTTTTGGTGCCATGACTGGCCAAAAAGGTTTCCAAATCTGACTTAGACTACCCTTCTTATTGTGATTAACAGTGCTCACTCAAAAGCCTGGAATCTTTGAATTTCCAGAGTTTAATCTTCACCTGACATCTAAGCACATTCTTGGCATTAATTGCCAAGACCTTATGAAGAAAACTTTTTTTCAACACAGTATCCTAATATAGGTAAAGTACATGAATGAGGGACTATTGTCAGGTATCAGTATGGAAGGAGTAATTATATGTTCCAAGTATAGGTTCTTTATTTTGCATTTACTAGGTAAATATTTGTTGTTGTTGTTGTTGTTGTTGTTTTGCCAGTCCTGGGGCTTAAACTCAGGGATAGGGAATTATTCCTCAGATTTTTTTTCTCAAGGCTAACCCTCTACCACTTGATGCACAGCACCATTTCCAGTCTTTCTTTTTCTGTTTATGTGGTACTGAGGAATTGATCCCAGGGTTGCAGGCATGCTAAGCTGTCACCGTACCATAAAACCACAATCCCAGAGCACTAAATGACTTTCTTAAGATGGCATTACATTTTCATTCTGTAACTATGTATCATAATTTTGTCCAGAAATTTTTGCTATAAAAGGACATTGAACACAATACTGTGTCAAGTAAGGCTAGATGGACAATGAATAACCGTCATGGTCTAGCCAGGCACAGAGTGGCTTACCTCATGGAGCTTATACAACAGACTGAACGAAACAGCTCCTGACCCACAGCCCAACTCCAGAATGAGAGGACCACCTTGGTTCCAACCACATGGGGACACTGGGCCACCTCCTCCAGCACCCATTCAATCAGTTTCTGAGAGAGAGAAAGAGAAAGAAGTTCAGAAATACACTTAAGACAGGTGCCAGTGGTTCAGGCCTATAACCCTAAGTACACAGGAGCCTGAGATATGAGGATCAGGGTTCATAGGGAACCTGGGCAGGAATGACTGTGAGACTCTTATCTCCAAAAAAAACCAAGAAAATCAGAAGTGGCCTTGTGACTCAAGTGGTAGAGTGCTAGCCTTGAGCTGAGGAGCTCGGAGACAGTGCCCAGGCCCTGACTTCAAGCCCCACGACTGAAAAGAAGTGGACTTCCTACCACAAGAAGTGTACTGAATAGCACCCATTGTCCTAGGGAGCCTGACTCGGCAAGTCAGGCTGAGCTTCCTGTCAGGTGGGAGTCATGTAGGTCACCCAGCTTCTCTGTGCCTCAGTTTCCACATCTGTAAAACTGAACAAAATGAAGGATCCACTTCCTCATAGGGATAGGGTCATAATGAAAGAGACCCATGTTTTGTTCATAATCCCATGCCTGTCTCACCATTAACACACACCATTTGAGCTCTTTCCTGGTATCTTTCTGTCGTATGCTCACAGAACTGCTGAGAACCATATCTGAGGGCTGCTCCGTCTGTGCCTGGCAGTGCTCCAGAGATCTCTCTGTATTAATCCCTTGTTTCCTCACAACTGTCCCATGAGGAGATTGAAGTCCAATGGTGGGGGCCCAACCCAGAGCTTAACCTGTCGTTAAGAACCGGCTGCCATGGACGGAATTTGCGACAATCCATCTAAACCAATGACTGAGTGTAGCACCACATGTCTACCATCCCAACTACAGAGGACAGGGCCTGGTGGCGCACACATGTCACAGATAGGAGGACTGCGATCCAGCCCAGCCTTAGCATATATTAAGTCTACATCTCAGAAATACCCAAGACAGAAAAGCTTGTCTTGCATGGTAGAAGACCTGACTGGCAAGCCTAAGGCCTTGAGGTCAATCCCTAACATACCTAAGAACCAGAGGCCCACTGCCCGAAGCTCATGCCTATAATCTTAGCTACTCAGGAGGCTGTGATCTGAATATCACAGCTCAAGATTCAAAATAGAGTTGGCCTTGCCCATCAGACATCATGATGACAAGACCCGGAGTCTGACCTATGTTGTTGTGCTCCATACTAGCAGGGCTCCTATCCTTACTAAGTGATGGCCATGCTCTCTGTACCCCTGGGAATCCACGCACTGCGGGCCACTCCCAGGTCTTCCCAAGCTCCCCACTGCCAACTACCAGACCCGAGATTACACAGCTCCAGGTAAAAGAGATCCCTTGTTCTTTTACTTTAAATGTGCTGAGTCCCCATCAAGTGTCTCACCCTTCCAGGCCCCCAGACTTCAGCTGTGAAGCCCATGAACCCCCGAAAGATAGCAGATAGAAGTTACCAAAGCATCCAGCTTCCTTGTTACAACCCACTTCTACACACGCATGCACGCACGCAAACACACACACACACACACACACACACACACACTTCCAGACTGGTGACAAGACTCATCCATGCAGCACCTGTAATTTGCCAATTTATCACTCACCTAAGTACAATCAGGCTGTACAAGGAGAAAGATGATCTCTCTGTCTCTCTGTCTCTCCCTGTCTCTTTTTCTCTATCTCTCTGTCTCTTTCTCTGTCTCTCTCAATCTCTGCCTATGTCTCTCTCTCTCTCTCACACACACACACACATACACAGATTCATAGCAGTGTCTCTCCTGAGTTTGTTGGAGAACAGATGGACCGGGAGCACCAGCAGAAGCTGGCAGAGCTGGAAAATGTGATCAGCCTATGAGAACTGTTGACAGCTGGTGGGGGGGAGGGGGAGACAGGCCGGGTGTATGTGTGTGTGTTTGTGTGTTCCTCCTAGATATTCACCTTCTGTTCTGACCCCCAGCACTCTCCCCTCCCTACTGGGCTTTTCTGGGACCCTCTTCAGTTTAAAAGGGTGACCAAGCACAGAAGACAAGGTCTCACACAGCAAGGGGGTTATATCATCTGCATCCAACACCCTTCACCCACACGAAAAGACACCAGAAGGCAGGTGTGGAGGTGCTGTTCCCCTCTGACTAAAGCCACCAGGTTCTCACCAGGGAGAGGAAGAGTGCAGATGTGCAGCTGTGTGGCTCCCACTGCTCCAAGTCAGGGACTCTGTGGCACCCACTCCTCACCCAATCCTGCATCTCCCCTTTTCCTGGGACACTGGCCACCAGGGATGGGGGTGGGAGCCTCGGGTCAACACCCACCTCCACCCTGGGACACATTTGGGCCAGAATGTGGGGCACCAGGGAGGTGCGGGTCTGGGTCAGGAGGGGGGAAAAAGGGGAATATGGGGTCGCAGGGAGGGCCTGCATGGCAGCCACTCACATGTGCTGCAGGGAGAAGCTGTTGGCAGCTGCTCTGGCGAGCAGCCATAGCAGAGGCATGGTGGACACTCTGGCCTGGAGCAGAGTACAGGGTGACCAGGACCAGATCAGAGCCGCAAGCCAGCCGGTGGTGCACTATTGCACAATTGCCTGAGGACTACAAGAGACACCACAGGTCTGAGTAGGCAGCACAAGGTTTGAAATGCTGCACTGCGAGGAAGGGTGGTAGAGGGCTGGGGCCCAGGCGAGCATGTGGTGGGGCTGAGCAAGGCCTCTTCTCTTAGGCCTCAAGTCTCTTGCTCACCACTCAGTCACCTCTACCTTCCTCAAGTGCTGGTAGTGGTGTCAACCAACAGAGGGAGTCCTGGTGCTACAGGGCAGAATGGAATGTGAGTGTGGCCACCATTCTTGCATCCCATTGGACAGAAATAACCATGAAAGAATGGGGGTCTGGATCCTGTGATCTAGGCAGAATGGGTGGAGTCAAGATGACAGCAGTGCCTTTCCCAGGAAACTCTGTCCAATCCAGTTGGAGGCAAGAGGGAGACCTGCATTAGCGGGATGTCTGCACAGATTGTTCTGTATGTCTCTTTTTTTGCCACTCTTGGACCTTAAACTCAGGATCTAGGCACAGTTCATGAGCTGCTTTTGCTCAAGGCTACCTTTCTACCACTGGAGCCACACAGCTCTATTTCTGGTTTTGTTGGCACAATTGGACAGGGGTCTCAACAACTTTCCTGCCTAGGGTAACTTTGACCATGATCCTCCCATCACAGCCTTGTAAGTATGAAGGAGGACTTCTGAGAGTCACTGGTGCCTGCCTAATCATTTGTCTTGATGATATTCTCGGACAGATCGGTGAGTTCCCTATCCTCAGGTTTAAGTGGTTCCAGAGCCATCTTTCTTTCTTTCTTTCTTTCTTTCTTTCTTTCTTTCTTTCTTTCTTTCTTTCTTTCTTTCTTTCTTTCTTTCTTTCTTTCTTTCTTTCTTTCTTTCTTTCTTTCTTTCTTTCTTGCCCTTTCGCTCTTTTGCTCTTTCTTTCCTTCTTTCTCTCTACCTACCTACCTACCTAGCTACCTACCTACCTACCTACCTACCTAGCTATCTCTTTGCCAGTTGTTGGGTTGAACTCAAGGCCTAGGCACTGCCTCTAGCACACTGCTTCTTGAGCCACAGCACCAATTCTGGCTTTGTCTGTGTACGTGTGCCTGAGGAATCGAACCCAGGGTGTCTTGTATGCTAGGCAAGCACTCTCTCACTAATCCACATTCCCAGCCCCTTCATCTTTTTTAATGGTAGTTTTTACATGAGTATGCTACCATTTTATGTTCTCAAGTTTAATTTTCTGAATAGGAGTTACTTATACGAAACCTGATGTTCTATTCCCCTGCCTGATTATAGACTGTTCCTGCCTTAGCCTCATAATAAAATGTAAATAAAGGCTGCTGAGAGCTTCAGTGTGCATCATATAAGGACACAGGCCTGCAACCCTAGAAGAGAAAAGCTATGGGCCTGAAATGAAGAGAATGATTCAGTATGAGCAACTAGCATATCTGAAAAATAAACCAGTATATAAAAGCAGAAGCATTGCATAAGTCTGTTTGCACTCGGGGAGGTAATATAAATACACACATAAGTAGGTAGGGCACTGATACATAAACTTGGCCGTCTCTTTTTACAATTTTTTGAAGCCATCCCAGGGATTAACCTCAGGGCCTGATGTGTTCCTGAGTTGTTTTGCACAAGGCTGAGGCTTTACCACCACCACAGCTCCACTTCCAGCTATCTGGTCATTAATTGGACATAAGCAACTCCCAGGATTTCCTGCCTGGTCTGGCTTGCATCTCCTGCTCTGCTTTCTCTCTCAAAGCTGGAGCTCTACCCTCTGGGCCACTGTTCCAATTCTGGTTCTCTGGTGGTTTATTGAAGATAAGAGTCTCACAGACTTTCTTGCTCGGCCAGCTTAAATGACGATCTCCTGAGGAGGCTTCAAGTGGCTTTCCTCAGGAATTCACCGAGGAGCCCTCTCCACACAAACCCTACGTATAAATCTCGAGAGGTACTAGAGAAAAAAGGAAACATGAAGATGCTACTAGTGTGTTCTAGATATTAAGGTTGGAGACTCAAAACACTCATAATTATTAGATCATTTTATAGGGAAAAGGAGCAATGCAGACAGTATGAGGATTGCTCCAGTTTTCAGTCCTCTCATCCTGAGACAGTAAATTCACAGCAGCTCAATGCTAAGTGACAGAACTGGCATGTCCTCTGGATATTTGCTCCCAAATCCTGTGACACTCATTTCTCTATTTTGGCCTCAAACCTGTGACCAGATGGTAAGATGAGGAAAGAAAATAAACATTGGGTACTTTACTTATAAATTCTAACCTTTGGAATGACCCTGTTAAGAAGTTAGATTGTCAAGAGTAAAAAATGAAGAAGAAAAGAAAGAAGGTACCAGTGGCTGCTGACTGTAATCCCAGCTCCTCAGGTGGCTAAGATGTAGAGAATCTTAGTTTGATTCCAGCCAATATAGGAAAGTCCATGGCACAGGTATTTCTAAGAGATCACAGAAAAACTCAAAAGTGAGGCTGTCAAGCTTAATGCACTACCCTTGAGCAAAAGGAGCTCAGGGACAACGCCTAAGCTCATAGTTCAACATCAGGACCTGCCCCCTCAAAAAGAGCCTGTACTTCCATGTCTTTGTCTATGTATGGATATATTCCTATAGGTGAAGCTCCCGAGTAACTATGATGAATGGCACCAACCTAGGAAATTTGTATTCAATATAATGAGTTCATAACACAGAGACTTCCTTCAAGACAGTGCATGTTCTGGGGCTCA
This sequence comes from Dipodomys spectabilis, assembly GCF_019054845.1. NCBI lineage: Eukaryota > Metazoa > Chordata > Mammalia > Rodentia > Heteromyidae > Dipodomys > Dipodomys spectabilis. The sequence continues at coordinate 3,235,826 of NW_024870689.1, forward strand.
TCTCACTGTTCCCATGTAGCCTGAGGGTTTCTCTGCATCCCAGGCCTGCTGGAAAAAGTCTCTCTCATTGTGTGGACAGGCAGACAAAAGGCTTCACTCTTGTACAGCTAGGTAACAAACAACTCCAACCGGACTAGTTAGTGAGAATGAGTGTAGGTGGGCTCTGAAGGCCAGGAGAAAAAGTCCTCTTTGTACCCCAAGCTATCCCTCTCACCAGTGCTCTGTTTTAACAAGAAGCCTTCATTTGTGCCACCTTCCATGGCAGGCCAAGTTCTGTGCACTTATCCTGCCTTTGTGGACTATATTCCGGTGTTCAGATACAGTGCTCAATATAATTCAGGAGTCCTTCAGGCAGAGAACTAGGGCACTGAACATAATGAAATGTTTCATTGCTGGCAATGATGGGCCTATGATGCCTCTCCTAGGTTTCTGGAAGCTTTGGAAATCCAAACACATGTCTGATATCACAAAGCTTCCTATCATCTAGGGCTGGTGAATCTCAACAGGTTTTGCAACCTTTGACCTCTCCTAGTTGAAGCCTGGGTGGCTAGGTTTTGGGATTGAACCCAGGGCCTGGGAGCTGACCATGAGCTCAGTGCAGAAGCCCTGTGCTTTACCATTTTATGTAACAACATCACTTCTGGTCTGTGAATATGTGTGTATGTGTGTGCGCGCGCGTGTGTGTGCTGGTGTGTGTGTATTCATGCACACACATACATGAGTCCTGGAGCTTGGACTCAGGACCTGAGCACTGTACCTAGTTTCTCTTGTAGAAAGATATCCCTCTCCCACTTGAGCCACAGAGCCACCTCAGACATTTTCTAGTGATGTGGTCCTAAGAAATCAAGGCCAGGATTTCATATATGTAAAGCACTCTACCCCTAAGGCACATTCCCAGCCCTCTAATTCAGTTTTGTTAGTTTATTTCTGTCTTTTTTATTGTTGTTGTTGTTGTCAGTTGTAAGAGTTGAAGTCTGGGCCTGGGTGTTGTCCCTGAGCTCTTCAGCTCAAGTCTTGCACTCTACCACTTGAGCAAGAGCGCCACTTCAGATTTTCTGATGGTCCATTGGAGCTGTGTCTCAAGGACTTTCCTGCCCAGGCTAGCTTTGAACCATTATCCTCAGATCTCATCCTCCTGAGTAGCTAGGATGACAGGCATGAGCAACAAGCACTCAGCTTCCACTTCAGGTGATTAGTGGTGAATTGGAGATAATAGTCTCATGGGACCTTTCATGTCTGGGATAGTTTAGAACCCAGATCCTCCGATCTCAGCTTCCTGAGAAGGCAGGATGATAGATTTCAGCTACCGACCCCTTGGCCACGACCTTTGCTGGAAGGGGGTCCATGGTTCCACGTTGTGGAGTGCTAGCCATGAGCCCAATAGGTAAGGGTCAGAGCCTAAACCCCACCTTCAAGGTTCATGACCAAGAAAAAACAAAATGAAACAATTGTCTGCAGGAGACAACTCATAGTCTTCAGTAATCCATAATTTTGTCCCTGCCATGGGGACCTATTGGAGCCCTAATATTCTTGTCTGCATAATCATCGCAGTTGTGGAGCTCTTATAAGGACAAGATGTAAAAATGCACCCAGGGAAGGACACAACACATGGCACTCTTTGCACACAGCATCCTATGAAAGACTCAGCACCCAGCACCCAATGTCGGACTCAGCACACTGCATCTTCTGAAGGACTCAGCACATAGTACCCTGTGCAGGACTCAGAACGGAGCACCCTATGAAGGACTCAGCACATTGCTCTATTCCACAAGGTGTCATTAGAGTTAGGGTGCTTTCATCAGTATCACCATTCTTTCAGGAACATTTCACAAACCACACAATTTCATATCTAATGGTTTAGTGGGGTGTTTTTATTTGGGGAGGGAGGTTACCCCTGGGGGTTGAGCTCAAAGCATTGGGATACTGTTCTAATAACATTTGCTCAAGGCTAGAGCTCTACCACTTGGACCCACATTTTGCAGTGTCTCACAGACTTCTGTCAGGACTGGGTTTTAAAGCCCCCAAGTAGCTAGGATAATAGGCCTAAGCCACGATGCCATGGGTAACCCATGGAGCTGGATTACAGCAGTTTACATGTGGGTAAGTCATGTTAGGTGGCAGCTGTCAGCACCAGACTCCTAGCTTTCTCTATTATGAGATATTTGAAGTTCTGTCCTTCTATAATTACAGTTAGAACATCCTATTGTTTTTTGGCGTCAGTCCTGGGGCTTGAGTAAGAGCTTTGCCACACTCCCTAAGCGTTTGTGCTCAAAACTAGCACTCAATTTATTCAAAGGCAACAGAACTCCTGGGTTTTCTGTTTATGTGGCACTGAGGAATCGAACCCAGGGCTTCATGCTTACTAGGTGAGCACTCAACCACTGAGCTCCAGGAGTGAACGAAGTATAAATATTGTTGTATATAAATAGTATATACACAAAAGAGATTGCTGCATATTATTACATTATAGATATTACTACCAATGATTAGGTATTAAATTATATCTCCATTTAATGATGTGTTCCAGTTAACAATTAATAAAGCATTAATTAATAATTACTCAATATCCTATTATTTTATCACATATGTACATATATCCATACATATTTCATATTTCATAGAATGAGGATGATATATTATTAAATTCTGCATCATGTGCTACTACCAATTATTAGTTATTTAATTATGTCTCCATGTAATATTTGTTTTGCTAATGCTTAATAAAATATTAATTAAACTTAATGCACATCCTATACTTATTGTGTCTAATTTTTATTCTAGAATAATTCACTACTAATTCAATCTGTTTATCATTTATTGTAGAGAAAATTCTTCCACCTATGACATTTTTTACCTTTATTACATCCTATTACATAGTATATAGATTTGCACCCAAATTATACATCCTACCTGACACCGAGCACTGTCACAGAAAAGGAAAATTTATGTGTCATGCTCGAGTCCTCCTTCCACGATTACATATTTGGCAATGCTGGGATCTAAACTCAGGGCCTTGGCTCAGTTTATGAATGGGTGACTGTCAGCGCTGCAGCCGCTAGCCAATTCAGCTGCCAGGCAGTGCCCAAGCCCTGAGATGGAGCCCCATATGTTGACTGCAAATTGTGCTTAGTGTAGTTACACATTTTATTTTTTGTTTTATTCATTAACCATTTATTTTATTGACTGCTATAACACGTGGATTTTTTTTACTATATTTATTACATAGATTATACATTTGTCTATGTATGAAACTTCACACCTGACACCCAGGACTTTCACAGAAAAGGAAACCATGTGTCACCATGGGCTTCTTACTGCATGATTCAATTTTTGTAAGTGCTGGCATCGGAACTCACAGCCTACAAGGCCCAATTCATGAATGGGTGAGTGTCAGCATGCCAGCCTGGGGCATATGGAGCTGACAAGCAATTCCCAGCACCTGAGATCCAGCCCCAGGGATAGACAAAATAACAGATTGACATGTAGGTGATAGTACACAAATACATATAGATCTTTATAGAGTGTCAGATATTTCTATATATTATTCAGTTATATTGGCTACATTCCTACCAATTCTTGGGTATTTATTATGCCTCCATGTAATTAATATGATTGTTTTCATCCTTAATGAATTATTAATTAAATCAACCATTGTCCCGAAACTATTGTGTCCAGGTAATTAATAGAATTCTTTCAATGTGTCAAAAATGTTCATTAAATCCATTGGCCTCCTAAAATCACTCTCTAATTTTATCATTAGTATCATTCAGGAACAACTAAGTCAACCTTGACATTCATAACCTTCCATCGGTATTCCTATGAATATGAACTAGAATCTTAGGATCTCCCTCTATTGGTAGGGGTCAAGACCCAGCTTCAAACACAGGGCCTATGTTGCTGTGTTGGATTATGGCTTCCCTGGAAGCCCACCAGTCTTCAGCACTACCAGGTTACTAACACTTTTCAGCCGTGTCATTCAGACCCAGTATGGTCACTTTGAAAAGAAAACAAATGTAAAATCAGCAGCCATCAGCAAGTAGCCGGATTTTTTTTCTGTGTCATTTTATTTATTTTTTCCTGTCAGCCTTTGAAGCCCAGAAATCCAGGTTCGGCTGTGGGTCCAGTGGCTGCAACCCAGCCTAGAGTGATCAAAGCTGAGGCAGAGTTGCCATGCCCTGAATTCAAGCCCTGTGCTTGACAAAATAAAATTACCTACCTACCTACCTACCTACACATATATATATACATATATATATATATATATATACATACATACATACATACATACATAGATACATTAAAAATATTTAAAAAATTATGAGGCTCCTTGGCTTGGAATTCATGCCTTTTTTCTGCTGGGCCTGGGATTTGAACTCAGAGTCTGGATAAATCTGCAGCACTGTGGGGGAAGGGAAAGCTCACAGTGCTGGAAAACAAAAAAGACAGGCCAGTTCCCAGGAGCTGAATTCAAGCCCTAGCACTCAACAAAATAATATTCGTATTCACTTTAAATACATGATTTCTATTTATATGCACATGTTTACTGCATTCATTTTATTTTGTGTTTTATTTAATTATTATATATTTTAGAGAGTATGATTACATGTATAAATTTTTTGATATCCTAATACATAGGACATAGATTTGCCTATGTATTATACATTATTCCTGAAACCCAGGACTTTCACTTACAAGGAAAACAAGCGGGACAATTGGCTTCTTCCACCAGGATTAAGCTTTTGGCAGTTCTGTGATTTGAACTCCGGGCCTAGAAGGCCCACTTCATGAATGGGTTAATGTTAGTACACCAGTCTGATGCCAGTGGAGTTGTCGGGAAATTTGAGGACTTGAGATCAAGCCCTAGGAGTGGCCAATATATAAACAGATAGATGTGTAGATTGCAGTGTGTGTGTATGTGTATTTACATATGTATATGCATCTATAAATAAATTTATAGATTTTTCCTATAGATAGGAATGAGTAGGTGGCAGTCCCAGGATCGAACTCAGGGCCTAGGTTTCTGGTTTGGGCTCAGGCTTCACTGACAGCCCACCATCCTTCTGCTCTGCAAGGTCACATACAATTTTCAAGCCGATTCATTGAGGCCCAGGATGGTCACAGTACAAAGGAAACAAAGTAAAACTGTTGTGTAAAACTTCCTGGTTTAGTTTTTCCTCCCCCGTCTTGGTTTTTTTTTTTTGCCAGAGCTGGGAGTTGAACTCAGGTCCTAGGATTCCCGGATAAAAGCTGCACCCCAGCCTAGGGTAATGAAGGCTGAGGCAGAGTTGTGACGACCTGAGTTCAAGCCCTGTGCCTACCCCCGCAAAATGTTAAAGTCCTGGCTAGGAATTTGGGCCATTTTATCAGCCATACCTGGGATTTTAACTCAGGGACTGGATAACTCTATTGTGCTCTGGGTGAAGTGGAAGCTAACCTCCTGGAAGAAAAAAAATTCAGGGTCAATTCCCAGGGCGTGAATTCCAGCCCCAGACCTGGCAAAAATAATATTCATATACATGTATATTATGTATCATATATATGTATTTGTATAGATATTACGCATTTTACCTAGGACACAATATTTCCACAGAAAGGAAAACAGGTCAACATTGGCTTCTTACTCTACCTATTGCTTTCGGCATTGCTGAGATTTGAACTCTGGGCCTGGAATGCCCAATTCATCAAGGGGTCAGTGTAAGCAAAGCAGCCTCAAACAAATTCACTGCCAGGCAGTTCCCAGGACCTTAATTCTAGCCCCAGGAGTGGCCAATATATAAATAGATAGGTGTGGAAATTGCTACAAATACATATACATCTATATATATATATATGTATATTCCACTGTATATATAACTATTTACTTGCACTCTAAATGTTCTTAGAGTTCCTGAGCTATAGAAGAAGGAAAGAAACATCATTGACCCATCCTGGGTTCAAATGAAGTTCACAAGATCCAAGCCCTAGCCCTGTTAGCAGGATGAACTCCAGTGTAACCCTGTATTTGAAGGACAGAAAACAGTTTCAAAAGCCAGGCTAGGTAAGGAGACCAAGGCCTGCAGGATTAGGAGGCAGAATGTACACACTCAACAGGGAAATGAGTTGCAAAACCACTTCATTCATTCCAGGCACAGTCAGCAATGAAGGGAAACCTGAAATATTTGTTAGAGTTACACCAGGGTCAGGCTTTTCTCAGACTCTTCAAACAATGACTAATTAACCTTCCTTCCTCAGGTGAAAGGAACCTCAGGCTATCTTTAGGTTACCAATAGAGAGCCAGTATAGTGGGGGAGAGGGGAGGAACAGAATAGAAAATCCCTGATCTCTGGTCTTAGGGAGTAGTTTTTTGACTCTCCATCTGTCAGATATGAAGGCTCTTCTTTTAACTTTGCCAGTCTATTCTCCTTCCTTCATTCTCCACATCATTAATGCAAATCCCCAGTTCAAGGAGAGTTCACGGTTATTTCTCTTCTGTCTCCAAGCAGCTGAATTAGAGCTTGGCTCTGCCCTCTTGTCTCTGGGGCCTTTGGCTACCTGAAAATTGAGAAAAAGACAGTTTTCCTCCTCTGTGGTTGTGTGAAGGCGATGCTGGTGGCCTGGCACATTGCAGAAGGCCTCGTTACTGGGAATTGTTCCCTTCTTTCCTGCTGATGTCCAAGACCAGATACGTCTACCATTTTTCTATCTATCTATCTATCTATCTATCTATCTATCTATCTATCTATCTATCTATCTATCTATCTATCTATCTATCTATCTATCTATCTATCTATCTATCTATCTATCTATCTATCTATCTATCTACCTACCTACCTATCTATCTATCTATCTGCCTATCTGCCTGCCTACCTGCCTAAATAACTACCTACCTACCTACCTACCCACCTACCTACCAACCTACCTACCTACCACCTTAGCTATCTCTTTGACAATTGTTGGGCTGAACTCAAGGCCTGAGCACTGTCTCTAACACTCTACTACTTGAGCCACAGGACCAATTCTGGCTTTTATCTGTGTATGTGCTACTGAGGAATCGAACCCAGGGCTTCTTGCATGCTAGGCAAACACTCTCTCACTAATCCACATTCCCTGCCCCCTCATCTTTTTTCTTAAAGGTAGTTTTACATAAGTATGCTAGCATTTTGCATAACACAGGTTATTCCTATGAACCCTGATCTTCTCTTCCCCTGCCTGATTTGTGACGCTTCCTGCATTGGCCTCAATAAAATGTAAATAAAGGCTGCTGAGAGCTTTAGTATGCATCATATAAGGACACAGGCCTGGAATCTGGGAAGAGAAAAATGATGAGGTTGAAATGGACAGAATGAGGCAGTATGCGCAATGAGCATATCTGAAAAATAAATCAGTAAATAAAAGCAGAAGCATTGCATACAGCCTGTTTGCACTCAGGGAGGTAGTATACACATGTAAGTAGGATATTAATACATAAACTTGGCCTTTGCTTTTTGAAATTTTTTTGGTGGCCATCCTATGGCTTAAACTCAGGGTATGATACTTTCCTCAGCTATTTTGCTCAAGGCTGAGGCTCTATCACTGCCACAGCTCCACTGCCAGCCATCAGGTCGTTCACTGAACAAAAGCGCCTCCCAGGCTTTCCTGACTGATCTGGCCTGTATCTCTTATTTGGCCTTCTCTTTCAAAGCTGGAGCTCTACCCTCTAGGCCACTGCTCCACTTCTGGTTTTCTGGTGGTTTATTGGAGACAAGAGTCTCACAGACTTTCCTGGTAGGGCTGGCTTTCAATCATGATCTCCTGAGGAGGCTTCAAGTGGTTTTCCTCAGGGATTCACCTAGGAGCCACTCCACACAAATCTTTCATCTAAATCTCGAGAGATACTAGAAAAAAACGGAAACAGGAAGATGCTTCTAGTGTGTTCTAGATACTTAAGTTTGGAGACACAAAACACTCATAATTATTAGATCACTTTCTAGGCAAAAGGAGCAATGCAGACAGTATGAGGATTGTTCCAGCTTTCGGTCCTCATACCTTGAGACAGTAAATTAAGTGCATCTCAATGCTAAGTGACAGAACTGGTATGTCTTGTGGACATTTTCTCATGAATCTTGTGACACTCAATTCTCACTTTTGGTTTCAAACCTGTGACCAGAGGGGATGATGAGTAGAGAAAATCCTTTTCAGAGAACGTAGCTATAAAGAACATTGGGTAGTTGACTTATAAGTCCAAACCATTGGAATGACCCTATTAAGAAGTCAGATTGTCCAGATTATAAAACAAAGAAGAAAAGAAAGAAGGTGCCAGTGTCTGCTGACTGTAATCCGTGCTCCTCAGGAGGCTAAGATGTAGAGAATCTGAGTTTGAATCCAGCCAGCATAAGAAAGTCCATGGCACTGTTATTTCAAAGAGATCACAGAAAAATCCAGAAGTGGGATTGTGACTCCACATTAATGCACTACCCTTGAGCAAAAGGAGCTCAGAGACAAGGCCTAGGCTCATAGTTCAACCCTTGGACCTGTCCCCTCAAAAAGAACCTGCACACCTCCATGTCTTTGTGTATGTATAGATACATTCCTATAAGTGAAGCTCCTGAGTAGCTATGATAAATGGCACCCAAGGTAGGAAATTTGTATTCAATAAAATGAGTTCATAACACAGAGATTGCTTTTATGACATTACATATTCCAGGGTTCCCCTCATTGCTCCCAGTGTAGCCTGAGGGTTTCTCTGCATCCCAGGCCAGATGGGAGAAGTCTCTTTCATTGCCTGGACAGGCACACAAAAGGCCTCACTCCTGTAGAGCTGTGTATCAAACAACTCCATCTGGGCCAATTAGTGAGGAGGAGTGTGGGCGGGCTCTGAAGGTCAGGAGAAAAAGTCCTCTTTGTACAACAAGCTATCTCTCTACCCAGTGCTGTTTTTTGACAGGAAGCCTTCATTTGTGCCAACTCCCATGGCAGGCCAAGTTCTGGGCACTCATCTTGTCTTTGTGAGACTATATTCCAGGGCTCATATACAGTGCTCAATATAATTCAGGAGTCTTTCTGGCAGACAACTAGGGCACTGAACCTAATGAAATGTTCCACGGAGGGCAATGATGGGTCTATGATGCCTTTTCTAGTTTTCTGGAAGCTTTGGAAATCCAAGCACATGTTGTATATCACAAAGCATCCAGTCATCTATGGCTGGTGAAACTCATCTGACTTTGAAACCTTTGACCTCTCCTAGTTGGGCTCTGGTTGACTAGGTTTTGGGGTTGAACACAGGGCCTGGGTGCTGGCAATGAGCTCAGAACAGAAGTCTAGTGCTTTACCATTTTGTGTCACAGCTTCACTTCTGCTTTCTCTCTGTGTGTGTGAGTGTGTGTATGTGTGTGTGTGTGTGTGTGTGTGTGTGTTTGTGTGTGCATATTCTAGTCCTGGCGCTTGAACTCCGGACATGAGCACTGTACCTAGTTTCTCTTCTACAAGGATTGCCCTCTCCTACTTGAACCACAGAGGCACTTTATGCTTTTTCCTAGTGATGTGGTCCTGAGAAATCATATATGCAAAGCACTCTACCCCTAAGGCACATTCCCAGCCCTCTACTTCAGTTTGTTAGTGTGTATCTATCTTTTTTTTATTATTGTCGGTTGGAGGAGTGGAAAGCTGGGCCTGGGGGCTGTCTCTGAGCTCTTCAGCTCAAATCTTGTTGCTCTACCACTTGAGCCACAGAGCCACTCCTGGTTTTCTTGTGGTTCATTGGAGCTAAGTGTCTCAAGGGCTTTCCTACCCAGGCTAGCGTTGAGCCATGATCCTCAGATCTCATCCTCCTGAGTAGGTAGGATGATCAGCATGAGCCATAAGCACCCAGCTATCACTTCATGTTTCTTAGTGGTGAATTGGATATAATAGTCTCATGGAACCTTTTGTGTCTGAGATAGTTTGGAACCCAGATCCTCAGATCTCAGCTTCCTGAGAAGGCAGGATGACAGACCTGTGCTATAGAACCCTAGGCCGTGACACTCTGTTGCAAGAGGTTCCTTGGCTCCACGTGGTGAAGTGCTATCCATGAGCCCAAGAGGTAAGTGTCAGTGCTTAGGCCCTGAGTTCAAGGTTCATGACTGAGAAAAACAAAACAAAACAAAACAATTGTCTGCAGGAAACAACTCACTAGTCTTCAGTAATACATAATTTTGCCCCTCCCATGGGGACATATCTGAGTGTCAATATTCTTGTCTGCATAATCATCTCAGTTGTGGAGTTCTTACAAGGACAAGATGAAAGAATACACCCTTTGATGGACAAAACATATAACACTCTTTTTTATTCTGTCGTGAGGCTTGAATTTTTGGCCTGAGCTCTGTCCCTCAGCTCTTCAGCTCAAGGCTAGTGTTCTTCCATTTGAGTTACAGCACCACTTCCGGTTTTCTTGTGGTTTATTGGAGATAAGGTTTTCACCGACTTTCCTGCCCGGGCTGGCTTTGAACTGCGATCCTCAGATCTCAGCCTCCTGAGTAGCTAGGATGACATGCATGAGCCACCGGTGCCTGCCTCCACATAACCCTCTTTACAGGGTTCAGCAAAGAGCATCTTGTGAAAGACTCATCATCCAGCACCCAATGCAGGACTCAACACACTGAACTCGGTGAAGGACTCAGCACATATCCTGTGCAGGATTCAGCACACAGCACCCTGTGAGGGACTCAGAAACCCAAGAAGGACTCATCACAGAGCTGTATCCCACAAGCTGTCATTAGTATTAGGTTGCTTTCATCAGTATCACCATTCTTTCAGAAACACATCACAAACTGCACAAAGTTCACATCTAATCATTTAGAGGGGTATTTTTTGGGGGGGGAGTCACCCACAGGGATTGCACTAAAATGTTGGGGGTAATATCCTAAGATCTTTTGCTCAAGGCTAGAGCTCTACCATTTTGAGCCACAGCTCAGATTTTCACAGACATCCTGCCAGGGCTGGGTTTTAAACCCACCAGTGTCAGGTCTCAGCCCCCATGTATCTTGGATGACAGGGGTGAACAAGCCAGCAGTATCTGGTTCCATGGCGCTTGGTTGCAGTGGTATACATCTGGCTATTCAGATTAGATTGCAGTTGTCAGCATCAGACACCCAGCTTGCTCTGTGATGAGGTATTTGAAGTCCTATTCTTATAGAGTTGCAGTCACAACATTCAATCTTTTTTGGTGCCCGTCCTGGGTCTTGAGTAAGGCTCTAGACACAGTCCCTAAGATTTTATGCTCAAAGCTAGTGCTCGACTGCTTGAGCGACAGCACAACTTCCGGATTTTTATGTGCATGTGGTAGTGAGGAATCGAATCCAGGGCTTTGTATGTGCTAGCCATCACTATAGCACTGAGCCACAGGAGTGATGTGTATAAACAGATAAATGTGTAGATCGGCATATATATATGTCTACATATATATGTAGATGTTTAAATATATATATATATATATGTATAAAACAAGAGAAAGATGAGTGTATATTATTAAATTACATAAATTATATTATTGCCAATTATTGAAAAATTGTTCCTTCCATTTTTAAGTATCATGGTTGAATACATAATAAAGTATTAATTGAAAATTAGTCAATGTAGTGTAGTTGTTGTGTATAATTTTATAGTATACTCATACACTCACTACTAATTTAATTGTTACTTTTATAACATTTGTATGGATGTATTTTGGAATGCGTTTCTTAGAATCTCCCGCCAATCATTAGTGGCAGTCCCAGGATTTGACCTCCAGGCTTAAGTTGAGGTTTCGGCTATGGCTATCATAATAGCCAGCCAAACATCAGCATGTAAGATCATGTACACATTCTGGGCCTTGTCATTTAGACCCAGGATGGTCACAATGCAAAGCAAAAAAATGTAAAACCACCTTCTTGAACTTCTCTGTTTTATCCTTCTCCTTTTTATTTTTTGCTAACGCCGAGATTTGAACTTGGGTCCTAGGATCCCAAGCTCAGCTGTGGCAGAGATGCCAAGACCTGAGTTCAAGCCCCATGTTTGGCCAAAAAACATAATAAAATAAAGCCCTGGATGGAATTTTTTTGGAATTTTTTGGAATTTTTCTGGCTGGCATGGGATTTGAACTCAGGGTCTGGGTAACTCTGTGGCATTGTGGGTGAAGGGGAAGCTCTCGGTCCTTGAAGACAAGAAATTCAGACCAGTTCCCAGGCTCTGAATTGACGCCACAGCACTGGAAAAAATAATATTCATATATGATCACTATTTACATACATGGGTTTAGTAAGTATGACATTTATTACCCTTATTTATTTATTATTAGTACACATATAACATTTCATTTATTACATCCTATCACGAGTATATATTTGCATATGGATTATACATCATACTGAGACCCAGGATTTTTTTTTCAGGAAAAAAATGTGTCGAAAGTGGTTTCTTCCTACATGAATAAATTTTTGGCGATGCTGGGATTTCAACTCACGGCCTACAATGGCTAATCCATAAATGGGGTCACAGTCTTAGCACACCAGCCTCTGGCAATCTGAGCTGCCAGGAAGTTCTAAGGACCTGTGATCAAGCCACAGTAGTGCCCTATATATATATTGATAGATGTGTAGAAGGCTATATATATACATACACACACACACACACACACACACACACACACACACACATATATATATATACAGAGAGAGAATGTGAGGATATCATTAAATTATATAAATATAGTCATCCATTATTAGTTATTAAATTATGTCTCCATTTAATGAAGTATCATGGTTGAATACTTATAAAAATTTTAATAAAAATTAGTCAATATCCTTCCATTAGGGGAATCATACCATGGTGCTAGAATGGAAGATATAAATCCAATAATTTTTGTGTGGCATTATAAAATAGAATCACGAATTAACTGCAAAATTAATTGTTATTACACATTCCATTAACATTCACATAAATAGGAACTAGTCTTTTAGGATCTCTCTCCATTTGTGGGTGGCAGTCCTGGCATTCGAACTCCAGGGTTAGGTAGTTTACTTCTAATGAAAACCATTGGAATAATACTGTGAAGGTTTCAGATGGTCACAATGAAAAAAAGAACAACAAGAAGAAAAGAAAGCCAGCTGTCAGTGGTTCCTGCCTGTAATACTAGCTCCTCAGGAGGCTGAGATGTATAGAATGCCAATTTGAATTCAGCAAAGGCAGGAAAGTCCACGACATTCTTATTTCTAAGAGATCACAGGAAAATATCCCCATGGGTTGTGGCTGTGGCTCAAGGGCAGAGGACTATTCTTGTGCAAGAGGAGATCAGACATAGGGCCTGGGCTCATATTTCAACCTCGGACCTGCCAAAGAAAAAAAAAGAAGGCAATAACTCCATGTCTCTGAGTATGGATGGATGATGTATGGATGTCACAAAGGATTTACAATATAATCATCAGTGTGATGTCACATTGTCATTATGACATCAGCTCATTGTGACATCACAAATATGTAATGACATCACACCACTATGATATCACATTGTCATTGTGACATCATATATACATTATGAATGCCAATTGTTTGATTTCATTATATTTCAAATGTGGCATGTGGGTTCATATAAAAAACACATTTTGACTTCATAATCATTGTGACATCACAATCCCTTTGTGACATAACATTGCCACTGTGATATCTCTAAACATCTGTGCCAACTCAAACATGTCCTGTCCTCATGTTTTGTGACATGTTGCCACTGTGTTAGGCTCATTGAGAGCTCAATCTATTTTTGACATATTATTTCAGGTATGACATGAAATATTAGCAATATACTGTGACATCATGAACATTGTGACATCACACTACTAGATTTAATGACCATTGTGTCACATTGTCACATCACGAATCTGTTCTGACTTCATCACATTTGTGCCAACAAATGCTTTGGAATCGTCACAAGCCCATTCTAAATTTATATACTCATTGTGAGTTAATGACAATTGAGGTCTGGAATGCCATTGTCACATCACCAATCTACTGCGACATCACAAAACTAGTTTGAACTCATCTCTATTATGGCATCATCAAATAATTGTGATATAACAACACTATTATGACATTATAATTTGACATCATATTGCAATTGTGATATTACATACTTTCACAAACCTATTATGATCTCATCACATATAAGAAAATTCATGGCCTTTGGGATATCAAGCTCCTTCTGTGAATTGTATCATTGTGAACTTCTAGCAATTCAAATGTGAAATAAGATGTCACATTACAAACTAGTTTGGACATCATTAACTCATTTATTACAAACTAGTTTGGACATCATTAACTCATTTTTATATCAATAATTATATCATTTTTATATCATTAACACTTGAACAAACGAAACCTGTTAGCAACTTTAGCACTTGTAACAAAAAACATGGCCTTTACATCATCATACTTCATTTGTGTATGTTGTGACTTCAATCTCATATCCTCACCATAAATTAGTGGCAATTAAGATCTGACATGCCATTGTGACATCACAAACCCTTTGTGACGTCATTACCAATGTGAAATCCGACTGTTGTTATGACACCATCAGCTCATTGTGACATCACCAAGCTACAGTGACATCATAGCATTATGACATCACATTGCCATTTTGCTGTCATAGACACATTGTGAATGTATATCCTGTGATTTCATTCTTTTTCAGATGTGGCATATCAGTTGATATCAGAAACACATTGTGACCTCATAACTATTGTAACATTACAAACTCTGTGTGACGTCATAACCAGTGTGACATCAAAATGTTGTTATAACATCTTTAGCTTATGACATTATAGCATTTGCCATTATGACATTATGACATCATAGTCACATTATGAATGCCTAATCATTGTATTTGAAATGTGGGTTGATATCAGAAATTCATTGTGATATCATAACCATTGTCACATCAAAATCCCATTGTGACATCAATTTGGCAATGTGACATCACAATGTCAATGTAAAGCTACTAAGGCATCATGATATCACAATGGTCATGAACTCACAATGGGCTTCTGATATCAACTGACATGCCACATTAAAAATAGAATGAAAAACATAATAGGCAACCACAACGTGTGTATGACATCAGAATGACAATGTGATGTTACAATGCTATGATGTCATTGTAGTTTTACACGTCAAAATGAGCTGATGGTGTCATAATGCCAACATGATGTCACAATTATGATGAAGTCAGAAAGGATTTGTTATGTATATCAATGGTATGTCTGTCAGTTGTCATTAGTTCCCCATAAGAATATGTATACAAAAAAGGTTCTCTGATGTCACAGGGGCCATGTGTGTTTTCAAAGGTGGTAAGAGGTCCTAATCTGAATGGCACAATGTGATTCATCATGTCACAATGGAAATGAGATGTCCCATTGTGTTTTTGATGTCACCGTGGTGGGATGAGATCACAAAGGTTTTGTGATATCACAATTTTTTTGTAATATCAGAATGATATATCCAATTTCAATTACTTAGAATTCAATATGAGGATACCAGGAGAAAGAAGAAGCTTCATAGTATGAGGTCATATTATGAGAAAACCCAATGGGACAGTGATTTCACAAACACAATGTGATGTCTCAATATCTTGTTATAATAATGTTTTGATGTCACAATTGGTGACACCATACTGATGAGGTGGTCTTAATAGATTGGAGATGTTCCAACGGGTTCATGATGTCACAATGGCATATGGGATCTCAATTGTCATTAACTCATCATGAGTATATGAGTTTGGGAAGGGATTCTGATGTCACTAATGTATATGTAGTCAAAAAGCTGAAGAACTAAAAGATCTGAGATGTCACAAAGTGACACAATGCTTATGATGTCCAGCAGTGTGATATCATTATGTTACACTGGATTTTAGATATCTCATGTCGTATCTGAAATATGAGGTCGAACACAGACTTTCAACTCACAAAGGGCCTAAGACATCACAATAGCATGCCACAAAAGTTATGAGGAAAGGAGAGGTATTTGATCTCACAGTGAGTTAGTGATATAACAAAGGCAAAGTGCTGTGACAAAGAGATTTTGATGTCACAAAAGTTATGAGTTCACAGTGGTTTCCTGATATCAACCCACATGGCACATTTGAAATAGAATGAAATCAAAGAATAGGCATTCACAATGGGTCTATGACATCAAAATGACAAAGTGATGTTAAGACAGCAATGTTTGATAGGATAGGAACTCATTACCTTGCTCATGTAAATGTAATCCCTCTGTACACTGTACTTATAATAAAAAAGACACAGAAGAAAAAAAGAGAAAAATGGTATGGTGTTATTGGGGTTTGGTGATGTCACAATGAGATGATGGTGTTATGATGACAATGTGATTTCACAGTCATAATTATTGCAGAAAGTATTTGTGATGATACAATACTATGTGTGATCACAATTTTCATTAGTTCACTATGAGGATATGGCTACACAAAGGTCTGTGAAGCCACAGAGGTTATGTGTTTCTTTAAAGGTGCTAAGAGCTCACAATAGCTTTGTGATGTCACAATGTGATTGTGAAGGCAAAACAGCAATGTGATGTCACAATGGGGTTGTGATGTCACAGTGGTGATGAGGTCACAATGAGTTTGTGTTGTCAATATGAGTTTGTAATATCACCATGACATGTCCAATTTTAATTTCTACTAGTTCACAATGAGGATACAATTTCAAAGAAAGAATCTTAAGCTCCAAAGACCATGTGTTTTTAGTCATAACTTGTGTAATATGCAGCCATTAAGATATTTTAGTCCTTCAGTAGGCTTAGAATCTGTTTTCAAACTCATAATAATTCAGGTAGGACATATGATATCTATCAGAAATTGACTGACATCATGACCATTGTGACATCATATGGATAGATATTAAGACCATGGTGTCACATTGTGAACTCACATATCTGTTAGGACTTCAACACATTTGTGCCAACACATGACATTGAAGATAACACGGTCCCTTTGTCAACTCATATCTTCATTGTGAATTAATGACATTTGAGATCCAGCATGCCATTGTGACATTTCCAACCAGTTGTGACACAAACAAGACCACACTAAAGCTACCAGCACGACTATATTTATTTCAGCATTATTTACCATATCTAAGATATGGAATCAACCCAGATGCCCCTCAGTACATGAATGGATCAAGAAAATGTGGCATATATATATATATATATATATATATATACATACATACATACAATGGAATTCTATGCCTCCATCAGAAAGAATGATATTGCCCCATTTGTTAGGAATTAGAAAGACTTAGAAAAAATTATATTCAGTGAAGTAATCCAGCCCCAAAGAAACATAGGTTCCAGGTTTCCCTTATTTGCAATCACTAGTATATGTCTGAGTCAAGCAGAAAAGGTCAGATAAGTTGATGTTACTGGAATGAACCCTAAGATAAGTATTCCAATTTTTTTTGTTTTTTTTTCCTTTCATGCAATTTTTTCTATCATATTTATAAGATGATTTCTATGTTGCTTTGTATGTCCCTCCCCCACAGTATAACCCATACTTTCACTGTATTTGATGTTGGTATAGTTTGTGGAGGGGAAGGGAAAAAAATAACAAATCATTTAATTAGGGATACAGGAGGACCCATTGCAACAATGAGATGTACAAGTCGTTTTGTCGAAAAACGAACTTAAAAACTTTGGTGGGGTTGATTCTGGTGCAGGGTGATATATAAGGATCTAGCTTTAGTTTTCTACATGTAGTTAACCAGTTTTGCCAGCACCATTTACTGAAGAGGCTGTCTGTCTTCCATTCTATTGTGTTAGCTCCCTTATCGAAGATTAGATGGCTATAAGTCTGTAGGTTCATTTCTGGGTTTTCAATTCTATTCCATTGGTCCTGAGGTCTGTTCTTATGCCAATACCAAGCTGTTTTGATTAATATGGCTTTATAGTAGAGTTTGAAATTTGGTATTGATATTCCTCCAGCAGTGTTCTTTCCGTTGAGGAGCGTTTTTGCTATTCGGGGTCTTTTATTGTTCCATATGAATTTTTGGATTGCCTCTTCTATTTCCTTGAAGAATGAGGGTGGAATTTTGATAGGTATTGCGTTGAATTTGTAGATAGCCTTGGGAAGTATTGCCATTTTCACGATATTAATCTTTCCAATCCAGGAGCATGGGAGGTTTTGCCATTTTTTAAGTTCTGTGTTGATTTTCTTT
This sequence comes from Dipodomys spectabilis, assembly GCF_019054845.1. NCBI lineage: Eukaryota > Metazoa > Chordata > Mammalia > Rodentia > Heteromyidae > Dipodomys > Dipodomys spectabilis. The sequence continues at coordinate 3,254,017 of NW_024870689.1, forward strand.
TTCAAGATTTTAAAGAGAAGCTTCTCTGAAGAAGAAAGAAGGATGGCCAATAGACACATGAAGAAATGTTCAACATCCCTAGCCATAAAAGAAATGCAAATCAAAACAACATTGTGATATCACCTCACTCCAGTTAGAACAGCAAAAATCAAGAACTCTAACAACAACAGATGCTGGAGGGGATTTGGACAGAAAGGAACCTTACTTCATTGTTGGTGGGAATGTAAACTTGTTCAACCACTTTGGAAAGCAGTATGGAGGTTCCTCAAAAGACTTCACATAGAACTCCCCTATGACCCAGCAATCCCACTTTTGGGCATTTACCCTAATGTATACAAAAAAGACCACACTAAAGCTACCAGCACAACTATGTTTATTGCAGCATTATTTACCATAGCTAAGATATGGAACCAACCCAGATGCCCCTCAGTAGACGAATGGATCAAGAAAATGTGGTATATATACACAATGGAATTCTATGCCTCCATCAGAAAGAATGACATTTCCCCATTTGTTAGGAAATGGAAAGGCTTGGAAAAAATTATATTTAGTGAAGTAAGCCAGGCCCAAAGAAACGTAGGTCCCATGGTTTCCCTTATTTGCAATATCTAGTATAGGTATGAGTCAAGCGGAAAAAGTCAGAGAATGTGATGTTAGGAAAACGAACCCTCAAATATGTATTTTAATGTTTTTGTTTCTTTCATGCATGTGTTTCTAACGCATTTATGAGGTTATTTCTTTGTTGCTTTGTATGTCCCTCCCCCACAGTGTAACCCCCGCTTTCACTATATTTGATGTCAGTATAACATGTGGAGGAGATGGGGACAAACAAGTCGTTTAAGGATTCAGGTGGACCTGTTGCAACAATGAGAAGTACAAAATGTCATGTCAAAACCAGCTTTACAATGTCGGTGTGTGGGGGGGAGGGGGGGCATGATTCGGTGGAGGGGAGGGGGGAGGCTGGGAAGGGAGGTGAAGGGTAAACAAAGGAGGAGGCTGCAATGCTTGGTAAGAAATGTATGCATTATCCTGCCCATGTAATTGTAACCCCTCTGTACAGTATGTTCTCAAATAAAATAAAATAAAATTTAAAAAAAAAAAACTTTGTTGGGGGGTGGGAGGAGGATTGAGTGGGGAGAGAGGAGGAGTATGGGAAGAGTTTGGAAGGGGAAACGAGGAGGCAATAATGCTTGAAAGGAATGTACTCGTTATCTTGCCCATGTAATTGTAACTTTTCTGTACGGTATTCTCACAATAAAAAAAAACACAAGACATTACAAACCCCCTCCCAAAAAAATTGTGACAGCACAAAACTATTATAGTAGAAACACATTGTGATCTAATAGCCATTGTTGTAGCACAATACCTTTGTGATCCCACATTTCCATAGTGATATCACTAACCCACTGTGAAATTCCAATCCTCTCACACCCAATCCAGGTATGAAATGTGATACCCGAATCCAGTGTGACATTTAGATCATAGTGACATCACACTGATAGATGTTAAGAGCATTTTGTCACATTCTGACAAGACACACCTGTTAGGACTTCATCACTTTTGTGACAACGCATGCCTTTGGAGATAACACAGTCCCTTTATGAGCTCATATACTCATTGTGAGTTAATGACAATTGAGATCACATGTGTCATTTTGATATCACCAACCCATTTTGACATCACACACCTCTTGTAAACATCACTAGAGTGGCATCACCAATTGTGATATGAAAACCTTATTAAGTTATCATATTGCAACATCACATTGCCATTATTATATCACTGTTCCATTGTGTTTTCTAAAACCTAGTATGTCTTCATAGCATTTTAGAAAATTCATGGTCTTTTATACTTCAGTCTTCTGTGAACTCATATCCTCATTGTGAAATAGTAGCAACTGAAATTGGACATGTGATTTTGAGGTATGACTTCACAAAACTATTTGATTTCATTACCAATTTGACATCCAAACCCATTGAGAACTTTCATTACCATTTGACATCACTATCACATTTTGACATCCCAAACCGATTAAGACCTCTTAGCACATTTGATAAAAACATATGACCTTTGTGACATCACAGTCGCTTTGTGTAACTATACCCTTATTATGAACTTCCAATTGGTATCAGACATGCCATTGTAATATCACGAACCCTTTGTGGCATCACCAGTGTGACATAACATTTTCATTATGACAGCGTCAACTACTTTTGATATCACAAAAGTACAATGACAAGATAGCATTATGAGATCACATTGTCATTGTGAAGTTACAGATAGATTGTGAATGCTTATTTTTAATTGTTTTTTTTTTTTTTCCGGTTGTGGGGCTTGAACTCTGGGCTTGGTTGCTGTCCCTGCTCTTCTGCTCTAGGTGAGCACTCTATCGCTTGAGCCACAGCACCACTTCTGGTTTTCTAGTTGTTTTTATTGGAGATGAGTCTTATGAACTTTCCTGCCTGAGCTGGCTTTGAACTGCGATCCTCAGATCTCAGCCTCCTGAGTAGCTAGGATTACAGGTGTGAGCCACCAGTGCAAACCTATTTCATTCTATTGCAAATTTGACATATGTGTTGATATCAGAAACATAATGTGACCTCATAACCATTGTAACATCATAAATCAGCAGTGACATCAAATTGTCATTATGACACCATCAACTCATTGTGACATCACCAAACAACAATGGCATCATAGCAGTATAAATCACAGTGACATTGTTACATCATAGACGTAACATTGTAAAGGCTTATTGTATGAATTTATTCTATTTCAGAAACCCATTTTGCCAATATATAACCATTCTGATATCACAATACATTGTGACATCACATTGCCATTGTGATATCATTAACCTGCTGTGCCATCACAAACCAGTCCTGTCCTTATAAGTTTTGTGCCATGCTGCCCTCATCATATATTAGGTCCTTGTGAGCTCATAATCTGTTTTCAATCTCATATTTCTGGTATGACATGTGATAACAGAAATCCCTTGTGACATCATATTGCCAGATTTCATGAATATTGTGTCACATTGTGACATCACAAAACTGTTAGAACAGCATTACGTTTGTGACAACACATGCTTTTGGAGACATTACAGTCACTTTTTGAACTCATATATTCATTCCCAATTAATGACAATTGAGATCTGCCATGCCACTCTGACATCATGAACTCATTGTGACATCACAAATTTATTGTGCTCATCACGAGAATGGCATCAACAACTAATTGTGGTATGAAATCATTATTTTGACATTATATTGTGGTATTGCCGTCGTGACATCATTGTTCCATTGTGTTTTTACAAACCTACTATGGCGACATCACATCTTAGAAAATTCATGGTCTTTGAGATTTCAAGCTTTTTTCTGTGAACTCATGTACTTATGACCCCTAAAGCAAGGACACAAGCCATTGAGTCAAATTTAATATAATAAAACAATTTACAATAGAAAGGGGACTGTGATTACCTTATCCTGGACTGGATACCCAGGTCCAAGACCATCCTTGACCAACAAACCTCAGAACTTCAATGGGCAGCACCACCCTTTTTAATTGGTCTGCAAACCACCATCCAAAAAATTATGATCTCCAAAGCTCCAAACCTCAATGGGCAAGGCTTTTTACTTTTCCATTCCTCCCTCCTTCACTACAGAGCTGTGCTTCCTTCCTGGTCTTTCCCTTTATCCCTTCCACCACTTCCTTCTTCTCTTCCACTCTCCTCCACTCTCCACAGGCCTGCCCTACTCTGCCCCCGTGACCACTTTCCAACCTTCTGCTCTCCATCAACTTCCTCTCTTCTCAGATTTTTCTCTTTATTCCATCCAGGTAGCACCCATTTTTATTTCCCCTTCCAATGCTCTGAAAATGCAACCTATATATAGGTTTACCTCTCTTTAATCTAATGGGTCTTCTGCCTAACAGTTTTCAACAATCACTTCCCAAACTGCCCAATGCTCAATCACTCCTTGACAGCTCACCATGTGAGGCTTGACACTTCACCTTTGGCGGCATTCCCCACACTCTCCGGTGGGCCAGGCCAAGAATTTACAATGATTATCAGCTCAGACAGATAATTCTGGCCCCACTGGTTATTACATTATCCTCATAGTGAATTAGAAGAAATTGAAATTGTATACGTCATTGTTATATTACAATCTTGATGAGACATCACTAAACCATTGTGACCTAATCACCGTGGTGACATCACAAAATCATTGGGATATCACATTGACATTGTGCCACCATGATCACATTGTGACATCCCAAACCTATTATGACCTCAGAAGCTTTGAAAGAAAGCATGGCCTTTGCGAAATCACAGGTCTTTTGGTATCCATACCCTTATTTTGAGCTAATGACAATTGAGATGAGACATGTCATTTTAACATCGCAAAACCTTTATGACATCATCACCAGTGTAATATCACATTGTCATTATGACAGCATCAGCCCATCATGACATCATAAAACAATGACATCATAGCATTATGATATCACATGGTCATTGTGATGCCACAGACACATTGGAATGCTTATTCTGTGATTTCATTCTATTTCAAAAGTGGCAGGTTTGTTGATATCAGAAATACATTGTGACTACATAATGTTTATGACATCACAATACCTTGATGACACCATATTGCAATTATGATATCACTAACCCACTGTGACATCACAAACTTTCTTATTCTCATAAATTTTTGACATGCTTCCAGTGTGATCCCTTTGGCCTCTCTGAGTGCATAAATTGTTTAACTCATGATACTTCAGGTATGACATGTGATATCAGAAATCCACTGTGACATCATGACTGCTGTGACACACTGCCAGATATCATGACCACTGAGTCACATTGTGACATCACAAACCTGTTAAGACTCATGACACTTGTGCCAACATATGCCTTTGGATACATCATTAACCCTCCTGAACTTATATATTCATTGTCAATTAGAGATCTGGCATGAGATTTTGACATCACCATCTCATTGGGAAATCACAAACCTATGTGACCTCATCACTTGTATGGCATCACCAACAATTTGTGACTTCAAAACAATACTATCCCATGTAATGGTAACATCACATTACCAATGGGGTTTTCACCATTGCATTTTCACCAACCAATTATTTCCTCATAATATTTTACAAAATTTATGGCCTTTCTGACTTGTAGCTCCTTATGTGAACTAGTATCTTCATTGTGATCTAGTAGAATGAAATTGGACATGTAATGGTGATATTACAAATTCATTGTGACACCATTATCCAAGTGTGACCTTATCACCACTGTGACATCACAAACCCATTGTGACATCACATTGCCACAGTGATATCTCGGTCACCTTGTGACATCCCAAATCTGTTGTGACCTCTTAGCACTTTTGAAAAAGCACATGGTACTTGTGACATCACAGTCCCTTTGGGTAACCATATCCTCATTGTGAACAAAGGACAACTGACATCAGACATGCCATTGTAACATTACAAACACTTTGTCACATCATCTCCAGAGTGAGATCACATTGTTGTTATGATACCATCAAATCATTGTGACATCCCAAAATGACAATGACATCATAGCATTATGACATCACATTTTCATTGTTAGGTCATAGAGACAATGTGATTGCCTTTTCTGTGGTTTCATTATATCTCTAATGTGACATATAGGTTGATTTCAGAAACCCATTGTGACCACATCACCATTGTGATATTACAATCCCTTTGTGACCTCATATTGACATTGTGATATTATTAATGCAATGTAACACCACAAACCTCTCGTCCTCATAAATTTTGTAACAAGTGTCTACCTTGACCTGGCTAGATGCCCACAGCTAAATGCAGCTTCAACCATGAACCCTCAGACCTCCAAAGAGCAGCCCAACCATTTGTTATCTGGCCTGCAAATAAGCAACCCCAAAAATAATGATCTCCAAAGCTCCAAACTTCAAAGGACAAGGTTTTTTTCTTTCTATTCATCCTCCTTCTCTACAGACCTGTCATAACTTTCAGGTCTTTTCATTTTTTTCCTTTCACCATTCCCTTCTTTTCTTCAAGCTTCTCTACTCTTGACAGGCCTGCCCTGCCCTGTCCAGGTGGCCAGTTGCCATCCTTCACCTCTTGGTCTCCCTCAATTTCCTCTCCTCCCAGGTTTTTACCCTCCTGCAGCCTCTTTACTTCTTTCCTTCCAGGCCTTTCCCTCTTTTCTCTCCCCTTCTGTTGCTCTGAACATGCAGCCTATGTATAGGCTGTACCCTTCCCCCACTGCAGTATGTTTCCTGCATAACAGTTTTCAATCATCACTTCCCAAATGTCCATGCCCAATCACTTCATGGCAGCTCACAATGTGGGGCTTGACAACCTATCTCCTTCAGCAGCATGTGCTGCTCCCTTCAGCTGCATGCACCCGCCTCTCCTGTGGTCCAGACCAGGAGGCCATGATGACTATCTGTTCCCATGGATGATAGGGTCACTGCTGGTTATTAAGTGTATCATGGTGATCTAGGAGAAATTGAAATTGGACAAATTTGTGGTATTACAAACTCATGATATAACTAACCCATTGTGACCTTACCAACACTGTGACATCACAAACACATTGTAACATCACATTGCTGTTTTTGACACCAGGATCACATTGTGACATCCCAAACCTATTATGACCTCTTATAACCTTTGAAAAAAATACATAGTTTTGTGACATCACAGTCCCTTTGTGTACCCAAATCCCCACCATGAAATATTGACAATTGAGAATCAAACATGACATTTTAACAACAAAAAGTTTGTGAGATCATCACAATTGTGACATCACATTGTAGTTTTGACACCATCTGCTCATTCTGAAATCACAAAAGTAAAATAACATGATAGAATTATAACTTCACATTGTCATTGTGACATCATAGACACATTATGAATGCCTTTTCTGTGATTTCATTGCATTTCAAATGTGGCCTGTAGGTTGATATAAACAAATCTTGAAATCATAACCATTGTGACATCACAACCCCTTTGTACATCACATTGTCATTGTGATATCACTAACCTACCATGACATCACAAACCTATCCTGTCATCATAAATGTTGTGACATGCTGCAATTTTTTTAAGCCTTTTTGTCCTCATGATCTGTTGTGGACCTCAAATTCCCAGTGGATACAAATTCCCAGTGACATCATGACCATGGTAACATCACACTGCCAGATGTCATAACCATTGCGTCAAATTCTGACATCACAAACCTTTTTGGATTTCAATATACTTGTGACAACACATACTTTTGGAAAAACTACAGTCCTTCTGTGAACTCAGATACTCATTGTAAGTTAAAGACAATTGAGAAACATTATGTCATTTTGACATGCCTCACACATTGTGACATCAGCAATCTTTTGTGACCTCATCACCAATGTGGCATCATCAACTAATTGTGACACCAAAATAATATTTTGACATGATGCAGTGAGTTGACATTGCCATGGTGATATTAATGTCCCATTGTGTATTCACAAACCTAATATGGCCTCATAACATTTTTAAAAATTCATGTCCATTAGGACTTCAAGCTCCTTCTGTGAACTTGTATGCACATTGTGAAAAAGCAATTGAAATTGGACATGTGTTTAAGATATTACAAAATCATCATGACATCAAAAACCTATTGTGAACTCATCACAACTGTGTATCATGAAGCTATCATGGCGCCTAAGTACTTTTGAAAACAAACATGACATTTGTGACATTTCAGTCCCTTTGTATACCCATATCCTCATTGTGAACACATGACAATTGTATTCATATATGCCATTGTAACATCACAAACCTTTGGTACCCCATCATCAGAGTGACACCATTATCTCCTTGCAACATCACCAATTTACAATGACCTCATAGCATTATGACATTATATTATCATTGTGATGTCATAGATACCTTGTAAATGTCTATTCTATTTCATTCTCTTTCAAATGATGTGGCCTGTGGGTTGATATCAGAAAACCATTGTGATCTCATAAATGTATGGCATCACAATCACTTTGTGTTATCACAGTGCCATGGTGGTATCACTAACACACTGACATCACAAACTTGACCTGTCCTCATAAGTCTTGTGATGTTCTGCAATTGTGATGTCTTAGGCCCTTTATGAGTTCGTAATCTATTTTCAACCTTATAATATTTCAGTTACGATATGTGATATCAGAAATCCACTGTGACATCATGATCATTGTGACATCATACTGACAGATATCATAAATATTGTGTCACACTGTGACATCACAATCCTCCAAGGACTTCATCACATTTGTGACAACACATGCCTTTGGAGATAGCACAGTCTGTTTTGGAACTCATATTCTCTGTGATTTCATGATAAATGAGATCCTTTATGCCATTTGGATATCACCAACCAACTGTGACATCATAGACCTATTCTGACCCCTTACCTGTAGGTCATAATCAATTAATTGTGACATCAATATCTTTTGTGATGCCACAATGTGACACTATGATCATTACATCTGTCAGTGTGATGTCACAATGGTCATGATGTCACAGTGGATTTCTGGTATCTAATGTCATACATGAAATATGAGGTTGAAAACAAATTATGAGGGCAAAAATCTGATATCACAATGTCAGCATGTCACAAATGTTAGGAGGAGAGGAGAAGTTTGTGCTGTCACATTGTGCTAGTGACATCACAATGGCACTGTGATGGCACAAAGTGATTATGATGTCAAAATGGTTATTTAGGCACAAAAATGCGTTTTTGATAGCAACTCTCATGCCACATATGAAATACAATGAAATCACAGAATAGGAATTCACAATGTGTCTATGATGTCAAAATGAGAATTGTTGTCATAATACGATTATGTCATTGAGTTTGATTATGTCACAATGAGGTGATGCGCTTATAATGAAAATGTGATGTCATACTGTTGAGGATGTCACAAACACTTTTTGATGTTATAATGGCATGTCTGCTTTCCATTGTCATTAGTTAACAACAAGGATATGGGTACACAAAGGGACTGATGTTGAAAAGGGCATGTGATTTTTCAAAGAAGCTAAGAGATCATAATAGGTTTGAGATGTCACAAGGGAATCATGTTGTCACAATGAAAAGGTTGTCAACATGGGTTTGTGATGTCGTGGTGGTGATGATGTCAACATGTGTTTGTGATGTCACAACGAATTTGTAATATCACAATCAAATTTCCAATTTCAATTGCTACTAGTTCACAAGGAGGATACTGTAATAATCAGCAGGGCCCCGATAATCTACAGGCTTAGATAACCAGTGTGGCCCCATCTCCTGGCCAGCTGGAGAGGATGAAGTATGCCACCAAAGACGGTGGGGCATTCTGTGGGAGGGGCTGTGGCAATAATCATCACGTGCTGAGCTGTGGAGAAGTAATTTGACTGTAGGCAGTTTGGGATTTGACAGTTGAAAACTGTTAGGCAGTTGGAGTGAAGAAGGGGTACAGACGTTATATAGGCTTCTGGTTCAGAGCAATAGAAGGAGAGAGAAAAAGGGAAAAGTCCTGTAAGGAAGGAAGTGGTTTGATAGCAGAAGGAGAAAGACCTGGGAGGAGAAGAAGTTGAGGTAGGGCAGGAGGTAAAGGATGGCAACTGACGACCCATTCAAAGCAGTTCAGGCCTGTGGAGAGTGAAGAGGCCTGAAGAGAAGAAGGAACTGGTAGAAGGGAGAAAGGGAAAGACCTCGAAGGAAGTATAGTTCTGTAGTGGAAAGACAAAAGAAAGGGTAAAAAAGGCTGGTCCTTTGATGTTTGGAGTTTTGGATTTCATAATTTTGGGGGTTGGTGGTTAGGAGAACATTTATGATATTAAATGTGTCTCTATGGATTCTCTTGAACTATAGAGGTCTTAATTTTTGGAGACCCCCATCGAGATAATCCATTTGGATGGCATCAGGCCTTGGCCTCAGGGAAAAATCCCCATAGGTGAGAGTGTCAGCACTCAGGGTTGAGAGTCTACCTCAAGTGTTTGTCTCCGGAGGAGAATCATAGACAAAAAGTCATTTAGGGTCCTCTAGGGGTGTGTGGGCAAGCTTGCCAGCCTGATTGGGGATCCCCTCTGGGATCTCCTTGAGAGGTCATGCAGGGCTTCTTTGGGAAGCCATCTGGAACCTCCTTGAGAGGTCATGTAGCCCTTCCTTGGGAAGCCATCTGGAACCTCATCAAGAGTACATCTGCAACTTCCTTGAGAAGCCATCTGAGACCTACCCTGGAGGTCATCTGGAGCCTTCTCCTGGGGCCATCTTGCACTTTCTCCAGAGGTCATTTGGGGCTTCCTCAGGAGGTCAGCTGAGACCTCTATAAAAGTAGTGATTGGGAAATAAGGGAAACCATGGACCTAAGTTTCTTTGGGCCTGGCTTACTTCACTTAATATAATTTTTTCCAAGTCTTTCCATTTCCTAACAAATGGGGCAAAGTCATTCTTTTTGGTGGAGGCATAGAATTCCATTGTGTATATATACTACATTTTCTTGATCCATTCATCTACTGAGGGGCATCTGGGTTGGGGCTTCCTTAAGAGGCAATCTAGGACCACCTCCTGAGGTCATCTGGAGCTTCTTTTGGAGGTCATCTCAGGTTACCTTGATAAGAAATATATGGCTGTCTTCGGACATCATCTGGAACTTTCTTGAGAAGCCATATAGGATGTCATCTGTGGCTTTCTCAAGAGGGTTATCTTGAACCTTCTCTGGAGTTCATATGTGGCCTCCTTGAGTGGCCATCTGGGAGCTACTGGTGAGGTAATCTCAGCCTCATTGAGAGGACATCTGGGACCACCTTTGGAAGTCATCTGACACTTCCTTGGGAAACCATTTGGAACATCCATGAGAGGTCATCTAGGGCTTCCTAAGGAGGACATATGTGACATCCTCCAGAGGTCATCCGCAACCTCCTCAAGAGGCAATCTGGAATGTCCTCTCTGTCATCTGGGACCTCCTATAGAGGTCAACATTGAGAGGTTTGGGGCATGTGGGTTAAGTGTCTGTGGCTATTGTTCTGTGTGTGCATGCTGATAGTTCTGTGTCCTGTATGACCCTCTGTTACTCCTTTTCTCAGGATGGGAGAACAAGGCCTAAATTTGTCATATCCAAAAAATATTCTCCCCCAGGGTTACAGAATCCCTCAGAGGAAGATGCACTGATGTACTCTTTCTCCTATTCTTTGCCATCAGCACCTCTAATGTTAAGTCCTCCCATGCGAAAATTGGTTACTTGTACCATCCTGAGGTGGTACAGTATGGTGTGTTACCCTTATTACCCTTGAGACGGGAACATGGAGGAGATGGTGGGCAGGTCCCCTTTTTAATATATGGTCCCTTTACAACTAGTGACCTGTATTACTGGAAACAGCAAAATCCATCCTTTTCAGAAAAAACAACAACCAGGGCTCATTACCTCATTAGAGACAGTAATTTTCACACACACGCACAACTGGGATGAGTGCGAGCAAACTTTACAGATGATTTTCACCTGGTAGAAAAGGGAGTGAATACTGCTCAGTAACTTGAATGTGGTCCCTGGACCGGACAGTAGCTCCACTATTGAACCAGACCATTTGGATCAAGTCTTTCCCCAGATTTATCCAAGCTGAGACTAACAGCAATTGAGGTATGGAGGTGCTTACCAATTATTGCCAGGTTTGGTTAGCAGTGATACCGCAGAGGCTGGAAAGCCAGAAAGGTGAGTGAGATGGGAGAGTTCCCCAGTGAGTACCCTAATGCTTTTCTGAAACTTCTCCCAGAAGCCTATAGGACCTATAGGCCTATAGATCTTGAAGCCTTGGAGAATCAAAGAGCCCTAAATATGGCTTTTGTTAGTCAGCCCCATATCTTAGAAGAAAGCTTCAAAAGTTATAAAGTTTTGAGGGAAAGGTGTATTTTGAGTTGGAAGTGGTTGCCCAGTGGGTGTTTGACAACAGAGGTACCCTGGAAAAAAAAAGAGTAAGAAGGGAGTTTGAGTTTTGGTAGGAGCACCAGAATAGGGATCAAGAAACCCTTGGCAAAGACAGTACAATTCATTTGCAAATGGCAGTAGGGACCCTCTAGGACTAGATCAGTGTGCTTATTGCAAGAAAAATGGACATTGGAAAAAGGAATGTCCAAGGGGGAGAAAGATTGAAAATGACAGGTTATGTAATCCCATTAACACCTGGAAAATGTGATTGGTATCTCTGGAGAAACATGCAAAGGAGCTTGAGGCTCTGAATTCCAACTGTGTTCAATTTAAAAACAGCCCTATAAAATTAAGAAGAAATGTGGCAAAGAAAAAATTCACACACTTCTATCTCAAAACACAGTTTATAAAATACTGAATCTCCAATATGTGCTAAACAAAACCCACTAAGAGGTTAAAAGCAAATAGAAGAGTGCACTGGAGAAACCAGAGAATTATTGATGTGAAGAAAAGCTTTGAAGATATAAATTACGAACTTGTGAGAGTCAAAAATGAGAAGAAAATCCTCAAAAGGAACCTAGAAAACAGTCAGAATTAAATGAAATTCAAGTACATTAGCCTGGGTGAGCATGAGGCAAGTTAGGAGACCACAGGTCAGAGGCCAACAGAAGCACAAGACAGCAATGATACCATCCTTGCTAACCACAAGTGAGGCCAAGAAGAGATACTGATGCTTCATTAAGAAATAGTGGACATAATAAAAGAGCTGGACCTAATATAAGAATGTATTAGGCTGAAGTACATGTTGATTATAAGCTTTGAAGAGTGTCACCAGATATTCAAAACAACAGAGAAAGAAGATAAGAATAGATATAGAGAAAGACGAGGAAGTGCTATGTCATAGAAGATGAGGCCAAGAAAAGTGAACAGGAAATATCAGGCTCAAGAAAGAGATTGTTACTCTTCAGTAAGAGTTAAAGGACCACATGGTCTGATAAAGAATGCCGGGGAAAGGAAAAGAGAATTGGGAAGAAAAACAGAAGCGCTAAACAAACAGTTGAAAGATCTGTCACAAAAATACAGTGAAGTGGAAAACTAGAAAGAGAAACTACTAGAGTAAAAAGCCAAAAAGACTGCTGAGATCTTCACCATAAATGTAATGCAGAAATATCATGTCCCAATGGAACAGGTGGAGGTGGGAAAATTTACCTCTCAATAGCACCTTTGTGAACTTAAGGAAGGAGCTGAAGAGCAAGCAAAGGGGTTGTGAGAAGGAACAGCAGTTGGCCAGTCAAAGGAACTCTCATGTGACCCTGCCAAAACATTTGCAGGTTAAGGAGCACATTGAGAAGGAGAGTGGGATCATGAAAGCAAGTTTGAGAGAAAAGGAGGAGAATAAAATGGAAGAAGTATCCAAGGTTCAGAGTACTATACAGGAGTTAAAGAAACTAGAGACCCTAAGATACAGAGAAACATCTGAGCTGGTTAGGTAGCTTGGGAGACCACTCTAAAACCAACGGGGTCTCTAGAGCTACTAGTTGTTAACATTAAAGGAAGAAGCAAAAACAGTGGTAATAAGTGTGCAAATTTTGAAACTAAACTTGGGAAAAATGCATACAGGCTTAAGCTGTCAGTTTATATGTATATATTTGCACCAAGGTAAATTGCCCGAGGCTATTGCCTAAGACTGTTCTGAAAACCAGTAGGGCCTCAGCCTGACAATCCTTTGTAATGTGTGTAGGTAATTTCCAACAGGTAAAAGCTGAAAAGCTGGAACATATGGAAAGAATTCATATGTGAGGAACCTCAGATGGTGAATTGGGCAAGTGGACTTCATAGAGGTAAAGCCTGGAAAGTATGGGTATTGGTATCTATTATAATAGTGGACACTTTTTCAGGCTGAGCTGAGGCATGTAATAATTCCTTGATTTGACTTACCCTTAGGTGTGGGGTCTGAAGTTGGCACTGCATTCATGGCCTAAGTTCTCAATTATTAACTAATGCCCTAGCAATAAATTGGAAGTTACAATCCATATATAGACCTCAGAGTTCAAGGCACTAGAAAGAATGAGTATGACCTTAAAGGAAACTTTAACTAAATTAAATACAGAGACTGGCCATGGCTACGTAAGTCTCCTTCACTTTGCTCTTCTTCAAGCAAGATGTAGCCATTATGTTAAAGAATTTAATCCCTTTGAAATACTTTAGGATAGACCACCTGCTTTGTTCCCTAATCTTGTGAAGGCTATATTAACAGAAATGTCTAACTACAAATTGCTGGCTTTACAACATATTCTTTTATGTACCTATCCTTTGGTAACCAAGGCCCACTTGCCGCCTAAGAAAAATTCCACCTGACAAGGAGGGGCCAAGATGGCAATGGAACAGCAGGGAAACACCACAGCTCTCTCCAACCAAAAACAGTGTTTGGCTTTCAATGCTCTGTTTCACCAAGTGACACCCTCCCCCCCCAAAAAATGCAATTGCTCAGAGAGATATAGGAAGTGATAAAAGAAAAGGGAAAAACCTACACAGACAGTAAAGTGGGAAGACCCTTCCCCCACCCCTTGTTGGTGATGGGGCTCTGTGCTGAGCAGCTTAAGTTGTGGGGATTCGTGCCAGGCTGCTTAAGTATCCTGGCTCTGGACCCTCCAAAGACCACACACAGGCAAGCATCCCAAGGCTCCCAGAGGACTCCCAAGGTACAGTGCCAACTCAGAGAATACAAACAGAAATCTCAAATGCAGAGCCGGCATGAAGACTTCCCTCAGTGGCCCTGGCATGCCGCCTCTGCCTGGTTGGTGCAAGCAGCCCAATCCAGTCTGGAACAGCAGCAGCTTTCAGCAGTGGTGAATGACCCTAGACTCACACTGTGGTACTTCTGTCCTGCTGGTGTAAACAGCCTAGCCTAACCTGGAGCAGCAGCAGCAGCAACTGGCAGTGGCAGCAAACCACCAAGACTCCGGGCACGATGCCTTTTGGCACTAGCCCACAGGAACAGCCCAGACCAGCCCAGGGCGGCAGCGGTGGCTAAGGTGGCGACAGCTGCAGTGAACAACTCCAGACCCCTGGTGGTTTGTGCCTCTCCATACTGACCCACATAAGCGGCCCAGCCAAGCCAGAGGCAGAGCAGTGTCTAACACCTGACTCGTGGTGGAGTGTCTGGCTTGCATATGTGGCCCAGCTGATCCTGGGGCAGTGGCAGCAGCTCAAGCAGTGCATCAGTTGTGGCAGCAGCAGTGGCATCGACAGCGGCTGTGAACAACTACAGACGTGCAGTGGGGTGCAGCATCTCTCCATACTGATTTGCATAAGCAGCTCAGCCCAGCCCATGCTGGCAAAGGTGAACAGCCACAGAATTGAGGCAGGGTGTGGTGCTGAACTACCCAAGAAAATCCTCATGAACATTCTTGCCTGGGATGGCTTTAAAACTGAATACTCAGATGTGAGCCTCCTCAGTAGCTAGAATTACAGGCATTCCCAACAGCAGGGTCTTATTCTTGCAAACTCCCTAACTTTTTCTCAAATAGATCATTTGTTAGTTCGTACAAGGAATTTAAGCAAATACAAGAGGATCGACATAGTACCCTGTATTCTATCTGTACATACTGGAATCAAACTGGTTCTCAATAACAAGGCATAAAGTAGATAAAACTTAAACATATGGAAATTAAACAACATTCTTGGAACAATACATGGGTTACATAAGAAATTAAAGAAAAAATTAAAAAGTTCCTACAATTCAACGAAAATGAAAATACATCAGAAAGAAACCTATGGGACCCAGTGAAAGGAGTCCTGAGGGGCAAATTTATTGCTCTCAGCATGCATATCAAGATCAATAGAAAGCCTACGGATTGGGAGAAGAACTTCACTAGCCATACAACGGACAAGGGTCTCACATTTAAAATATACTTGGAACTCAAAAAATTAAATCCCCCAATAACAAATCCTCAAAGAAACAACTGCCCAATAAATAAGTGAGGTAAAGACTTAAACAGAAACTTCTCTGAAGAGGAAAGATGGATGGCCAATAGACACATGAAGAAATGCTCAACCTCCCTAGCCATAAAAGAAATGCAAATCAAAACAACATTGAGATACCACCTCACCCCAGTTAGAATGGCTAAAATCAAGAACTATAATAATAACAGATGCTGGAGGGGATGTGGACAGAAGGAAACCTTACTTCATTGTTGGTGGGAGTGTAAACTTGTTCAACCAGTTTAGAAGGTAGTATGGAGGTTCCTCAAAAGACTCCACATAGAGCTCCCCTATGCCCCAGCAATCCCAATTCTGGGTGTTTACCCAAATGATCACAAACAAGACCACACTAAAGCTACCAGCACGACTATGATTATTGCAGCATTATTTACCATAGCTAAGACATGGAACCAACCCAGATGCCCCTCAGTACATGAATGGATCAAGAAAATGTGGTATATATACACAATGGAAGTCTATGCTCCATCAGAAAGAATGACATTGCTCCATTTGTTAGGAAATGGAAACACTTGGAAAAAATTATGTTACGTGAATTAAGCCAGGCCCAAAGAAACATAGGTCCCATGGTTTCCCTTATTTGCAATATCTAGTATATGTCTGAGTCAAGCAGAAAAGGTCAGATAAGGTGATGTTAGGGAAATGAACCCTAAGATATGTATTCAAATGTTTTTTTTTTCTTTCATGCGATTGTTTCTAACACATTTATAAGAATATTTCTTTGTTGCTTTGTATGTCCCTCCCCCACAGTATAACCCCTGCTTTTACTGTATTTGATGTCGGTATAATTTGTGGAGGGGAAGGGGAAAAACAAATTATTTAAGTAAGGATACAGGTGGACCCATTGCAACAATGAGATATACAAGTCGTTATGTCGAAAACTAACTTTACAACTTTGGTGGGGGAAGAGGGGGAGCAGGGGGGATTGGGTGGGGGGGCAGGGGGAGGATGGTAAGGGATGTGAAGGGGAAACAAAGGAGGAGGCTACAATGCTTGATAAGAAATGTACTCATCATCTTGCCCATGTAATTGTAACCCCTCAGTACAGTATTTTCACAATAAAAATAAATTAAAAAATTAAAAAAAGAAAACATAGACCAAGTAAACAATGTTATGATGCAACTAAAACTGCTAGAGGAGCAAGAAAAATTGAACCTAAAGTTGCTAGACAGAAAAAGATAACTGAAATAAGAGCTGAAATTAATGAGATACAAAGAAAATTATTAATAAAATTAATAAAACAAAAAGCTGTTTAAAAAAATCTCAATAAAGCTGACAGACCACTGGCAAGAGTAATGAACAAAAGAGAGGAGACCCAAATCAATAATATCAGAGATACCACAGGAAAAATTACAACAATCATCCACTCAAAGCTCTAGCTTTGAGCATAAAGGCTTAGGGACTGTGTCTAGACTCTTACTCAAGACCCAGGAATGGCACCAAATAAAGATAGAATATTTTTACTGCAACTATATAATGATAGCACTGCAAATACCTCATCATAGAGCAAGCCAGGAGTCTGTTGCTGACAGCTGCCATCTAACCTGACTTAGCCAGAGGTAAATGGCTCCACAGAACCAGATGCCACTGGCTCATTAACCCCTGTCATCCAAGGTACGTGGGGACTGAGATCTGACCCTGATGGGTTTAAAATCCAGCCCTGGCAGGAAGTCAGCAAAACTCTGAGCTGTGGCTCAAAGTGGTAGAGCTCTAGCCTTGAGCAAAAGATCGTAGGACAGTACCCCCAAACTTTCAATACAATCCCTGTGGCTGACTCCACCTCCTCCAAAAAAACCCCACCCCTCAAAATCATTAGATGTGAACTTTGTATGGTTTGTGATGTGATTCTGAAAGAATGGTGATACTGATGAAAGCACTCTAATTCTAATGACAGTGTGTGGGATACAGCTATTTGATGAGTCCTTTATGATGTGTTGTGTGCTGAGTCCTTTACACGGTGCATATTTTTCATCTGGTTCTTATAAGAGTTCCACAAGTAAGATGATTGTGCAGATGAGAAATTTGAGGCTCAGATATATCCCCATATCAAGGCCAAAATTATGTATTTCCTAACTCTAGTGAGTTGTCTCCTACAGACAATTGTTTGGGTTTATTTTTCTCAGTCATGAACTTTGAACTCAGGGCCTAGCCACTGACCCTTCCCTGTTGGGCTCATCGCTAGCTCCCTATCACGTGGAGCCAAGAACCCCCTTGCAACAGAGTGTTACAGTCTAGGATCTGCAGCTTAGGTCTGTCATCCTGCCTACTAAGGAAGCTGAGACCTGACGATCTGGGTTCCAAACTATCCCAGACACAAAAGGTCCTAAGAGACTACTATCTCCTATTCACCACTTAGAAACACGAAATGGAAGCTGGGCGCCAGTGATTTGCACCTGTCATCCTAGCTACTCAGTAGCCTGAGAGCTGATGATCACAGCGCAAAACCAGGCTGGGCAGGAAATTCCTTGAAAGGTTTCTCTCCACTGAACTACCAAAAACCTGCAGGGGTGCTGTAGCTCAAGTGATAGATCACTTGGCTTTAGCTGAAGAGCTCAAGGACAGCACCCAGGCCTAGAAATCAATTCCTCCAACTTCCAAGAGAAGAAAGAAATAAACCTGAATTTGAGGGCTGGGAATGTGCCTTAGGGGTAGAGTGCTTTGCATGTATGAATCCCTGGGTTTGATTCCTTAGTACCACATCACTAGAAAGAAGTCTGAAGTGCCTGTGTGGCTTAAGTGGTAGAGTGCTATCCTTGTATTGGAGAAACTCAGGTACAGTGTTCAGGTCTTGATTTCAAGCTCCAGGACAAGTGTTTGCACACACACACACACACACACACACACACACACACACACACACAGATACCAGAAGTGAAGCTCTGAAACCAACTGTTAAAGCACTGAGCTCCAGTTCTGAGCTCATGGTCAGCACCCAGACTCTGTGTTCAACCCTGAAACCTAGCCACCCAGAGCCTAACTCGGAGAGGTCAAAGGTTTCAAAACCTGATGAGCTTCACCAGCCCTAAATGACAGGAAGCATTGTGATATTAAACATGTGCTTAGATTTAACAAGCTTCCAGAAACCTAGGAATACACCATTGCAAATAATGAAGCATTTTATTAGGTTAAGCTCCCTTGTTGTCTACCAGAAGGATGCTTGAATTAATTGTAGCAGGTTATTTCAGCACTGGAACATAGTCTAACAAAAAGACAGGATGAGTGCAGGGAACTTGGCCTGCCATGGGAGGTGGCACAAATGAAGGCTTCCTGTGAAAACAGCACTGGAGAGAACAGATGGCTTGGGGTACAAAGAGGCCTTTTTCTCCTGGCCTTCAGAGCCCGACCACACTCCTCCTCACTAATCGGCCTTGATGGAGTTGCTTGTTACACAACTGTACAAGAGTGAGGCCTTTTGTCTGCCTGTTCCAACAATGAGGCAGAGTTCCTTCAGCAGTCCCTGGTGCCGAGAAAACCTCAGGCTACAATGGGAACAGTGAAGGGAGCCCCGGAACATGCACTGTCTTGAAAGCACTGTCTCTGCTATGAAATCATTCTATTCAAAGCAAATTTCCTAGCTGGGTGCCTTTCATCTTAGGGACTCTGGACCTTCACCGATAAAAATACATCCGTTCATATATGGGGAGACATGGAGTCACTTGATTTTTTTGTTTGTTTCTTTTTAGGCAGGTCCGGGGGTTGTATTAGGAGCCTAGGCACTGTGACTGAGCTCCTTTTGCCCTTGAGCCACAGCTCCATTCATGGAGATTTTTTATTCCTTTGATAACTTCGAATAAGAGTGCTGTGGACTTCCTGTCCAGGCTGAATTCAAACTGGCATTCTCTACCTCACAGATTCCTGAAGAGCTAGGATTAAAGGCAGGAGTAAATAACACCTGGCTTTCGTTTATTCTTGTTCTTTTTTTCATTGTGACAAACTAAAATCTTCACAGTGTCATGCTAATGGTTTGCATTTCGAAGTAAACTACCCAGGCCTGGAATTTGATTGCCAGGACTGCCACCTACAAATGGAGGGAGATCTTGAGAAAATCTTTCCTATTCATGTGAATGCTTAATGGATTGTTATAAAAGTAACAAATAAATTTGCAATTAGTTCATGATTCTCTTATAGAATGCCACACGAAAAATATTTGATTATGTCTTCCATTCTAGCTCCTTTGTATGATTCTCCCAATTAAAAAATACTGACTACTTTTACATTAATGCTACTTCATTAAATGGAGGCATAATTTAATAATAATTCATAAAATGTATAATTTAATATCCTCACATTTTCTCTCTCATATATATTGCAAACTACACATCTATCTATCTATCTATCTATCTATCTATCTATCTATCTATCTATCTATCTATCTCTCACTCTCCCTCTCTGTCTGTCTATATATCTATATCCACATCTTTATCTATATCTATCAGCCATTACTATGGCTTGTTCCACAGAACTGGCTGGCAGCTCAGTTTGCCAAAGGCTTTTGTAGTACAACTGACCCTTTCATGAATTGGGCATTGTGAGCTGTGAATTAAAATCTCAGCATTGCCAGAAGTTTATATGTGGAGTCAGAAGACAATTTTGACACATGTTTTTCCTTCTCTGTGAAAGTCCTGGGTCTCAGTATGATCTATAATCCTTATGCAAATACATCCATGTGATAAATTGTAATAAATGAAATAAATATTATATATGTAATAATACTAAATAAAATAAAAAACAAGGGTAATAAATATCATATGGAATAAACCCATGTACGTAAATAGATCTCATATACGAATATTTTTTTTTCAGTGCTGGGGCTTGAATTCGGGGCCTGGAAACTGGGCTGAAATTCTTGTCTTCAACGACGGTAAGCTTACTCTTCCCAACAGTGCCACAGAGTTACCCAGACCTTGAGTTCAAATCCCAGGCCTGCAAGAAAAATGGTGCAAATTCCAAGCCAGAGCCTTGATTTTTTTGGCCAGGACTGGGGCTTGAACTCAGCTTGTGACAACTCTGCGTCAGCTTCGATCATCCTAGGCTGGGGTGCAGCCTCTGGACACACAGCCCATCCTGAGATCCTACGACCAGAGTTCAAATCGTTGGACTGGCAAAAAAGGAGAAGTGCTGGGAAAGAAGCTCAGTAATAGAGTGATTGCCTTGCATGCATAAAGCCCAGGGTTCGATTCCTCAACACCACATAAGCAGAAAAAAGCCAGAAGTAGCGCTATGGCTTAAGTGGTAGAGTGATAGCCTTGAGCTGAAAAGTTGAGGTACAACACCAGAGCCAGAGTTCTGGCCCCTAAACCAAAAAAAAAGAAAAAAAATGCAGAGGGGGGAAAAAAGGAGAAGTACAAAACTGGGAAGTTCCAGAAGGTGGTATTACATTGTTTTATCCTTTGCATTGCAACCATCCTGGGTCTAAATGACAGGGCCCAGATAGTGTACATGACCTTGCACTGCTGAAGTTTGGTGGGCTATCAGGGAAGCCATAGCCCAAACCAACAACCTAGGCCTGGGGTGCGAATCCCAGGACTGCCACCTATGAATGGAAGGAGATCCTAAGAAACACATTCTGATATTCATCCATACGAATGGAATGTTGTAAAGTAATAATTACATTAGTAGTTAGTTTATGATTATATTATAAAATTATACACAATAATTATAGTACATTGACTAATTTTCAATTAATACTTTGTTATGTATTTAACCGTAATATTTAAATAAATGAAGGAATAACTTATCAATAATTGGTAGTAATATAGTATATAAAATTAGATAATATACAGACATCTGTGTCTTGTTTTATACATATATATATGTGCTTACATACATATATATATGTAACAATCTACATTTGTATTTCTACATTTGTCATTCCTGGGCTCAGTGGTAGAGGGTTTGCCCCATATATATGAAGCCTTGGGTTCAATTCTACACTATCACATGCACAGAAAAATCTGGAAGTCTCATGGCTGCTTGTTTTAAAACAAATACACATTAAAACTTTTAAAATCATATGGAATTTATTCTTAATGCAAGAATTACAATCACAATTCACCACACAACAGAGCACCTAAAATTATGCAAGAAACACTATTTTCCCCCAAATCCCAATATCTCCAAAGACTTGAATTGTTGGGGACGTTAACACACCACTTTCCCCACTAGATAGATAAACTCAGAAAAACTCAACAGAGAAAACGGAGATCTAAAAAACTGCATAGATCAACTAGATTTAACAGACATCTATGGAATATTCCACCCAGGAGCATCAGAATATACGTTTTTCTCAGCAGCACAAGGAATATTTTCCAAAATAGACCACACTTTAGGCCACAAAGCAAACTTGTCCAAATTCAGAAACATTGAAGTTATACCTTGCATTCTCTCACACCACAAGGGAATAAAATTAGAACTCAACACCAAAAGCCACCAAAGAAAATCCTGTAACACATGGAGGCTGAACAACACACTGCTGATTCACGAGTGGGTCATGGAAGAGATGAGAAAGGAAATTCAAATGTTCATGATATTCAACAACAATGAACATGCAAATTACCAGCTTCTCTGGGTCACAGCAAAGGCAATACTCAGGGGCAAGTTTATAGCTCTGAGTTCCTACATCAACAAAATGGAGAGATCTGAAACCAACAATTTAATGAGACATCTGAGCTTTCTTGAAAAAGAGGAGCAAGATAAACCCCAATCCAGTAGATGGAAAGAAATACTTAAAATTAAATCAGAATTAAATGAATTAGAATCCAAAAAATATAGAAAGAATCAACAAACCAAAGAGTTGATTCTTCAAAAAAAATAATAAAATTGACAGACCCTTAGCAAATCTTATCAGAAAAAGAAGAGAACGCACCCAAATAAATAAACGCAGTGATAAGAATGGAAACATCACCACAGAAACAACCAAGATACAGAACATTATAAGGGAAAACTTCTCAAAATTTTATGCTAATAAGTTTGAAAACTTGGCAGAAATGGGACTTTTCCTAGCAAATACTGACATGCCAAAAATGAACCAAGATGAGTTAAAATATTTTAACAGGCCCATATCAAGGATTGGCATAGAAACAGCAATAAGAGACTTCCCATCTAAGAAAAGCCCAGGACCAGATGGTTTTTTAGTGGAATTCTACAAGGCCTTCAAAACAGAGCCGACACCAATATTTCTCCAACTCTTAAATAAAATTGAAAGAGAAAGTTCATTACTGAACTCATTCTATGAAGCTATGATAACCCTCATCCAAAAACCAGGCAGGGACTCATTAAAGAGAGAGGACTGTAGACCCATTACTTTGATGAACATTGATGCAAAACTTCTCAACAAAATTTTGGCCAGTCGTCTTAAACAACGCATCCAGAAAATCATACACCACGATCAAACAGGACTCATTTCAGGGATGCAAAGCTGGGTCAATATTCGCAAATCAATTAATATAATTCATCACATAAGCAAGAGCAAGGATAAGAACCACATGATTATCTCAATATATGTAAAAAAAGCATTTGACAAGATCCAACACCCCTTTATGATGAAGGTTCTGGAAAAATTAGGAATCCATGGAACATTCCTCAATACAATAATGGCTATATATGACAAACCTACAGCCAGCATTATACTTAATGGTGAAAAACTAAAGTCATTTCCTCTTAACTCAGGAACAAGACAAGGATGTCCACTATCACCACTTCTCTTCAATCTAGTATTAGAATTCTTATCTACAGCAATAAGACAAGATGCAAACATAAAGGTGATCCAAATAGGGAAAAAAGAAATAAAACTCTTCCTCTTTGCAGATGACATGATCTTGTATTTAACGAATCCCATAGACTCCACTCCCAAATTACTCAGGTTGATTTAAAACTTTGGCAAAGTAGCAGGTTATAAAATTAACCCCCAAAAATCAATGGTTTTTCTGTATGCCAACATTGAGTAAACTGTTGCCGAAATTAGGAAAGCAACTCCATTTGTAATAGCCCCACAAAAAAATAAAATACCTAGGAATTAACTTAACCAAAGAAGTGAAGGACCTCAATGATGAAAACTTTAAAAACGAAAAAGGAAATCAAAACAGAACTTAGAAGTGGCAAAAACTCCCATGCTCCTGGATTGGAAAGATCAACATCGTGAAAATGGCAATACTTCCCAAGGCTATCTACAAATTCAATGCAACACCTATCGAAATTCCCATCTCATTCTTCAAAGAAACAGAAGAGGCAATCCAAAAAGTCATATGGAACAATAAAAGAACCAGAATAGCTAAAACTATCCTCAACAGAAAGAACAGTGCTGGAGGAATATCAATACCAAATTTCAAACTCGACTATAAAGCCATAGTAATCAAAACAGCTTGCTACTGGCACAAGAACAGACCTCAGAAGCAATGAAATAGAATTGAAAACCCAGAAATGAACCTACAGACCTATAGCCATTTAATCTTCAATAAAGGGGCTAAAAAAATAGAATGGAAGAAAGACAGCCTCTTCAGTAAATGGTGCTGGCTTGGTTAACTACTTGTAGAAAACTAAAGCTAGATGCTTATATATCACGCTGCATGAGAATCAACTCCAAATGGATCAAAGACATCAGAGTCAAAGCAGACACTGAAAACATTACAGGATGGAATAGGAGAAACCCTTTTTCTCCTTGGCACAGGCTGAAATTTTCTTAATAGAGACCCAGAAAGACAACAAATTAAAGAAAAGTTGGACAAAATGGGATTGCATGAAATTGTAGAGCTTCTGCATGGCAAAGGACATAGCTTGCAAGATCAATAGAAAGCCCACAGATTGGGGGAAGATCTTCACTAGCCATACAACAACGGACAAGGGTCTCATATTTAAAACATACCTGGAACTCAAAAAATTAAATCCCCCAACAACAAATCTTCAAAGAAACAATTGCCCAATAAATAAGTGGGCTAAATACTTAAAGAGAAACTTCTCTGAAGAGGAATGAAAAAGGGCCAATACATACTTTAAGAAATGCTCAACCTCCCTAGCCATAAAAGAAATGCAAATCAAAACAACATTGAGATACCACCTCGTCCCAGGTAGAATGGCTATAATCAAGAACTCTAATAACAACAGATGCTGGAGGAGATGTGGACAGAAGTAAACCCTACTGCACTGTTGGTGGGAGTGTAAACTTGTTCAACCTCTTTGCAAAGGAGTATGGAAGTTCCTCAAAAGACTCCACATAGAGCTCACCTATGACCCAGCAATCCAACTTTTGGGCATTTACACAAATGTTCACAAACAAGACCACACTAAAGGTACCAGCACGATATGTTTATTGCAGCATTATTTACCATAGCTAAGAAATGGAATCAACCCTGATGCCCCTCAGTAGATGAATGGATCAAGAAAATGCGACACACACACACACACAATGGAATTCTATGCGTCCATCATAAAGAATGACATTGCCCCATTTGTTAGTACATGGAAAGACTTGGAAAAAATTATATTAAGTGAAGTAAGCCAGGCCCAAAGAAATATAGGTCCCATGGTTTTCCTTATTTCCAATAAATAGTATATGCCTGAATCAAGCAGAAAAGCTCAGATAAATTTATGTTAGGGAAATGAACCCTAAATATGTACTCAAATGCTGTTTTCTTTCATGCGATTGTTTCTAACACATTTATAAGATGATATCTTTGTTGCTTTGTATGTCCCTCCCCCATTGTATAACCCCTGCTTTCACTGTATTTGATGTTAGTATAATTTGTGGAGGGTAAGGGAAAAAACGAATCGTTTAAATAGGGATACAGGTGGAAATATTGCAACAATGAGATGTACAAGTCGTTATGTCGAAAACGAACTTTACAACTTTGGTTGTAAAGTTTGTGGGGGGTGATTGGAGGCTTGAATGGGGGGATAGGGAAAGGATGGGATGGGAAGGGGAAACAAAGGAGGATGCTACAATGCTTGATAAGAAATGTACTCATTATCTTGCCCATGTAATTGTAACCCCTTTGTACAGTATTTTCACAATAAAAACAAATAATAATCTAGAAAAAAATAATTACAATCACCATTTCTATGCCAAGAAGCTAGGCTTAACACCTTTATAACTTTTAAAAACATCCTAATTGTAGAACATCATTGAAAGCAAGTTACATTATACAAATAAACTTTTTAACCCTCTTTTGAAGGCCATTTTAATTTTAATTTTAACACATACAAGGGGCAGTTTTAGCAATACTAATCAGATCATCACATCACTCATTTTAACCATCATGTTTTCAGGGTCTATCTGCAGGGAAAAGGGACAGAACAAAGATGGGCAACTCAGCCCCTCCTATGGAATCTGACTCTTTAAGGTTAGATGAACTGCGTTTGTGCCAGCTTGCCCTCTTTTACCATGTGTGGACTCCTCCCAGGGCCAGTCCCACCATCTATGAAGCACCCCCCCCCTAGGTCGGTCCCACCACGCATGACCAGCTTAACTACACTTCTGCCTATTCAGCCTCACCCCTAAATATAGATCTTAGGTAGTCTTCTAAATTTTCCCTTTTTTTGGGGGTAGGGAGGTTTGAATAAAATACAGTTTTAGACAGACAGAACATGTCATGTTTTGTAACAGTGCTAAATTGACCTTTCCATTTAAATTTTTAATATTTATCCTGAAATTTTAGCCAAGGGAACTAAATCCCAAACTGCCAAAGCATTTAAAAATATTAAAATTTAAAATAACAGATTTTCTAATTTTTACGTTAAAGAATCCTTAAAAAGCCATTTAAAACAATGTGAAAGTTTTTTAAATTTTTAGTAATGTCTAAACCTCTTAACCTTTTACATTTTAAACTTAAATTCACCCAATTTTTACAGCATGTTGACAATTTTTATCTTGAACATGTTTACAAACACATAGAAAACACACAGATCTTAAAGCGTGCATAAATCAAAATCAGTTTTACATAGATTTTTTCAAAGTTTTTTTAACAAAAATTTAAGACAGTATTTTTTTAAACTAAGTACCTTTGTTAAGCTTCATTTTCCCAGGGCTCGCTTGTTTAGCAAGGCAATTCATCAACGGATCTTTTGAATCCCACCTGTTGGAGAAGGGCTGGTTGAAGGGGTCACCTAAAACTAAACTGGCCTGAATTTTATCCAATTTTAGACAAGAGCACTTTACAAATTGTTACATTATCAGGACTCGCTGAAAAATCCAAACCAGGTACAAACCACACTCTCTGCTCAGGCAGCCTCCACAAGGAGAAAATTCAGCCCAAGACCTGAAAGGAACCAGACTAGTCCAGCAACCTTACATACCTCACAGTGACGCGAGCCTAGCAGGTCTGTGGCTGAGCCCAGCCAGAGGCTAGAACTTTTATTTCCTCAGAGATGTTCAAATAAATAACAAAAATATAAATAAACACAAAAACCAAGAATCCACACGTAAAACAGGTACCAATTCTAAAACAGAACTAGACAACAGCCAAAAGCTGAGTTGGGGACTAATGGGCCCTCAGTTCATTCCTACTAGAACTGCGCCATTCTCAATCAGCAAGCTGAATTCAGAATCTGTTGAGTGAGCTGGCCACCCTCACCCAGAATTCCCCCACCTCAAAAATAGAACAGAAACGACACCAAAGTAAACAAGACAGACAAGTGGACACAAAGACAAAATCAGATCTCCATGAATTGGGCAACATCTTACCACCAGAGGATTTCTTTTTATCTTTTATTTTTTTAGATTCCTGCAAATGTTGATCCAGAGGCCTTCCAAGGTGGAGGAGAATTCTCAGTCATCTTGGGGCAAGGGAAAAAAGACCCTGGAAGCCATCCCCTCAGACTGACAGTCTCCCCCCCATACTCAGACCCTCTGGGCCAAGGCCCGAGGCTAAGATCTTGCTGGTGGCACTTGGTGGTCAGTGGCAGATTCATCTGGCTTAGAGTTTTCCCTGCAGGCCCCTTTCAAAGTTATTGCTAGATCCTGCAGGTTCTCCCTTCCCCCACTGCCTCCTCTTCTAGAGAATAAGTCAACCTTTGATGTCATCCTAAAATTCCAAATGTATTAAAACGGGGAGAGCGGCTGAGGTGAAAGGAGCGTCTGGCCACCCCATTCGGGGGGCTCCAGGATGCCTGCTGATCCGAAAATGAAAGTTAAATGAACAAGGAAAGGAAAGAAAGAGAGGCGCTGAATTAAAATGGCAACTACAAATGAGACAAAGAGAGCATGCATGTTGATCTCGAGCTCGAATCCACCCCTAAGCCACGGTTGTGGAGGCCAGATGAGTTCCTGTCCCATAGGATGGCGGAGGCCAATGAGTCCCTACCCGGGAGGTGGATAATCTACCCTTAACCCAGAGTAGCAGAGGCCGGACAAGTCATGGTCCAAAAGATGACAGAGTGAAGCGAGACTCCACTGGGGAAGGCTTCCCCAAGGGCCCAGGCAATTTCTTCAACTCGCCTGCTGGCTACCTTGAAGCACATCTACCAACGTTTCTTGCCAGCTCTAAATCCCTACTTGCAAATCAAACACATAACACGCAACATAAAGCAGCTGCACCCCCTCTTACCGGCTAGCTGGACGACTCGCTGATCAGGTATCTGTGTGGCTTATGGGGGGGCTATCCCGGACAAGCTCCCACATAAAGTGCTCAGATTTCAGACGCCCCCTCTCAGACCACCAGAGACCATGATCAATGCAAACAGCAAAGAGTCATTTATTGCAAGCTGGAGCTTGGTCCTATGTGTACTTGGTAACTGGTGATGCTAAGAGGCCCCAAGCATAAAATTGACACAGCTTTTATAGCATCAAACAAACAAGTTTAGGGGGTTTCCACACAAGCAAGTTCACAAGTTCAGGGGGTTTATGTCCACCCTGATCACACTTCCCTTTTTCAGCTGGAACACCTGGGCAACTGTTCTGTTCTTTAAAGGTGGGCAGGGTTGGTGGCAACCTGCGGTTTTTCTGAGAACTATTTTTCTCTTTGGCAGCACAGCTCTCTTTGCGGGTTACTTTGAGGGCAGCACAGCTCAGGGGGCTTGATCTTAAAATGGAATTACTTTAGCTCTTCAGTTAGGTCCTGAGTTCAAACACCAGGAATGGTGTATGCACACACACACACACACACACACACACACACACACACACACACACACACACACACACACCCCACATGGAGGCACCTTTGCCAATAATATATCATTCCATTATGTTCAGCTCCCTAATTGTCTGCCAGAAGGACTCTTGAATTAATTGTAGCAGTTTGTTTCAACACGGAATGAGTGCAGGGAACTTGGCCTGCCACAGAAGGTGGCACAAATGAAGGTTTCCTATCAAAACAGACCACTGGGGAGAGAGATAGCTTGGGGTACAAACAGGCCTTTTCCTCCTGACCTTCAGAACCTGCGCACATTCATCCTCATTAATTCGCCCGGATGAATTGTTTGTTATGCAGCTTTACAGAAGTGAAACTTTTTGTCTGCCTGTTCCAATAATGAAGCCGACTTCCTCCGGCAGCCTGGGGTATGGAGACCCCTCAGGCTACACTGGGAACACTGAGGGAGCCCCGAAACATGGATTGTCTTGAAAGCACTCTGTGCTATGAAATCATTCTATTCAAAGCAAATTTCCTAGCTGGGTGCCGTTCTTCATAGCAACTCTGGATCTTCACTGACACAAATGCATGCATACATACACAGACACATGGAGTTACTGGCTCTTTTTTTTGTGTCAGGTCCTGGGCTTGAACTGTGAGCCTAGACATTTTCCCTGAGCTCCTTTTGCTCAAGGAAACATTTTATTGTGTCTTAAACCATGATTACCCTAGGCTGTGGTGCAACTTTTACACCCACAGATGATCCAGGGATCCTAGGACCAGAGTTCAACTCCCAGCACTGGCAAAAATACATTAAACCAACAAAAATGGAGGAGGAAAAACCAGGAAATGTTACACAACAGTTTTTACTTTTGTTTCCTTAGCACTGTGACCCTCCTGAGTCTCAATGACTTGGCTTGAAAATTGTATGTGGCCTTGCATGGATGATGGCTGAGGGGCTGTCAGTGAAGCCTGAGCCAAACCAGACACCTAGGGCCTGAGATCGATCCTAGGACTGCCACCTACACACAGCTGAAGATCCTAGGAAACTCATTCCTATCTATAGGAACATTAATAGAATATTTGAAATTTATTAATTGAATTACTAACTAGCTAGTCATTCCAGTATAAGATTGTATGCAATAAATATAGGTCATTGATTAATTAATACTTTGTTAATTCTTCTGCCATGATAATTGGAAGCATAATTTTATACCAAATAATTGGTAGTAATAGAATATATAAAAATAAGGTACAGACAACACTCTTTATATTGGGTTATACACTAGATTCTACATAAATGTCTATCTGTCTCTCTCTGTATATATTTA
This sequence comes from Dipodomys spectabilis, assembly GCF_019054845.1. NCBI lineage: Eukaryota > Metazoa > Chordata > Mammalia > Rodentia > Heteromyidae > Dipodomys > Dipodomys spectabilis. Next base: position 3,284,371 of record NW_024870689.1, read on the forward strand.
TAGATGCATATACATATGTAAATACACACACACATGCACGCACACACACAAACAAACACACACATACACTGCAATCTAAACATCTACCTGTTTATATATTGGCCATTCCTAGGGCTTGATCTCAGGTCCTCAAATTGGCCTGCCAACTTCACTTGCATCAGACTGGTGTGCTAACATTTAACCATTCATGAAGTGGGCCTGCTAGGCCCTGAGTTCAAGTCAGAGAATTGCCAAAAACTTAATCCTGTTCGAAAAGCCAATTGTTCCACTTGTTTTCTGTATCGATGAAAGTCCTGGGTCTCAGGAATGATGTAGAATACATAGGCAAAGCTATGTCTTATGTAATAGGATGCAAAATGTTATATGTGTAATCATGCTCACTCTCAAATACATAAGAAATAAAACACAAAATAAAATGAATACACTAACTGCAATATGCAATAAACATGTGTATGTAAATATGAATCATGTATGTCAAATATATATGAATATTATTTTTTCAAGTGCTAGGATTTGAATTCAGGCCCTGGGAACAGGCCTGACTTTCTTGTCTTCCAGCCCGGTGATCTTTCCATCCCCCACAGTGCTACAGATTTACCCACATCCTGAGTTCAAATCCCAGGCCTGGCAAAAACAATGGCCTGAATTCCAGGCTAAGGAGCCTCATAATATTTTAAATATTAAAATATTTTAAATATGTATGTATGCATGTATTTTTATTTTCTCAAGCACAGGGCTTGATCTCAGGTAGTGGCAATTTTGCCTCAGCATTGATCACTCTAGGCTGGGGTGCAACCACTGGATCCAAAGCCAAACCTGGGTTCCTGGGCCTCAAATGCTGACAGGAAAACAATAATAAATAATGCGACACAGAAAAATAAAAACTGACAACTTACCAGATTTACATTTGTTTTCTTTGCAAAGTGACCATTCTGGGACTGAATGACACGGCTGCAAAATGTTGGTAACCTGGCATTGCTGAAGGCTGGTGGGCCACCAGGGAAGCCTTAGGCCAACACAGCAACATAGGCCATGTGTTTGAAGCACAGTCCTGACCCCTACCAATGGAGGGAGATACTAAGAGTCTCGTTCCTATTCATAGGATTACCGATGGAAGATTATGAATGGCAAAGTTGAATTAGTTGTTTCTGAATACTACTATACAATTAGATGGAGTGATTTTAGGTGACCAATGGATTTTAATGAATATTTTTGAGACATTCAAAGAATAGTATTAATTACATGGATTCAATAGTTTTGGGACAGTTGTTGCTTTATTAATAATTCATTAAGGATGAAAACAAGAATACTAATTACATGGAGGCATAATAAATACCCAAGAATTGGTAGGAATGCAGTCTATATACAGGAATAATGTATAGACATCACTGGCACTCTGTAAAGATCTATATTTACTTGTGTACTACCATCTGCATGTCAATCTGTTCTTATTTTGTCAACCCCTGGGGCTCAATCTCAGGTGCTAGAAATGCTTGTTAGCTCAATATGCCCCAGGCTGGCATGCTGACACTCACCCATTCATGAATTGGGACTTATAGGCTTTGAGTTCTAATGCCAGTACTCACAAAAATTGAATCGTGGAGTAAGAATCCCATGGTGACACATGTTTTCTGATTCTTTGAAAGTCCTGGGTGTAAGGTATGAAGTTTCATACATATGCAAATCTATATCTTATGTAATATATGGAGCAAATATTTCATGTGTAATAACAGTCAATAAAATAAATAGTAAATAAATTAATAAAAAAATAAAACGAATAACTACACTAAGTGCAATATGTGGTCAACGTATGGGGCTCGATCTCAGGGCCTAGGAACTGCCTGGCCGATGAATTGGCTAGAGGCTTCTGTGCTGACAGTCACCCATTCATGAATTGAGCCTTCTAGGCCCTGAATTTAGATCCCAGTACTGCCAAAAATGTAATCGAGGAGGAAGAAGCCGAGCATGACACATGTTTTCTTTTCTTTTAAAGTGCTCAGTGACAGAATGTATAATTCAGATGCAAATATATATGCTAGTAATAGGATGCCATAAATGTAAAAAATGTCATTGGTGGAAGAATTGTCACTACAATAAATGAAAAACAGATTGAATTAGTAGTGAATCATTCTAGGATAAAATTAGACACACTAATTATAGGACATGGATTAAGTTTAATATTTTGTTAAGCATTAATAGAAAGAAAATTGCATGGAAACATAAATACCTAATAATTGGTAGTAACACATGATGCATAATTTAATTATATAGACATCTGTCGCATTCTATAAAATATGTAATTTATGTACAGATGTATGTACTTATAATTTTAATTAATGCTTTATTAATTGTTAACTGAGACACATGATTAAATGGAGACATAACTTAATACCTAAAAATTGGTAGTAATATTATCTATAAATTAATAATGTACAGACATCTTTTGTGTATAGAAAATTATACACAGCAGCCTCTATCTATTTATAACTCTTTCACTCCTGGGGCTTGTTGGTTAAGTGCTTGACTAGTAAGCACGAAACCCTGGGTTCGAACCCTCAGTGCCACATAAAAAGTAAATCTAGAAGTTCTGCTGTCTTTCAATCAACTGAGTGCTAGCCTTGAGCACAAACACTTAGGGACAGTGTCAAAGCCCTTACTCAAGTCCCAGGACTGCCAAAAGATAAAAAAAAAAAGGTAGAATATACTCACTGCAACTATAGAAGGATAGGACATCAAATACCTCATCACAGAGAAAGCTAGGAGTCTGGTGCTGACAGCTGTCACCTAACCTGACTTAGCCAGATGTAAACTGCTGTAACCCAGCTCCATGGGTTACCCCCATCATTTTGGCTTACCCTGGCTTACCCCAGACATCTTGGCTGCTTGGGGGCTTTAAATCCTGGCAGGAAGTCTGCTAGAATCTTTGAAATATGGCTTGAAATTGTAGAGCACTAGCCTTGAGCAAATGTTATTAGAATAGTATCCCCTTGTTTTGAGCTCAAGCGCCATAACTAACCTCCCCCAAAATAAAAACACCCCACTAAACCAATAGATACGAAATGATCCTCGAAGAATGTGAAACCACCTTAATTCTAATTATAGCTTGTGGAACAGAGCTTTGTGCTGAGTCCTCCATAGGGTGATCTGTGCTGAGTCCTGCACATGCCATGGTGCTATATGCTGAGTCCTTCACAAGGTGGAGTGTGCTGAGTCCTGCATTGGGTGCTGGGTGCTGAGACTCTCACAGGATGCTGTGTGCTGAGTCATGCAAAGAGTGCCATGTGCAGTGTCTTTCACAGGGTACATTCTTTCAACTTGTCCTTGTAAGAGCTCCATAACTGAGATGATTATGCAGACAAGAATATTGAGGCTCAGATAGGTCCCCATGGCAGGAACAAAATTATTTATTACTGAAGACTAGTGAGTTGTCTCCTGTGGACAATTGTTTTGTTTTGTATTTTCTCAGTCATGAACCTTGAACTAGGGGCCTAGGCACTGACCCTTACCTCTTCGGCTCATGGCTAGCACTCCACCATGTGGAGCCAAGGAGCCCCTTGCACCAGAAGCCATGGCCTAGGGGTCTATAGCTGAGATCTGTCATCCTTCCTTCTCAGGATGCTGAGATCTGAGGATCTGGGTTCCAAACTATCCCAGGCAAAAAGGTACCATGAGACTATCTCCAATTCGCCACTAAGAAACCTGAAGTGGAAGCTGAGTGCTTGACACTCATGTTTGTCATCCTAGCTACTCAGAAGGATGAGATCTGAGGTTCATGGTTCAAAGCTAGCCTGGGCAGGAAAGTCCTTGAGACACTTTGCTCCAATGGACCACCAGAAAAGCTGAAATGGCGCTTTGGCTCAAGTAGTAGAGCACAAGACTTGAGCTGAATAGCTCAAGGACAGCACCCATGCCTAGATATCAACTACTACAACAATAAAAAAATGATAGAAAGAAACTAACAAACCTGAAATAGTGGGCTGGGAATGTGCCTTAGGGGTAGAGTGCTTTGCATATATGAAACTCTGGGTTTGATTTCTCAGGACCACATCAAAAAAAAAAAAAAAAGCCTGAAGTGGTTCTGTGGCTCAAGTAAGAGAGGACTATCTTTGTACAAGAGAATCTAGGTACAGTGCTCAGGTCCTGAGTTCTACTTCCAAGAATGGTGAATGGGCCCACATGCATGCGCACGCGCGTATACACACACACACACACACACACACACACACACACACACACACAAATTATGAGTGATGCTGTTACACAAAATGGTAAGGTACCAGGCTTCTTCACTGAGATCATGGTCAACACCTTAGCCCAGTGTCCCCAAGAGCTAGCCACCCAGCGCCCAACTAGGAGAGGTGAAAAGTTTCAAAACCTGATGAGATTCACCAGCCCTAGAAGACAGGAAGCTTTGTGATATCAGATATGTGCTTGGATTTCCCAAGCTTGCAAAAACCTAGGAAAGGCATCGTAGGCCCAACATTGCCGTCAATGAAACATTTCATGAGCTTCAGTGCCCTAGTTGTCTGCCAGAAGGACTTTTGAGTTACATTGAGAACTGTATCTGAACACTGGTATATAGTCTCACAAAGGCAGGATAAGTTCACAGTATTTGGCCTGCCATGGGAGGTGGCACAAATGAAAGCTTCCTGTCAAAACAGAGCACTGTGGAGAGAGATAGTTGCGAGTACATAGTGACCTTTCTCTCCTGACCTTCGGAGTCCGCCTGCACTCCTTCTCACTATCTGACCCGGATGCAGTTGTTTGTTACACAACAGTACAGGAATGAGGCCTTTTTTCTGCCTGTCCAGGAAATGAGAGAGATTTCGTCCACAAGGCCTGGGATGCAGAAAAACCCACAGGTTTACTGGGACCAGTGAAAGGAGCCCTGGATCATGCAGTGTCATGAAAGCAGTCTCTGTTATGAAATCATTTTATTGAATACAAATTTCCTAGCTTGGTGCCGTTCATCATAGCTACTCTGGAGCTTCACCTATAGGAATAAGTCCATACATACACAAAGATATGCAGGTACAGGCTCCTTGATGGGGCAGTTCCTGGGGTTGAACTATGAGTCTAGGCATTGTCCCTGAGCTCCTTTTGCTCAAGGATAGTGCATTAACCTTGAATCACAGCCCCACTTTGGTTTTTTCTGTGATCTCTTAGAAATAACAGTGTCATGGACTTTCCTATGCTGGCTGGATTCAAACTAAGATTCTCTACATCTCAGCCTCCTAAGGAGCTGGGATTACAGTCAGCAGCCACTGGTACCTTCTTTCTTCTTCATTTTTTAATCTGGACAATCTGACTTCTTAACAGGGTCATTCCAATGTCTTGAATTTATAAGTTAACTACCCAATGATCTTTATGGCTGTTTTCACTGAGAAGGATTTTCTCGCCTCATCTTCCCCTCTGGTCACAGGTTTGAATCCAAAAGTGAGAAATGAGTGTCACAGGAATTGGGAGAAAATATCCAGAGGACATGCCAGTTCTGTCACTTAGCATTGAGTTGCAGTGAATTTACTGTCTCAGGATGAGAGGACTGAAAGCTGCAAGGATTCTCATAATGTCTGCATTGTTCCTTTTGCCAATAAAATGATCTAATAATTATGAGTGTTTTGTGTCTCCAACCTTAAGTATCTAGAACACCCTAGAAGCATCTTCATGTATCTCTTTTCCTCTAGTGCCTCTTGAGATTTACAATAAGGTTTTGTGTGGAGCACTCCTCTGTGTATCCTTGAGAAAAGCTGCTTGAAGCCTCTTCAGGAAATCGCCATTCAAAGTCAGCCTGAGCAGGAAGTCTGTGAGACTCTTATCTCAAATAAACCACCAGAAAACTAGAAGTGGAGCAGTGGTCCAGAGGGAAGAGTTCCAGCTTTGAGAGAGAAAGCCAAGCAGGAAACACAGGCTAGAACTGGCAGGAAAGCCTGGGAGGTGCTTATGTCCAATTAATGACCAGATGGCTGGAAGTGGAGCTGTGGTGGTGGTAACACCTCAGCCTTGGGAAAAACTGCCAAGGAACGCATGGGGCCCTGAGTTTCAGCCCTGGGATGACCACAAAAAATTTTCAAAAGAGAAGGTCAAGTTTATTATTCAATGCCCTACCCACTAATGTGTGTATATTACCTCCATGAGTACAAACAGACTGTATGCAATGCTTTTTCTTTTATTTACTCATTCATTTTTTCAAATATGCTCCTAGTGCATACTGCACCATTTTCTTCATTTCAGACCCATGGCTTTTCTCTTCCAGGTTTCCAGTCCTGTGTCATTATATGATGCACACAGCAGCTCTTAGCAGCCTTTATTTACATTAATTATGAGGCCAATGCAGGACCAGTCACAAATCAGGCAGGGGAAAAGAATATCAGGTTTTGTAGAAGTAACCAGTATTCAGAAAATTAACCTAGGGGACTTAAAATGGTAGCATACTTATGTTTAAAAATTACCATTAAGGAAAATATGAAGGGGCTGGGAATGTGGATTAGTGAGAGAGTGCTTGCCTAGCATGCAAGAAGTCCTGGGTACGATTCCTCGGTATGACATACAGAGAAAAAGCCAGAATTACTGCTGTGGCTTAAGCAGTAGAGTGCTACAGACAATGCCCAGACCTTGAGTTCAACCCAAAAACTGGCAAAGAGATACCTAAGTAGGTAGGTAGGTAGATCAGATAGATAGATAGATAGATAGATAGATAGATAGATAGATAGATAGATAGATAGATAGATAGATAGATAGATAGATAGATAGATAGATAGATAGATAGATAGATAGATAGATAGATAGATAGAAAGTTGATAGATAAATCTGGTCTTGGATATCAGGAGGAAAGAAGGGAACACTTCCCATTCATGAGGCCTTCTGCAGTGTACTAGGCCACCAGCATCACCTTCACACAATTACAGAGCAGGAACACTGTCTCTTTCCCACTTCTAAGGTAGCCAAAGGTCCCAGAGCCACGAGGGCAGAGCTAGGTTCTAATTCAGGGGCTTGGAGACAGAAGAGAAACAGCCCTACCTCTAGTTGGTCTGGGGATTTGCATTAAGTGGAGAATGAAGTAAGGAGAATAGACTGGCAGAGGTAGAAGAAGGGCTTCAAATCTGACAGATGGAGAGTCAAAAACCAACTCCCTTAGATGAGAGAGCAGGGTTTTTCTACTCTGTTCCTCCCCTCTCTCCCACTAAACTGGCTCTCTATTGGTAACCTAAAGATAGCCTGAGGCTCCCTTCATCTGAGGAAGGAAGGTTAATTAGTCATTGTTTGAAGAGGCTGAGAAAAGCCTGACCCTGGTGTAACTCTAACAAATATTTCAAGTTTCCCTTCATTGCTGGTTGTTCCTGGAATGAATGAAGTGGTTTTGCAGCTCACTTCCCTGTTTAGTGTGTACATTCTGCCTCCTAATCCTGCAGGCCTAGGTCTCTGCACCTAGCCTGGCTTTTGCAACTGTTTTCTGTCCTTCAGATACAGTGTTACACTGGAGTTCATCCTGCTAACAGGGCTAGAGCTTGGATCCTGAGAACTTGATTTGAACCCCAGATGGGTCATTGATGTTTCTTTCCTTCTTCTAAAGCTCAGGAACTCTAAGAACATTTAGAGTGCAAGTAAATTCTCATCACCAAGGGAAACAAAAGAAGCTCTTGAATATCTGACCTTTCAGAAGTGGAAGTCAGAGTGTCATAGACTTCCCTGCCCTGATTGGCTTCACCCTGTGTTCCTGAGACCTCAGCCTCTGGAGCTAGGGTGATGGGCATGAGCTACTCGTGCTCTGGTAGGTTCAGAACTGTAATGACATTGACAATGGAAGTCAAATGCTTATCGCAAAGTGTTTGGCGAGCATATTATGCCTTTCAACAATGGGCCATTCAGAACCCTGTAGGACACAAGGTTACAATGCTGGAGTCTGAGAGGCTGGGTATATGGATCTGCTACACTTGAACCTGGAGCTCTAACTCCAATTCTGGTGTACATCAGTGTTCATTTTCCAGAGAATGTTCTCCTAATTAGTAATTAGGAAAAGTACTTTTATAAACCCTCATTTTTTTTTCCAGGTGTATTTCTCGAACTCATGCCTGGGCACTATCCCTGATCCCTTCAGCTCAAGGCTAACACTCTATCACCTTAGCCACAGCACCACATGGGGTCTTTTGGTGGTTCACTGGAGATAAGAGTCTAACAGGCTTTTCCTTGCCTAGGTTGTCTTTGAACTTTGGTCTTCAGCTCTCAGTCTACTGAGAAACTAGGGTTCCAGGTGTGAGCCACTGTCATCTGGCCTATTGTTTTAGACACTTCTGGGGCTTTATCTTAGGGCCTGGGTACTGTCCCTGAGCTTCTTTTTCTCAAGTCTAGCCATTTGAGCCACTCCACAGCTTCTGGCTTTTTCTGAGTATGTGGCACTGAGGATTCAAACCCAGTCATTCATACATGTTGAGCAAGCTCTTTATCACTAAGCCACATTTCTAAGCCACCCTTCCAATTTTATCCCTCACCTGCCTATCCTCAAGAAAAGGTTTCTGACTATAAACGTTCTAAAGAAATCCCAATGGGAAGATGTCCAAAGATAAGACAAAGCTCATACTTGGGGCAGACTATAAACATGTGAAGACTGTGACAAATGCTTCCATTTAATTATGTACTGTGTTTCAACACTTAATAAAATATTAATGAAAAATGAGTCAATATCCTAAATTATTGTTTAATATTATAATATATGTGCAAAATGTAAAAAACAATATGTATATAATAATACTAAATACAATAATCAATAAATGAATCAAAGAAAAATAAAATACAAAATCAATAATAAAAATCATAATATGAAATTAACATACATATGTAAATATATATCATATATTACATATGTATAGAAATATTTTTTCTCTTGCAGGACCTTCATTCAGGACATGGCAATTCTAGCCTGAATTTCTTTTCCTCAAGGACAGTGAGCTCTGCCTTCACCCATGCTGCAAAAGAGTTACCTAGATGGTGAGCTCAAATCCTAGCAATGGCAGAAATACTGGCCCCAGTTCCAAGATACTGACTTAATTTTTATTAATGGAAGCAGTTATGTTTTTTCAGTTCCATACTGAACATTTAAAAAAAAATCAGTGTAGAATTTTGTACAGCTATTCAGACATCCTTCCCTGAGTGCTTCTCTGAGAATTACATTGTTTCCCTTTTTTAAATACGTTTTTTATTGTAAAAATGTTGTACAGATAGGTTACAGTTACAGGAGCAAGGTAATGAGTACATTTTCTATTGAGCATTGTTGACTCCTGCTTTGTTTTCCCCATATTATCCTTTCCTTCCCATCTCCATAACTACCTCCCCCTGCCAAGGTCAGTGACTTAGTTTTCCATTTTTGGTTGGCACAGGCTTTGAACTCATGTAGTGGCAACTCTTCCCTCACATTGCTAAAGATTTACGAAGACCCTGATTCTAAATCCCAGGCTAGGAAAGAAAACTGGCAGAAATTACAAACCAGGGAGCTTTATTTTTTAAAATTTAGTTAAAATGATTAATTAATTAATTAATTTTTGGCCAAACATGGGGCTTGAAGTCAGGTCGTGGAAACTCTGCCTAAGCTTGGATCTCCCTAGGCTGGGGTGCAGTCTCCAGACCCATAGCCGATCCTGAGATCCTAGGCCCAGAGGGATTTTAGGAAGAAAAAAAAGCTGGAAAGCACAAAAAGTGGCGAAGTGCAGAGTGCTGGCGTTTTACTTGTTTTTTTCTTTGCATGTTGACCATCCTAGGTCTGAATGATATGGCTGCAAAGTATACTTGACCTGTCATTGCTGATGGCTGGTGGGATATCAAGGAAGCCATAGGCCAACCTGTCAACATGGCCCTGGATTCAAATCCCAGTCCTGACACCAATGGCAGGAGATTACAAGAGAGTCATTCCTATTCATAGGAATACTGACTGAAAGTGTAGTTCATGCACCGGTCTAGTCTAAAATTGGATGCAATAATCGTAGAATGCTGATTGATCTTAATTAATAGTTTATTAAGCATGAAAAGAATAATATTCCTTCAATGGCGGTATAATAAATATCTAAGATTTGGTAGGAAAGTTGTAGATGCCATTTAATCATAGATAGACAGCCCTGACACTCTTTACCAATATATAATTATTTGTATACCACCATCTGCCTATCCATGTATCACTGTTTTGGCCAAACCTGGGGGTTGATCTGGGAACCACCTGACAGCCTTATTGGCTAGAGGCTGCCATGCTCAAGCTCACTCATTCTTGAATTGAGCCTGCTAGGCACTGAGTTCAGATCCTAGCACTGCCAGGCTTGATGGAGAACACATCTAAAATCTAGATGCTTTGTGATGGGATGTAAACAATGTAATAAATAGTACATGTATCATCAGAGTCAATAAAATAAATGGTAAATAAATGAGTAAAACAAGAAATAAAATGAATAACCACAGCAAACACAATATGGACTGAACATCTGTACGGAATTACAAATCCTAACTTTAAAATGTATGTAAGATGAACTTTTCCAGGTCTGAAGCTTGAAGTCAGCCCCCCCCTACAAGGAGGGATTTGTGGGAGACCCTGAAATACTATTTTTTGAACCTATGAGGAGTCATGGAAAGCAATCGATCTCATCCCTGAATGAGTAGTTCCTGCATGATGCGAGTAGGAAATGATAGGCAAGACTCATGGAGTATTGATTATTTGTAGAGAAGAGCTGATGAAGCATGATAATTATCATCACAGTCATGAAATGGAGGCATCCAGAAAGATCCAAGAAACGGTAGTCACACAGAATGGATTCCATTACAAGTCACCATCTCTCCTACTCTACACAAATATGTACTTATTTGCATACTATCTTCAGCTTATGAGTGGGTGACTATTATCCTCCCCAGTTTCCCCCTGCTGGAGGGCTCAATCTCAGGTCCTGGGAATGGCCTGGGTCCTTCGTGGCTCACAGGCTGGTGTGCTCATGTGGACCCATTCACCAGTTGGGCCTGCTAGGTCCCGAGTTCAGATCCCAGGCCTGCCGAAAGATTCATCTTGATGTCAAAAGCCAATCGTTGCACCTGTTTTTTTTTCCTGTGCAAGTCATGGGTCTCAGCTAGGATGGAGAATAAATGGGCCACCTTGTGGCTATGGGAATAAGTTGTTATCCATGTCAGTGAAGGTATACTTGTCATTATATACTCAAGAAAATACACAATATATCCACGAATAGCATGCAAAATAAAGAGAATAACTACACTCAATGCACGATGAAGTCCACACACAGATGTGAATATACGTCCCTTGTTTCAATGATGCATTGAGGACTATTGAGGCCTCCCTGGGGCTCGAACTCAGTTCCAGGGAATGACACAGCTCCTTAGTGGCTCACAGTCTGGTGTGATCATGTGAACCCATTGGGAATTTGGGCCTTGTAGGCTCTGAGTTCGAATCCCAGCACTGCCAAAAGTTCACCCTGATGTGAGAGGCGAGTTGTTGCATCTGTTTTCCTAGGCTGTGCAAGTTCTGTGTCTCAGCTAGGATGGAGAATGTATAGGCAAGTCAATACTCATGGGAATAGGTTGTCATCCAGTTCACCAAAGTTATATCTGTCATCCTATACTCAAGAAAATACACAATACATCAATGAATAAGACACAAAATAAAGAGAATGACTAAACCGAACACAAGATGCCGCCCACCAATGTTTAGAAACATAGATCCTCTGTTTAATTATGAATTTATGGCTATATTGGCCCCCACCAGGGCTGGATCTCAGATCCTGGGAATGGCCTAGCTCCTTAGTGGCTCACAGGCTGGTGTTCTCAACATGTCCCTTTCACTGATTGGGCCTGCTGGCCCTTGAGTTCAAATCCCAGCACTGACAAAATATTCAACCTGATGTGAGAATCCAATTGATCCACCTTTTTTCCTGTCCTGCGAAAGTCCTGGGTCTCAGCACAGATGGAGAATGCTATAGAGGCAACTCTATAGCCATGGAAATAGGTTGTCATCCATGTCAGCACTGTTATATCTGTCACCATACTCAATAAAATACACAATACATCCATGAATAAGACACAAATTAAAAAGAGTAACTACAATGAACTCAAGATGCATACCTCTCCTGTAGGTAAAGAGAGATCTTATGTTTAAAAAAGGTGGGCTTATTTTTTTGTCCAGTGCTGAGCTTTCAAATCAGGCCCTGGACCATGCCTGACATTCTAGTCTTCAAAGATGGCGAGCTTCAATTCTCCCACAGTGCAAAAGAGCTACCCAGACCTGAGTTCAAATCCCAGCACTGACAAAAGATTCATTCTGATGTCAGAAGCCAGTTGTTGCACACGATTTCCTCTCCTGTGAAAGAAGAGGATGGAGAATGCATAGGCAACCCTATAACCATGGGAACAGGTTGTCGTCCATGTCAGCACAGTTATACCTGTCACCATTCTTAGTAAAATAAACAATACCTCCATGAATTAGAGACAAAATAAGGAGAAGTGGACCAAACACAAGATGCTGTCCACACATGTATGTCAATGTTGATCCTCTGCTTAAATTATGAACTTATGAAATTATGAACTTATACTGGACCACCCTGGGGATCAATGTCAGATCCTGGGAATGACCTAGCTCCTTGGTTGCTCACAGGTTGGTGTGTTCACCTTGATTTATTCGCCAATTGTTCCTTCTAGGACCTGAGTGCAGATCCCAGCAATATTAACAAGTGGATCGTCGAGTAAGAAGCTGAGTGTGAAACTTGTTTTCCTTTTCTCTGAGAATTCTAGGTGTCAAGCATGATGGAGTACATTTCTACAAACCTAGTGCTCTGTGATAGGATGTCATCAATGTAATAAACAAAATGGGTTTCATATAGTAAAATCAATGGTAACTAAATGAATAAAACAAAAAATACAAGGAACAACCACACCAAACATGTATGGACTGAACATCTATAGGTAAGTATAAATCCTATCTTTACAATGTATATAAATAGTATGTTTTCCAGGGATGGGGCTTGAATTCAGGACTAGTGAACAGGCTTGACTTTCTTTTCTTCAAGTACGGTGATCTTCCCCTTCATCCACATTGCTGCAGATTTACCCTGATCCTTAGTTCAAATCCAACACCTGGCAGAATAAATAGCTGGAATTGCAAGCCAGGGAGCTAATTTTTTTAAAACTTTTTCTCAGCACGGGGTTTGAACTCAGGTCGTGGTAACTCTGCCTCAGCTTCGATCACCCTAGGCTGGGGTGCAGCCACTGGACTCACAGCTGTTCCTGGGATCCTCGACCCCCAGGCCTTGCAGGGAAAACAATGTACAGAAAAACTGTGGCCTTTTTAGGTTTTCTTCCTTTGCACTTGACCCTCCTGAGTCTGAATTACACTGTTGCAAAGAGTACTTCACCTTGCATTGCTGAAGGCTGGCAGACTATTGGGGAAGCTTTAGGCCCACGTGGCAATATAGGCCCTGACCATCCAATGGCAGGAGATACTAAGAAACAGGTTTCCAACCATAGGAATAACAATGGAATGTTGTCAGTGTCACAGAATGAGTTGTTCGTGAATAGTGCTCCTATAAAATTAGACAGCATGATTTCAGAAGGCTGATTGATTTTATTTAATATATATGAAGCATTAAAAGATTATTATTACTTACAGGAACACAATAATTTCAGGACACTGATTTCTTTTAAGAAAGAAAACAATTACATTACTTACATGGACACATAATAAATACCCAAGAATTGGTAGGAATGTAGTCTATATAACTAAATAATGTATAGACATCTCTGGCACTCTATAAAGATATATATTTATTAGCTTACTGCCATCTGCATGTCAATCTGTTCCTATTTTGTTAACTCCTGGGCTCAATCTCAAGTCCTGTGAACAGTCTGTCAGCTCAATTTGCCCCAGGAGGGCATGCTGACACTCACCCATTCATGAATTTGGCCTTGTAGGCCATGAGTTCAGATGCCAGTAAGAAGCTGATGGTAACACATGTTTTCCTTTTCTGTGAATGTCCTGGGTGTCAGGTATGAAGTGGAATATATATGCAGACCTATATCCTTATGTAATCAATGTTCTATGTGCCATAATAGTCAATAAAATAAATGGCCAATACATGAACAAAACAAAAAAATAAAATTACTACACTGAGTGCAATATAGTCAACATATGTATGTAAATATAAATCATATATGTAAATTGTACATGAATAGGATGTTTTCTAGTGCTTAGGATCGATATCAGGCCTAAGGAACAGACTTGAATTTCTTGACTTGAATTTCAAGGAGGCAAACTTCCACTTCCCACACAGTGCAACATAGTTACCAGACCATGAGTTCAAATCCCAGTCCTGGCAGAAAAATAATGGAACCTTTATAGTATGTGTGGCCCAATTCTTAGGTATTTCATTATATCACCATTTTATGAATTTGATTGTTTAAATGCTTAATAAAGTATTAACTAAAATTGATTAGTGTCCTATAATATAATTGTGTATAATTTTATCATAGAAGCATTCAAGAACTGCCCATTCAATCGTGACATACATAATATTCCATTGGGTATCATATAGATAGGAACAAGTTTCTTAGGATCTCCTGCCATTTGGAGGTGGCAGGATCAGGATTCAAACTGTGGGCCCCAGCTCCCACCACTTCCCCACGAGAATAGGGTACTCACCAGTCTGTCCAAGAACATCAGCAAGACCAATGATTAGGCAGGCACCAGTGGCTCTCAGCAGTCCTCCTTGATACTTACAAGACTGTGAAAGGAGGATCATGGTCAAAGTCACCCAAGCCAAGAAAGTCCTTGAGACCCCTTTCCAACTTCAGTGCCAACATATCAAGTGTGGAGGGCCAGCCTTGAGCAAAAGCAGCTCACAGACTGTGTCCAGATCTTGAGTTCATGGTCCAGGACTGGCAACAAACAGGCATACACAACAATCTGTGCAGCCATCCAGCTAAAGCAGGTTACCCTTTTGTCCCCAACCGCATTGGACAGAGTTCCCTGGGGAAAAGGCTAGGGGAGCCGCTGTCATCTTGCTCTGCCCATACTGCTTGCATCACTGGATTCCAGCCACACCCCCATTCTTTCATGTTCCTTTCTGACCAATGGGATACAAGAATGGTGACCACGCCCACATTCCATGATGCTGGGGAGCACCAGGATTCCCATTGTTTGTTTACAACACTACCAGAAGTTGAGGAAGGTAGAGGTGGTTGAGTGATCAGCAAGAGACTCCAGGAGAGTTTGGAGTATAGTAGGAAATTGATGCTCCCACCAGCGCCCCAGCTCCCTCCCCGCTTCTTGCGGTGCTGGGTTTCAAACCTCAGGCAATGGAGCACTGCCAGCAGTCATAAGGCCCCAACCAGGTCTCTGCCCCTGGTCTTCTGCTCTGTGCCCATGTGTCCACAATGCCACCTCCATCACTGCTCTTTCCACCTGGAACAGCTGCCAACAGCTTCTCTGAGCAGCACAGGTGAGTGGCTGACCCAACACTACCCCTGCCGCTGGTCAGACACTCTGCTGGGGTCCCCATGACCTCCTACTTGTTTCCTCTCCCTGGCTCTGAGGAGCCACCTTTCTGTCTTGGACATTTCTGAGAAAGAGACTCAATACTCAGGCTGTGCTGGATCGGGATCCTCCTATCTGGGACAGGTATGCTCCACCAAGCATGGTCCTCTCTAGTTGGGATGGTAGACATGTAGTGCCATGCTCAGTTATTGGTTTAGATAGATTATCCCAAACTTTTAGTCCATGCCAGCAGATTCTTGACCACAGCTGAAGTTCTGGATAGTGCCGAAACCATCAGACCTCAGTCTCCTCAGAGGGCAGTTGTGAGGAAACAAGGGATTTATACAGAGGGTTCTGTGGAGCATGGCTAGGCAGAGAGGGAGCATACCTCAGATAAGGTTATCGGCAATTCTGTGAGCATATGACAGGAAGATACCCGGAAAGGGCTCAGGTGGGGTCTGTTATTAATTGTGCAACAGGTGTGGGATTATGAAACAAAACATGGCTCTCATCATTACCCTATCCCCATGAGGAAGGGGATCCTTCACTCTGTTGAGTTTTGCAGCTGAGAAACAGATGCATGGAGAAGCTGGGTGACCTACTTATGACCTCAAGGTCACAGGAAGCTCAGCCTAACTTCTCTACCATGCTCCTTGGGACAATGGGTGCTATTCAGTCCACTTCATGTGAGAATCCACTTCTTGTCAGTTGTGGGTCTTGAATTCTAGGCCTGGGCGCCGTTCCTGAGCTCTTCAGCTCAAGGCTAGTGCTCTACCACTTGAGCGCACTTCCGGTTTTCTGGTGGTTGTTTGAAGATAAGAGTCTCACAGACGTTTCTGCCCGGACTGGCTATGAACCATGATCCTCATATCTGAGCCTCCTGTGTAGCTAGAATTAGAGTTCTGAGCCACTGGCACCCAACTTAAGCATAATTCTGATTTTCTTTCTTCGTCTCTCGCATAGTAACTGGTTGAATGTTTTCTGGATGAGGTGGCCCAGTGTCCCTATGTGCCTGGAACCCAAGGTAGCCTTCTCATTCAGGAGGTGGGCTGTGGGTCAGGAGCTGTCTAGCTCAGACTATTGAAACAGTTCCATGACGTAAGCCCCTCTGTGCCCTGGGTAGACCATGACGGTTATTCATTTTCCATCCAACCTTCCTGAACTTATTGTATTGTATTGTTTTTACATCATTTCTAGCACCTGTCCAAAATTATGATATAGTTATGGAATGAAAATATAATGCCATCTTAAGAAAGTCATTTAGGGCTTTGTGAATGTGGCTTCATGGTTAGGTGATTGCCTAGCATGCATGAAACCCTGGGTTCAATTCCCCATTACCACATAAACAAAAAGACACTGGAAGTGGTGCTTTGCCTCAAGTTGTAGAATGCTAGCCTTGAGCAAAAAAAGAAAGACAGAAAGAAAGACAGAAAGAAAGACAGAAAGACAGAAAGAAAGAAAAAGAGAGAAAGAAAGAAAGAAAGAAAGAAAGAAAGAAAGAAAGAAAGAAAGAAAGAAAGAAAGAAAGAAAGAAAGAAAGAAAGAAAGAAAGAAAGAAAGAAAGAAAAAGGGAGAAAGAAAGAAAGAAAAAGAGAAAGAAAGAAAGGAAGGAAGGAAGGAAGGAAGGAAGAAAGCCCTGGGTTTCCCTTATTTGCAATAACTAGTGTATGTCTGAGTCAAGCAGAAAAGATCAGATAAGGTGCTGTTAGGGAAATGAACCCTAAGATATGTATTTAAATGTTTTTTTTTTCCTGTGATTCTTTCTAACACATTTATAAAATTATTTCTTTGTTGTTTTGTATGCCCCTCACCCAGAGTATAACCCTTGCTTTCACTGTAATTGATAATGTTATAATTTGTGGAGGGGAAGGGAAAAAACACGTCATTTAAATAGGGATAGAGGTGGACCCATTGCATCAATGAGATATGCAAGTCGTTATGTCAAAAACGAACTTTACAACTTTGGTGGGGGGGTTGGGAAGGAGGATTGGGTCTGGGGGCAGGTGGAGGATGGGAGGGGGTCAGAAGGGGAACCAAAGGAGGAGGATACAATGCTTGATAAGAAATGTACTCATCTTGCCCCTGTAATTGTAACCATTCTGAACAGTATTTTCACAATATAAAAAGAAAAAATTAGTAAATGCAAAATAAAGAATCCCTACTTTGAATATATAATTGCTCCTTCCAAACTGAAACCTGACAATAGTCCCTAATTCATGTATTTTACTTATAATACTGTGCTGAAAAAAAAGTTTTGGTCATTAGGTCACAGCAATTAATGCCAGTAATGTGCTTAGATGTCAGGTGAAGATTAATTCTGGAAATTCAAAGATTCCAGGATTTTGTGTGGTCACTGCTAATCACAAAGAGAAGGGTAATCTAAGTGACATTTGGAAACCTTTATGGTCAATGACTGCAACAAAAAGGCAGAGGCTAATTAACAGTTGTGACACAAGAGAAAAAATAACTCCAGATGGAAGGAATAAATGATAGTAACTAGGGTATACCAGAAATTGTTCTAGAAAACAATTTTGGTTATTGAAGAACTAGTTTTCAAGTAGGGTTATTCCTCATTGCCTTTAGCATTCTAAATCTCTTAGGCTAGTTCTTAATCTTTGTGTGATAAATGTATCACTCTCTATGCTGTTCTTTCATACTCGATATCCTTTGCTTTCTAAAAATCTGTCTTTCTATATTTTCCTATGAACATTTCCTGATACTAAATACACCTATACAGACGGTAGAGGATGCTAATGGAGGGATCCCATAGCTAATGAGTCATATTATGAGGACATATTATTGCTACCTCAAATTTTCTGAAAAGCTGCAATGGCATCATTTGGTTCAAATTTCCATTGCTTGTCTACATAGTGTCATTCAGAGCACATAAATGCAAATATGAGCCAGGTGCTAGTGGTTCACGCCTATAATACTAGCTACTCAGGATGTTGAGACCAGAGGATTGTGGTTGAAAGCCAGCCTGGTCAGGAAAGCCTATGAGACCCTTATCTTCAATTAAGCACAGGAAACCCGGAAGTGGTGCTGCAGAAAAAGTAGTAGAGCACTCAACTTGACCTGAAGAGCTGAGGGACAGCACCCAGGATCAGAGTTCAAGCCCCATGATAAACAAATAAAGTGAAATATGACTTTGTTTCCCCCAAAGGAACGACAAGATTAATAATCTTCCCAAGCATTAAAATAAATTCCAAAATGATTCAGTGCACCTACTTTTGCTGAATTATTTACTTTATGGCTTCTTTGCTGGACATATTCTCTACTTTTAAAAATAGTCAAATATTACCTTTACAAAAAATTTCATCAAATATTAGTTGTTTCAAAAGAGAAGTCCATTCAGTTGATGTCACTTAGCTTTCTTACTATCTTAGTTCAAAGCTAACCAAGGCAGGTTAGTCTGTCAAACTCATTTCTAATTAAACACCAAAAAAGCACAAGTAGAGTTTTGGCTCAAGCAGTTGAGTACTAGCTTTGGGGACAGGTGGGCAGGAAAGAAAATTCTTCAGGGACAGGGTCCAGCATCTGGGTTCAAGCCCCAGAACCAGCACAAACTAAACAAACAAGCAAACAAAATAACCCAGATATTTCTTTGGGACTCTCCTTAAAGGAGTACTCATTTGACAAGAGGTTCCTTTTGGTGATCATACTCACTGGATCCTGCTTTTTTGGAATCCGTATTGCTCTGGAGAACTCAGGACCAGACTAAAGGAATTGATAACTGACTCCTGCAAATAGAAATTCCTCTCAGGGGTGAAATAACCATCCATAAGGCACTTTAAACCTCCGTGTCTTTGTTTCTTTGCAGTAGAACACTTTTAAAACAACGTTATTTCCTTTTGTTCTATGATGGCTTTCAAATGGCACATTATTTCTTTTTGTAATACTCTCAACTAGAACTTTACAGAAAAGTTTTATATGAGTAAAGAACATACTCGAAAAAGTCCAGGACAGAGTTTTCTTCAAGCCTTGGGATTCTTTTCTTGTACAGTAAAAACGAAAGCACAAGTTAACTTGAACTTTGTCATTCCTCTATTTTCCATTCCTCTCCTGGGATCAGTTTTCACATCCAGTTACCATTACTTCCAGTAACAATAGATGGTGTTGTTTGAGGTATAATAAATGTTTTCTGGCTTCACTGAAATAACACAAGGACACCTTTGGACATGAGGTAACACGTGTTTCAGAAAAAAACTTAGTAAAGAGAAAATATGAAATTTATATTGCTTATAAATATATTATCCATGAGTATATTGAGTTCAAACTTTTTATGGTCTCTGTAAATTAAAGTGAATTGTAAATGGGAAGAAGGTTCTCAGATCATTCTTTTTCTGAGTGTATATACAGCACATTATTTCCCAAGTGTATATGAGTTAACAGTAAGGGAAACTATAGCAATAATAGGAGAAAGAGACGTTCTGTGTTAAAGTATATGGGTTCAGTACACTATAGAAGACTCTACAAATAAGACAACATTGAAACAATAAAGCCAAGTCCAGTGTGTAGATTTATGGGAGTGATATAGAGAAAGCATTACTCCTAGGTGGAACACGAAGTATGAGGCCACTCCTCTTCTAAATCGCACTTGCTAATGACACAACTCTGTAGAAAGTAGAATGGAAGTATAATTCTGGTTCCAATGCACGTCAGATATAAGAGCATGGACTTAACTGGAAAAAAATCCATCTTGAGAGAACAGGGCTTATACTAGCAATGAACTGCTGGCTAAGATGATATTTCTTTTTCTTTCCTTATATATTTATTGTTGTTGGTGGTGGTCTTGGCACTTGAACTCTGGGCCTGGGCACTGTTCCTCTGCTATTCAGCTCAAGGCTAATGCTCTACCACTTGATCCACAGTGCCACTTCCAGTTTTCTTGTAGTTAATTGCAGAAAAGTGTCTCCGGAACTTTCTTACCCTGGCTGGCTTTGAACCCCAATCCTCAGATCTCACCACCACTCAGCTTACGATCACATTTCTAACAGTGTACATTCAGGATATGTAATGGGTATATTAATCTGTCTTTATTTGAATTCTTGAGTTAAAAACCTGGGCTACAGCATAGACTTTACACTCACAAAAATGTTTATAGCTTAAAAGTTGATACTCCTGGAGAAATAAAACCTAAGAATGTAAAGGAGTCTGGGAAGTTCATTTTGCAACCAGCTAGGGTAGAACAGTCTTTGCAACAGTACCTATAATTGAGGAGCCAAAAGCTGGGTTGGAAGAATGGCTCAGGTGATGGAATACCAGTCATGAGCAAGATTGATGAATAAGAGCTTGAGGCTTTTACGTACATATATACAAACATACACATACACACAGAGGCACTTATATGTGCACACACAAATACACAAATGAAACGACTCTCATAATATGTAGAAAAATTACAAAACAGTAGAAAATATTCCTGAGTAAGACTAGAATCATGTGATAATTTTTAATATTAGAAAGTCCTAAAGTTACTTTTTTCAAAAGTGTTTGAGAATATTACATAGGTAGGGACCAGAGATAGTAAGAGAGTCAAGTAATCATTATTAAAGGTATCATATCCATTGAGGAATGAATCAGAGACCCCACAGGTGCATCTGAAAATGTTCATATCCTGTGTCAAATGTTAGAAAATGTTTGAAAATAGTACAGGAACAGTCTGAGCAGTGTAGTGGGTAATATCACTGGAGAAATTCAGAATTGCTAATCCGTATCTAGATTAAATAAAATAAGAAACTATGGCAGGGCAATGTGATATAAGCCTAGAATTCTAGCACTCAGACTAAAACAGAAGATTAGAGAGTGGAGTTACATAGTGATACCTTCCCTGGAGCAGGTAGTATAATTTTGTCTTAATAAAACAAACCAAACAAGAAAGGAATACACAGTTGGAAGGCTGGGCTAATTTTGTCATTTTTTGAGAAGTCAAGTTTCTTATTGAAATGCAACACATATATAATCCTCACTTGTGTTTTAAATTCTCTCTCCATTACAGAACATTCCTAGATGCAAAATGACTCATGATTACCTTCCAAAATTTGAGAAAGTAAGTAAACATCATTCTGTTGGATTCCAAAGAAATGATGAAGGATTACAAAAGCTTAAGACTGGAGAAATAGCAAAGTTTGTCTAATGTAGGACTTTGTAAGTGTTGCTAAATTAGAATTGAGATTTAAAATAAATATTTTGGTTTTGTTTGTAATTTCATATTCTATTGGATACTACAAAATTCTTTCTTTTTTTGTCAGTCGTGTGGCCTGAACTCTGGGGCTGCACACTGACCCTCAGCTCTTCAGCTCAAAGCTAGTGCTCTACTACTTGAGCCACAGCACCATTTCCGGGTTTTTACACTTATGTGATGCGGAGGAATCGAACCCAGGGCCTCATGCCTGTAAGGCAAGCAGTCTACCACTGAGCCACCTTCCCAGCCCCAAAATTATTTTTAAGTAGACGGTTTAATAGACAAATTCACAAATGATTCTTGCAGTCTACTTGCCTAGAATTTTTTTTCAAGAGAGATATAATTAGAAATTAGTTAATAGATAATTCCCACAATTCATGTATAAAATGTTAATGTGAATAATGTAGACAGAGTTGCCAAGAAATGTATGATATTAATTTATAAATTTATCAAAAGCAATTTTTTGAGGCTTTGGTATAACATAGTATGAGGAGAATAATTGTGTGACATATTCTTTCTTCTACCTATGTAACACAGGAAACAATTCCCTTAATTATGTGCCTCTGTATACAACGAGAAAAATGCTAGGTTGGGGGTTTGTTTTCATTTTTGTTTTTGTTTTATTGGTTTGTCCTAGTGCTTGAACTCTGTGTCTGGACACTGTCTCTGAGCTTGTTTATGCTCAAGGCTTGTTCCCTACCACTTCAATCTCAGTGCCACTTGTGTCTGGCTTTTGCTGAGAAGTTTATTGGAGATAAGCATCTAAGGAACCTTCCTGCCTGGGCTTGCTTTGAACTGTAACATTTCGCTCTTAGCATCCTGAGTATCTATGATAGTTAAAAAAGTATTAATATAAGTAATATTTGCAAATGGTCTGATCTCAAGAATACTAGGGGGGGAAAATGATCCAACCCACTTTATTGTGGTGTTCTTTCCAGAACATGGAGGGCATCACATTAGCAGAGTTGTAGTATTTTTTTCACAATAAAGATAAGTTATTCGTGTTGTTAATTAAGGGAACTTTGAGGTGCACCTTACACCTTGGAAACTGTTGGGCTAGGATGACTTTATGGCATAAGTCTTCGGATTGATGGTCACAGAAATAATAGCTTACTCTGATAAATAATTGCTTACTCTTGAATAATTAATTATTACAGATGCTTCATAGTTTTATGCTTTACCGGAATGTGGCTATTTTTCTGTTTACTTCTCAATCTGTAGCAACCCCTTGGAATATGAATCTATTGCAGAATTACATAATATGCAAACAGGTATTCTTTTGAAGCTCTCAGGTAGGAATGTTCAGAATTTGAAAATGAGTAGTTATTAGTCATAGGAATTTTGAAGAACACATATATTCTGTCCTCTTAACAACTTATTTACTTTTAAAAGTTATGGGTTTCCATTGAATGAAACTGTTTACTGTTTTAGTATGAGAAAGTTTAAATTTATTCTTTTTTCAAAATATTGGCAAGTATATTGTGAAAATATTGTCTAGTTGGATAACATTCAAGTTGATGGCCCTCTGATTAAAAAGGGGTAATTAATTCAAATTGAATGCCAAATAGTATTGATTTTTAAAAGTTACTAAAAAATAATAATATTTACTATGCCAATACAGTGAAATTTTATTTCATGTAGCTTATTTATTTAATTTAATTTTCTTGTCAAAGCTATGTACAGTGGAGTTACAGTAATTGTAAGGTAGTGAATACATAATGTTTCAAACTTGTTATCCCCTTTCTTATTTTTCTCACAGTTTTCCTTCACCACAATACCCCTCGCAAGTTGTAATGTACATTTTCATCATATTGTCTTGTGAGCATTGCTATTGCATTGGTTTGCCCTTTGTCCTGTTTCTCACCATTTTGTTCTTCCTATTCCCTTCCCTAATTAAGGTAAATGTATACAAATACACAGGGTATCAAAATCAAATACAGCAGGGAATAAACCATAGGGAAAAATGTCAAAAGAAAATAGAAATCACATAGTACATTAAAAACAACAACCGCAAATAAAAATCTCTGTTTCCATATCTTGGATTTCATTTTGCTTAGCATCAGCATATATGGTCATATATATAACATAACAAAGGCCCTGGAAAATAATAGTTGCATGGACACGATATCATGAAAACAACATGTTAACTGTTTAATATGGTAAAGATGGAATTAGGATTGGTGAATTCGTGATTCTGTTAAAGGAATTTCAAAAGAGTTTTAAAGTTATGACAGGTAAATTTTAATTGTTCAATCTTTTTAAAAACTTAGCCTATTTAAAAAAAATTTAAATTGCCTGGGAGAATAGCCTTTCATGCAAAGAAATCCATGGAGACTTAGCTGAGAGGGAGCAATGTGGGTGAAGATGGCTCTTTTTCACACTAAAAAAAACAAACCTCACAAACCTTGCTATAAATCCTGTAGGTTACCTTGAGAATTGTCCTTACCCAAAAAGTATACTCTTACTGTGTGAAACAAAGTTGTAGTGGAATTTAAATTCAAAGTTCTTTAAAAAAAAGATATCAAAATTGTGATTTGACCTTTACTTACTAAACAGTAATTCTCTGAAAAAGATAATTGGGGTCAAACTATTTAGGGCGAAAGTGCCCTCCACAATGAAAGAAGATATTGGATTTACACTTTTCTGCTTATAATACTTTCCACAATGTCTTTGCACGTAAAGCACTGAAACACAGAAAAAATCTGATTGGATACTTCAAACGAATGATTTCACATTTCTAAGTGGCTCAAAAATATAATATCATTATTAACAAGAGACTGTGAAGACTTCTCTTATTACATAAGCCAAAAAGTTTTGGGATCAGAAAAGAAGAGCAAATGGAAAACGTAAGAAAACAGTGTTCTTAGAAGCCCTAGCTAAGCATATTAGCTTCAGCAGTGGAGGGAGGCCAAAACTTTTTAAAATAGATTGTCCTAATATTTTTGCTACATAAAGTGGTTTTACAGAGCCTATGTGGCTCACTTCAATGCACACTAGATCGAATGAAGACATAAAAATAAGTTCCACATCTAAATAAAATAGTTTTAAAAGAGAAACCATGAAGACATAGCAGTGGGGGAGGCCTTATAGTCCTTCCACTTCACTAGACTTTAACCCAAGAAGCTGTGATTAATTGGAAATCAGGTAAGAGCTAAGAGGAGGACATAGAAATAGGACATAGAAGTATTGTCCTTTGTAACAGACACTGTCATCCAAGGTATCGGTGATTTAACTCTATTCTTCTCCATACATCTTGTTAAGCAAATGCAAGACCAAGAGAAAAATAATCTATTGAAGTAAATTTGCAAAGAATAACTTCACTGTTCCTGATATGGTATCTAACGAGAGTCTTAAGTGAGAAGATAAAAGTGGAGTATTCTTCGGTTTCCTCTAAGCATCTTGTTAGCAAACTATATCTTTGAGGTTAGAAGTAATTGAACCAAAAAGTGGTGGAGTACTTATTTTTGTGGGCACTTTAGACATAAGAATACTTTCAAGATAAAAGAAAAAAAAGTATAGCTAAATATTTGTGATCACAGCTTCTTGGACTGGTTCTTTGGAGACAACGTTTTACATGAGAGTTTGTCCTCATTATCATAGATGTTGGGTTTTCGTGGCAACCAAATGCAAGAGGGAAGTTTAATGGATTCGCTTGGACAAGTAAACAGCGTAATAGAAAAAATGGCAAATAATCTTTAGTGAATTACTTTGACCGATTACTTTGCCAGAACAAAGAAGGAAAGATATAATTCAAAATCACTTGACTGAAAAGTATGAAAAAGAGTAGTAAAGAGAGAAGAGAGAAAACATAGAGGACTGTTTTCTCTCCAACTGAGTAATGAGTTTTGATCTTGTTTCTTCCATTCTATATTCACCAGCTATCAAATGTATCTCAGGACTGGAATATCCAGTTCAGACAAAGAGATCTCCCATTAGAAAATATTTGCTGCAGATGTAAGTGATTTATAACCTTAGACAATCTAAATCTGTTCAAAATTCTCCCCTACCCCAAACTGCCCTCTTTGAACAGTTGGTTTGCTTTTCCCATACTGCCCTTGATTAACTATTTAAAATTTTGAGAGGTCATATTCACACTCTCTAGAGGTTGCTGTTTGGTTGGGATTTTTGTGTGTTTGGTTTTTGTTGTGTTTTTAACTAAATTTCAAAAGTTTGTGCAATTGTGTTACAATTAAATATGTCCATGTAATTGTCCAATGCTCCTGGATCAGAGTCACTCCTTCTATCATTCTCAACCAATCCCTTCTCCAAGATTTATTTCAGATTTACCACTTCCTTTATCACATGTGTACATTGAGTATTCTAGTTGTACTTGCCACTTTTTCAGTTTTCATTCATTCTATGTTTTTACTAATATTCTTCTCTGGTCTCAACTTTTTGATAGTCATTCTGTTTAGCTGTCTGTTCATACTTCGACAGGTTTATATACATTCTATGGCATTTCTATCCTGCATATACTTGAACTGATATCAGCTTATATTTCCATAATTAATTCATCTGCAATAACAATTTGCAAGACTGAAGTCGTGAAGCACCTATACATGATTTTATTCTCATCCATTTGGAAGATTAATATTTAGTCAACAAGAAAGTTTAAAAATGGCTTAGAATGTTTTCCTAACTACCAGTTTTTATAAATGGCTTTGTACAATGGTTTGTGATTATTTATTTATTTTTTACATGAGATAATATTCTCTACTATGTATAACTTTTGGGAAAAGAAGAAAACTAAAATTTATTACTGTGGAGGAATATGATAGAAATAGAAGACAGATTTTATGTTTGTCACATCTCTGATGAGTACCCATATTCAAGACTTAAAGTCATATTTCTTAAGGAAAACATCAAACAACATAAGGCAACTATTCGTGATCTTTTAAAATGTACCTTATTATTTGATGAAATTTACTTTATTAGCTAAAGTTTAGGCTTGAAATATGGAAGGCTGATCTATATAACACATTTCTGGAAGGCATCTACTGAACAACACAAATGGTGGGGGCTACTATTTCTATAATTTAAGGAATAGTTGAACCTGTTTGGTGTTAGTGCTGGATAATAAATCAACTCTATTTTAACTTGCTCCTTCCACTTGAAAAACTTGTAATGTTACTAAGTATCATCTAATCGTCAAATGTTATTTTGGCGAATGTGCCTTTAAAAAGTTTATTTGAGGTGCTGGGAAGGTGGCTCTGTGGTAAAGCACTTGCTTGCATGCATGAGGTCCTGTGTTCAATTCCCCAGCATCACATGACCAAAAAGAAAAAAATCTGGAAGTGTGCTGTGGCTCAAGTGGTAGAGTGCTAGTCTTAAGCTGAAGAGCTGAGGGACAGCGCCCAGGCTCAGAGATCAGGCCCCACGCCCGGACCCCCTAAAAAATTATTTGAATAGGAATATATTTTCAGGAGATTAAATATAGGTTACCATTGGTTTGAGAATGACAACCTTTTTATACTACATAACCAAGTTTTACTGAAGTACCAGTGTTTTGAAGCACTAAGGATCTTCTCAATGTTTTTCTGAATTATATTTGACTTCTAAGTCAAGTTTTCCCAGCCTTGGTAGAAAAATTATGGATCTATCCTTCCAGGAACTATTTTTTGTCCTACTTATACTGGACTGAAATCTTTCATTAATCATTAGGAGAGGGGTATTAAAAATATTCTTGTGACATTTGTGATCTTGTTCACTAATATGGGCTGGTCATATGTAAATTGAAAGTGTGAATTACAGAAGTTTCTCTCAGATTTTGTGATCTCATCTTTCATTTTAAGTTGCCTTGCATTTCACAATTGCTTACTGCTAAATCCTATGTAATTGGGGCCCTGCATTATTATAGGAAATGAGAAGTTGAGATGAGTCTTCAATTACTTTCTGTTGGCATGTGGCATGGGCCTAGGTATGAGGACTTGCTCTTGTTATCTGATGATACAGATAACTGGGACCTGGGATCCTAGGACGCGTGGGTCCTGTAGAAGAATAATACCTTTTGGACATCATATCAGCAAAATTTGGGTATGATCAGAAATATGGAGAAAACCATTCTGGGTCCACTGAGTTAAAATAATATACAGAGCAGCAGAGTAAAATCCCTTACATATTAAAGGAAAACATTTTTTTTTGCCATGTGAATTCAGGAGTCTAAGAACACTTAGAAGGTATCACAAGTTTATATCGAAGACATTGCATTGATACTTCTTATATTCTAACATATATTCTAAACTTAATTATTTATATTCCAATCTATTTATTGTAATAAATATCAATTTATTTGTCAAATTATCGATTAATTCTAGTAAGTTTCATTGTGTGAAACATAAAATTAGCATATATAAATATAAAATATATAACTATATGTAATATAAGGAATGTTTTTCATTGTTCTGTTGTGGTTAGGGTATCAAAGGCAACTCTGTTTTACAGTATTATTCCATTATCTCTACCTCAGACTTTGGTAGAGTTAGACCTAAAGCTTTACCATTTGTAGATTTACAGCCTAGAGGCAAGAGGAAACACTGAGATTAAAACGTTACCAATTTAAGGCCTAATATCAAGGAAAAAATATGGACTTCTCCTGGAGCTATGGAAATATTTGGTGATAGAAATTCAGTAGTGCAAGTTCCTGCCTGGTTGGATGGTAGACAGGTCAGGACATTAGGTAATCATGCATAAGAACAATTTTTTCACCTTTTTGGCTTTAGCTACTTTTGAAATGGTATGTATAATAAACAATTATATTTTGATAAAATACTTTCTAGTCAGAACTGTTTATTTCTCCATGATCCCTTGTAACTAAGATTAGTTTTTTTCCAGTAAGATAATCTTTGCTGTCAGGGTAAGATATTCTGGTTGGTCTGTTACTACATGGAAGAAGGGTAAAGGGCCAGTAGATATTTGTGCCAGTAAGACCTCATTTGGGAAATTTTAAGCTGCAAAATTTTAGAAGTAGCTCTTCAGCAAGGCTTACTTTGAATCCATTAGCTCCACAAAGCTAACTCAGTTGATAAATAAGTACTTGAAAAGCCATATCTTTGAATCTAGCTATAAAGGCTTCAAAGTATGACGAAATTTAAAATGAAAAAGACTTAAAATAGTCATTGGCAAAATAATTGCAAGTGTGAGCAATCTACCGAACAATATATTTTTCCACTATACACAGAATTTCAGAGAAATAAGATCAATAGCATTGTTAGTAACAATAAGGTTTCCTTGTTACAAATAGGCAACCAAGGATATATGCCTGTATAAAGATTGCATCATTAACTACTTAAATTCACAGGATACTACATGCTTCGGCAGCACGTATACATAAATTACAACAATATAGAGATTAACATGCCACTTGGACAGGGATGATCTGAAAATATGCGAAGTATTCCATATTTTTCATTCTTCAGATGCAAGAAATGAAAAACAGTTATTAAAAAGTTGATTACAAAAATACAAGTGTAACAAGACATGCGATTCATATAATTAAAAGTTAGTTTGGCATCAGTGTATTACATCTTCACCTTAGAAAGGTCTTTACATAGCATAACTTTACAAAACTTTGAAATTAGATAACATTTTAATTTTATCCCAAAGAAATAAAATACTATAAGGACCTAGGAGAAAAAAGAATCTTAAACTGTTTTTATATGGAATGCAATCTGTAAGGACACATTTATTAATGAATATATATAATATATAACAATGTAGTATTCAAAGTATTATATCTAGGAAAGAATGAAATAGATTATGGACATCTTACAAACAAAATACAGAATATGTTAAAATATACTTTCTTCAGACAAGCACCAGAAATATCTTTGGTTTCTGTACTACTCACTTCAACAGATACGTTAAAATTATTTCTGATTTAAAAAATCACAAGCTCTACAGAAATCATTATAGATGTACACAAACAACTCTTGAATATATTTTGAAATCAAAGTCAGGCAATTCATTTGGAAGAATACCATGGAATCCATGAATTTTTAAAGTAAGATATTGCTATTGCTTTGTATTGTGAAAATATTTTGTACAGAGACAAAGGATGGACTGGCATTTTTGAAATTTAAGTAACTTAACCAAATCATTAAGACGTAGGAGAACAATTTGTACAGCCTTTCACAACTTCAAAGAGGTAGTCATACATACTTATCTTTTGGCAGTATCAAATGCAGTTTCTTCCAAGCTGTTCTTCAGACCTGGTTTAATATAATGGTTCAACAGAAGGAGATCAAACGTATCTTTGCTGTTTCTATTCCCAGCAGCAAGATGCAAGGGGGTCAAGAGGCCTTTAGTTTAGACACTGGTATCTGCATCATGATGAAGTAATAAAGAAGCCACACTGGTATTATTCCACGTATAAGCACTGTGCAGGTGTGTCCAGCCATTCACAGTTATTGCATGAATATCTGCCTCGAGCCACCAACTCATGGACAATGTCTCAGTGTCAACTGTAGGCTTCCTGATGAAGAGCGGTATACTCATCTTCTTTCCTAGTATTCACACGAGTGGCCTTTTTGGAAAGATTTCTCCACACTGTAGCAAGCCGATTAATTAGGCAGCCCAAAGAAGAAATTTGCTTGGATCCTTCTCCATTTTTTTTTTTTTTTGCAAATGATACCATTCCTTACTTTTTCATCTTGTTCCTTGTCTTCATCAGAATTGCCTAACCAGAGACTTTGAGTACCAGTTGGAATGAGGTGTCCATGTATTTCCCCAATAGTTCACATTGGTTGAACTAGTCAGAAAAAACTGGTGAATTTTCTGCATCTTTTTTTTCACCATGATTTGTTTTCTCTTTTTCCATTTTTACTATTCTAAATATTCTAACTGGAGAGTAGAGAATTGGTAGAAAGCGGAGGAAAGATTTTCCTCTGTATTAAAAGGTACAGACTGAAAATGAGGACCAGTGGTGTCTTCATGTGCAGCTTATTCTAGGAATGAGAAAATAGGAAATAATACCTTCTATGTAAATGATTTGAGAAATGGCAGAGCAGAAAGTGAAATGATGCAACCAAAAATATAAAAGTAAAATAAATTAGGATAATTATGGAGCAATCATATTATCTATGAGAACCTTGAAAGAGAGAGAGGAAGAGAGAGACATGTGTAATGCACTAACTAGCCACAATATCCATGCCTCTGATCAATTTATAGAGCAAACAATTTTATTTTTAAAAGAGATGGAAATAGAATTTATAATGTGTCTCTTTATGATGTGCAAAGTTATGTATTGATATACATTGCATTGATCACTTTTCTGTTACTGTGAGGAAAATACCTGCAAAGAACATTTCTGAGGAGGAAACTATTATATTGACTCATTGTTTAAGAGAACACAGTTTAAGAAAAAGTGTCTCCATTGTTTTTAATTATATTTTTATTATCTTAAATAATTGTACAAGGGAATTTCCATTCCACAAATCAGTTTTTATGTACAATGGATCTTTACATAACTTCCCCACACCCTTCCAAATCTCACCCCAGTTTAATTTTTTCTACTTTCATACTATCTGTATTGAATATTATGCCTTCACTCTCTTACTCCATAACTCCTTTTAATCCTTCCCTTTGAATTTTCCTCATAACTTAAGTGATAGTTTCCTGGTATTCATTTTGTTGGATTAAAAATTCAATTTTATAAGAAAATACACCTTTTAAATTCTCCTCTGCAAATAGCATGCTTTGGTTAATATTGCTGTGAAAACTTGTATAAAGTTCTATCTTCCAAATATGAGACAGAGCATGGGTCCTTTGTGTGTGTGTCTCTGACTTAGTTTACTTAACATATTTTTAGATCTATCCATTTCTTTGCAAATAATGTAACAATCTTCATAATGGATGGGTGCAATACAATTGTGTATATGTGCCACACTTTCTCTAACCATCCTTCTGCCAAAGGGCATATGGGCTGTTTCCATAAGTTTTCTACGGTGAATAGTGCAGCAGTGAACATGGTCGTGAAAGTGATTTTACTGTAACCTTTTGGAAGAATTCATCACTATCTTTCTGGGAACAATCTTCTAGCCAGTTTTCCAGAATAAGCACATCCCTCTCTTCATCTCCATTAGAACGTATTGCAAATCCTCAAAAACACACTACCCCCTACAGGTCACAATAAGCTAAAACCACACGGTGCCCATATTTTTTCAATACTTTTTTTCATAATTGTACATATTATTTAGTGAGAAACTTCTATGTACTTTTCTAATGTGGGAATGAGGGACATGACAATAGTGTAAAGGTAAGAAATATGCAATTTAATTAGCTATTATCATATTTAAAATCATTTTCAGCTCTAACTCATAGCCTCACTTACTATTATTTTAATCTTTATTTGATTACTTCATCTATCCTCTAACTTATAACAGGTGAGTTAAATACAAAGGCAGAAACTGTGGTTTGATTTTGACACTCATGTTTGAGGATGCACAATATGGGTAAATAGATTAATTGGATTTAATAGCTATTATCCATTTTCTTCAAATACAGATGATTTTGCCAAACTGATTCTCACAATTCATATTACATTCAACAACAAGAAACGTGTGACAATTCCCTTTGTTTTGCTCATTATTAACTTTTGTTTTCATTTTATTTTATTTTTATTTATTTATTTTTCATCTGTCGTGGGGCTTGAACTTGGATCTGGGTGCTTTCCCTCAGCTCTTCAGCTCAAGGCGAGCACTCTACCACTTGGGCCACGGTGCCACTACCGGTTTTTGAGTGGTTTATTGGAGATAAGAATCTCTCAGACTTCCTTTTCTGTCTGCTTTGACTTGCAATCTTCTGATCTCAGCCTCCTGAGTAGCTAGGATTACAGGCATGAGCCAACGGCACCCAGTTACCATTTTATTTTATAATGTAGGATGATTTCACAAATCTATTGTAGATACAAAAATATGCTAAAATATTTCTATCCGTATGCATTGATATATACATACACACATATATTACACAGGTTATAAAGATAATTTATAACTTCTGTAACTGCACAATTTACTAAATTATTAAAATCATTGATGGCTCATGGCTGGAATCCTGGTTACTCAGGAGGCTGAGATCTGACGATTGTGGTTTGAAACCATCCTGGGCAGGAAAGTCCATGATCCTCTTATCTCCAAACAACCAACAGAAAATCAGAATTGGAACTGTGGATGAAAGTGGTAGAGTGGTAGCCTTGAGAGAAAAAGCTCAGGGACATCACCTAGCCTCTTAGTTCAAGAAGTAAAATCTACCCCAAAAAATCTATTTAATTTACCCTTGTGTAAGTAGAGTATTTCCATCACCCAAGTGCACATCCATACTCATTTGCAAGGTAACTGTTTTGTCTGAAGTACCACAAAACATTATCACTTAAGTAGAAAGTATTGCAATGTGGGTTCATTCTATCTCTCTCATGGATTTTTCTCCACTCAAATACTCAAATCTTACAATTATTTAAAATCATAGTTTTTTCTTTAATACCCATAATATTAGAGTTTGAATTGAGTGTCTTGTGCCCCCAAAATGGTTGTTCTTACCACTTTGTCATGTCCTCAGACTTAAATTATTCTGATTATTTTTCAGATAGAATCTGGCTTCCTACTTGTATCTGATTTTGGGCTCAGTACACTTTATGTTATTCTTCCTGGAATTCAAAATAACAGGTGCATGGCATTGTGTACAGATCTTTCTGTCCAGTCTGGGCTTTAAGCACTATCCTTACAACAGTTCACTCCCATGTAGTCAGGATATTCATAAGCTTGTCATAGTTTTTTTTTTTATATTTGCATTTTCTGCAGGTTCTTCAGTACTGAATTAATTTATGTTTTCTTGGGTTGTTTTGTTTCATTTGAATATATGGATTATTGTTCTTCACTTTTCCTTTTGTTTCTTTCACTCATGTTCTTACCTAAAGTGCTGAGAAACCAATTCTTCTTTCTCAAGATAGTCAAGATGAATATTATTTATTCCAAAGAAATTTCAGTAATATTTAAACACCTCATACCTATGAATAGTATACAAATGCTAAGTTTTGAGAAGGGTCTTTTTATTTGCACAGCAGTCTTTGGCATACACAGACAGATCATGAATTTTATGAAGTTAGTAAAACTACAGATGCTCGCCAGGAGGAGAAAAACCTATTATTGTTTGACAGGGTCTTCCCTTCTCGTGAAAGAAATATGCTGCTTGATGCAGGATTACACAAAATCATATTCCTAGGAGGAACCTAAAAATCATCTAATACAACAGACTTGAGAGAGATGAATTGACTTCCTGAATAATTTACTTTTGGGTCAAATAAAAGCAGGCTTCCAAAGCTAGAGTAGACTTTAGAGAAACATGAGTTGTATGTAAGTAGGTGCTTAGCTGATTTTGTTAATTTGTAAACTAATACAGGGAAATAAAGTACAGCAAGGTTAAAATTAAAGAACTTCACATTGAAATATTCATTTGTGTGTGTGTGCACGCTCGTGCGAGTACGCGCACACACATGTGCATGTGCTCATGCATACATTCATTATTCTTGAGGCTTGATATTGTGTAGGCATTATTCCTAAGCTTCTGTGCCCAAAGGTAGTGGTCTACCACTTGAGCCACTGTTCCACTTCTGGTTTTTTGGAGATAATCGCATGTATTTTCATGATTTGACTAGCTTTGAACAGTGGCCTTCAGATCTCAGCCTCTTGAGTAACTACCTAAGCTGATTCAGCCTATGAGTAGCTAGTTAAAATTCTGTCTGTCCTCTATGCTTCACTGCTCTTATATTCTTATCCTGAGGTAATCACAAGCCTAAGTCATATATGTCACTATGATGGGCTGTGATAGCTCCGTTTTGAGAGGTCATGCAGTGTATATAGGAAGCCACTGTGCTCCAACCTATGTCAGTTTACACATCTAGGAGCTCTTGATTGGTGACACGCTGGACTGACTCAAACAAAATTCATTATTTTTCTGATTTTGGGGGGGTGAGTTGTCGTTTGGTTTTGGTATTTCTTTTTATTTTTTCTGGGTTTCCATTATTTTATTTAGTTAATTTTAGGTAGACTTGCTACCTGCCATCATAGCAGAAGGATGGAAGAATACAAAGAATCATCCTCCATATTCTTGAAGAGATCATCAATCAATACCAGATGAAAGAGCTCATCGACCATGATACCAATGGACAAGTGAAGCTGGCCATCCACACCTCACACACATGGAAGTGGCAGTTAAAATACTCCTGAAGGGATGAAAGGTTAAAGTTTGAGGCAGTGACCACTTGTTGCTTGTTTCTGTCTAGCAAAGCAACACGTGGTGGTAATCCAAATACCTGGTTGATTGTGTGCCTTTATAAGACCTGCAAATCCTTTGGTCGGGGCTCTCCTCCTAGGCTCCACTGTGTCAGAGTGTAGGACGAGGCCCAAGCTGCAGCCCGTTTAAATAAAAAAGCTGTGGAGTCTGACTCTCGGTGGTCTTTTTGCTGGGAGGGGGTCCTGCAACCATGGCATAACATATTAGTGGGGTTCGTCTGAGATACCCCCCAAAGACCCCCGAGACCTCATACTCCAAAGGTAAAACAGCATTGTCTTTGTTAATTTGTCTTGTCCTCTCGTTTGTCTGTTTTACTTTCATTTTCCCTTGTGAGGATATCCCCTCAAATTTGTAAAGGGCTTTCAAAGTGGACCCACTTGCACGACAACCCTGGAGGAACTGAGAGACATCGCAGATCCTCTTGTGGGGAGGGGGAACCCTGCTGTGTGGAGCAGGGGTCCTTGGAACCCCCCGTGTGGGGTGGGGTCCTTGGAACCCCGTTGTGGGGCGGGGGGGGGGGTCCTTGGAACCTCGGCGTGTGAATTGTGGGGCAATAGTTGGTTTGGTTTGGGGCCTGAACTGACCAAGAGACCCTCCTAACCGAGGCCCAACTCGCCCACTGTGGTTCTACTCCTTCTGCTGTGGGGCATGGGTATGGAACCCCTCCATGACAGGAGTCAGCAGACCATCTTGGGAGATCTCCACTTTGTAAGCTTTTTTTTTTGTAACTGTCAGGCTTGCATGTGTTTTGTTTGTACTGTTTATTGTCTTTTGTAATTTATGACTGACAGGACTGGAAACCATGGGCAACACTCCATCTAGCCTCCTCAACTTACAAAAAGAAACTAAGAAAGAGGAAAAGAAAGTGTACCCACTGTTTTTTCAGGGAGATAACTTGGAAGAAGAAATGTTTCCTCACCCATGCTCCCCTTCCCAGGTTCCTTTTGCAGAACCTGAGAATGACCAAGAGGAGGAGGGAGCTATAGAACACTTGGCAACTGCCCTTAAAGTTTCTGAGGGGCCAGTCACTCGACGCCGCAGTAGGATCAACCCCCCATCTAATGCAGCTGTTTTTTCCTTACACGCCGTAGGTACTGTGGATGTGGATGGTCAACAGCAACCCAATAGTGTCCATTTTCTACCAGTCATCTGTAAAATTGGCACATCCAAAATGCCCCCTTTTCTGAGAAACCCCAGGATTTAATTCATTTGCTTGAAACTATTCTCTTTACTCATCAGCCCATTTGGGATGATTGCAGTCAGCTTTTACAGGTTCTTTTTACCACTGAAGAGAGAGACTGTATCTGAGAGACGGGCCAGAAACATATCCGTGGCCCCACAGGAGCGCCCATCACCGATCCTGCCCTGATCACTGCCTATTTTCCTGAGATCCGACCAAAATGGGACTAAAATATAGTTGAAGGTAGGGAGCCACTCCTCTTCTACCACCAGGCTCTGTTGGCAGGTCTCAAAGCGGCGGCTTGCTGACCTACTAATATGGCCAAGGATTATGATGTAAGACAGGGAATAAATGAAAGTCCAACAGCATATCTTGAGCGTCTCATGGAAGCTTTTAATCAATATACCCCATATGAACTTGAGACCCAGGAGTCGACACAGATGATTATGTTTGCCTATATAAATCAAACTGCACCAGACATAAAGTTGCAGGCTCTAGACAGCCTTGGTGAAAAGTCTATTAGGGATCTAGTAGACGTGGCAGACAAGGTTTACAATAAGAGAAACAGAGGAGCAAGTCAGGAAAGGAAGGACAGAGAACATAAAATGGAGCATGAAAAGAGTAACCAGGCCAAGGAAAACATGACAGATTTGTTGGACTCGCCACTATTGCATGCTGAGCATACCAGTTTCACAGATGGCAGCAGTTTCATTCGAGATGGAAAAAGGTATGAGGGCCCAAAAGTCACCACGGACACTGTGATACTGTGGGTAGAAGTACTCCACCAGGGAACATCTGCACAAAGAGCAGAGCTAGTGGCAGTAAAAAAAAGCCCTACAAAAACATTAAAATACATATTTGAGGTTTCGTTTTCCTAACATCACATTATCTGACTTTTTCCGCTTGACTCATACCTATACTAGATATTGCAATAAGGGAAACCATGGGACCTATGTTTCTTTGGGCCTGGCTTACTTCACTTAATATAATTTTTTCCAAGCCTTTCCATTTCCTAACAAATGGGGAAATGTCATTCTTTCTGATGGAGGCATAGAATTCCATTGTGTATATATACCACATCTTCTTGATCCATTCATCTACTGAGGGGCATCTGGGTTGGTTCCATGTCTTAGCTATGGTAAATAATGCTGCAATAAACATAGTTGTGCTGGTAGCTTTAGTGTGGCCTTGTTTGTGATCATTTGGGTAAATGCCCAAAAGTGGGATTGCTGGGTCATTGGGGAGCTCTATGTGGAGTCTTTTGAGGAACCTCCATACTGCTTTCCAAAGTGGTTGAACAAGTTTTTGTTTCTTTCATGCATGTGTTTCTAACGCATTTATAAGATTATTTATTTGTTGCTTTGTACGTCCCTCCTCCACAGTGTAACCCCCGCTTTCACTATATTTGATGTCAGTATAACATGTGGAGGAGATGGGGACAAACAAGTCGTTTAAGGATTCAGGTGGACCTGTTGCAACAATGAGAAGTACAAAATGTCATGTCAAAACCAGCATTACAATGTCGGTGGGGGTGGGGGGGGTGGGGGGAGGCTGGGAAGGGAGGTGAAGGGTAAACAAAGGAGGAGGCTGCAATGCTTGGTAAGAAATGTATGCATTATCCTGCCCATGTAATTGTAACCCCTCTGTACAGTATGTTCTCAAATAAAATAAAATAAAATTTAAAAAAAAAAAAAAAAAGCCCTACAAATGGGAAAAAGGAAGAGACTAAACATTTACACAGACAGTCGGTATGATTTTGCCACCGTGCATGTCCATGGAGCCATTTACCAAGAGAGGGGGCTGCTGACAGCTGAGGGAAAGACTATTAAAACAAACAAGAAATTTTAAGCCTCATCTGGGCCTTATGGGAAACAGCAAATATTGCCATTATGCACTGCCTTGGCTATCAAAAGGGAACTGATTCAATAACCAAAGGAAATAACTTGGCTGATCAGGCAGCTAAGGAGGCAGCCCTCCAGCCCAGAGCGGAAGTACTGACTCTAGTAGACCCAGGGCCACGAGCTTTGCTTCCTGAGCCTCAGTATTCCCAAGAAGACTTGGAGTGGATAAAGAAAATTCTCAAGGCCTATAAACCCCCGGGCAGAGAAGGAAATAATGACTGGTGGAAAACTGGTGAGGGGAAACTTACCTTGCCACAAAGATTGGCCAAGGGGATTCTTAAGAGAATCCATCGGGTCTCTCACATGGGAACCTGAAGAATGCAGGACTTGTTCCGACACTCAGAAGTAAAAATTAGGCAAGGGAACCAACTCATTGAGGACATTGTTAAAAATTGTAAAGCCTGTCAGCTCACCAATGGCCCCAAGCAGCCGGTTACAAAAGGAGCTCGCCTCCATGGAGTTAGGCCAGGTGTGTATTGGGAAGTAGACTTCACAGAAATTAAAACTGGAAAATTTGGATATAAAAATTTGCTAGTTTTTGTAGACACCTTTTCAGTATGGGTTGAAGCCTACCCAACAAAGCATGAGACCACAAACGTCGTGGCTAAGGAGATCCTGGAAGAAATTCTACCCAGGTATGGCTTCCCATCCCCCAATGGATCAGACAATGGACCGGCCTTTATCTCAAAAGTAAGTCAGCGAATAGCCGTGGCATTTGGGATGGATTGGAAATTGCACTGTTCTTATAGATCCCAGAGTTCAGGGCAGGTAAGAATCGGACTCTAAAAGAGACCTTAATTAAATTGGCCTTGGAGACTGGTGCAGACTGGGTATCGCTCCTTCCTTTTGCCTTGTTTAGAATAAGAAATTCACCCTATTGGCTTGTCTTTAATTGCTTGCTAATTTGGATGATACTAAATTTCTGTGTAAGCTTGACTATTTACAGCTGGTGCATAAGAGTATGTGGCCCCAGCTTAGAGCATTATATGATTCTGCTTCTATTCCTACCCCACATTTGTTTAAACCAGGGGACTAGGTGTTTGTTCGAAGGCACAACTTGCGATCTCAGGAACCACGATTGAAGGGACCTTACATGGTGCTACTGGCTACAACCACTGCCCTTAAGGTGGACGGCGTTGCTGCTTGGATCCACTGTTCCCATGCCAGACCAGCTGACCTCTTTGCCCTGGATGACCATGGGGAAACATGGGAAGTCTCCAAGCATCCTACCCAACCACTCCGCATACGCCACAAGAAAAGAAAAATGGGCTGATTGTTATTGGTATACTCATTCAAGATCAAGAGCTGTTGAAGTTTAGTTTGGGGCCAGAGCCACAAGATTGTGGCTCAGGACCATAAATCAAGGGGGGGGGGAATGAAAGGTTAAAGTTTGAGACAGTGACCACTTGTTGCTTGTTTCTGTCTAGCAAAGAAACACGCGGTGGTAATCCAAACACCTGGTTGATTGTGTGCCTTTATAAGACCTGCAAATCCTTAGCTCTGGGCTCTCCTCCTAGGCTCAGCTGTGTCAGAGTGTAGGACGAGGCCCAAGCTGCAGCCCGTTTAAATAAAAAAGCTGTAGAGTCTGACTCTCGGTGGTCTTCTTGCGGGGTGTGGGGGGGGGGGGGAATCTTGCAACCATGGCCTAACAGCGAGAGTCCTCCAGTCATCAGTTAAAGAATGAGGTGGACATTTTTAAGAAGGTATGGCACAAACTCACCATCAGGTTGTACCAGGTGATGGAGAAGGAAGAGTATGTATATCTCATCAATGGAACTGGCCAGTAGGAGATACCTTCTGGGGTGGATCTCAAAATCCTGCCGCCTATATGAGGATGAAACCAAGAGGCTCTTCACACAAATTGTAAATGCTGTTCACTACCCACACCAGAACAGAATCACACACTGAGACCTTAATTCCAACAATATCCTGTTGGATACCAAAGGCAATATCAAAGTCAGTGGTTTTATCTGAGCATCTGGGTCACCCTGGGGCAGTTGCTATCAAATGTGTGTGCTGCTGTGCTATTCCACCCCCTTAAATTTTCCTGCAGGAAAGAAATGATGGCCGGGTGCCAGTGGCTCACTCCTATGATCCTAGCTATTCAAGAGGTTGAGGTCTGAGGATCATGGTTCAAAGCCAGCCCAGGCTGGCTCTATCATCTGACCAGACTCATACTGATACCAAAGACTTATTTGAGGTGGAGATGGCAGTGGATAGAGATGGCTAGCAAATAGTTACAAATCTTCTCAGAATAAGCTGCTGAATGTGGGCCCAGGAACAGAGCAGTTCCAGACAAAGGGGAGAAGAACCCTAAGAGATATCAAAGATAACTTCACTTGAAAGGTAGAAGGCCCTGTTATTGAGATGGGAGAGATTTGTAGGTGGTGTACTAAAAAAAAAGAGTTGTAAGTGGGATCCACGAATTGAGATCAAAACACTGTTTGCCTAGCAAAACCCTCAGTCCAGCCAAGAATACAATTGCATCAACTGCCTTAGATTTCCTCAGGAGGGATTGCATCCACGGGGCACCTTGTACTGCAGTGTAAACTGAATGTTGTAGTTATCAAAGCATGTAATTTTTGTGCATACAGAAACTACTTTAATTACACTTAAACTACACCCTAGTCATTAAAATTTTTGTTTGATTTATTTTATTCTATGTTATTTAAGATACAGTCTCATTATGTAGCCAAGTCTGATCTTAACTTCATAATTCTACTGCTTAGTCTCCCAAGTGTTGTGATTACAGCTGTGTCTCTCTTTGTTGTCCGTCATATTTTATCTGCATGCTTCCTTAACTTTCAATACTTTATTTTATCCCTTGGCAGTACTGCGGTTTTGATTCAGAGCTGGTGCTGGGCAACCTAAAGCTCTACCACTTGACCCCTGCCCCTGGCCTTACTCTTCATTTTACTTTAGATTAGCTCTTATTGTATTATTTTTTGTATTGTATTGTATGTGCTTTGGTCAGAATCAGACTATGTTTGTAATGTAT
Source organism: Dipodomys spectabilis (assembly GCF_019054845.1). Lineage (NCBI taxonomy): Eukaryota > Metazoa > Chordata > Mammalia > Rodentia > Heteromyidae > Dipodomys > Dipodomys spectabilis. Next base: position 3,325,420 of record NW_024870689.1, read on the forward strand.
TTCCCTGCTGAGAAGCTCTTTTGTCCTTTAATATTTTTTGTAAATATAATTTTTCTTCTTAAAAAAAGAAGGTACACAGAGGTGTTACATTTATATAATTCATTTTAAAATTCAAAACCTTATTTTAGAAGAGTAAAAATGCATATAATCACTAAATTTTATCTCTAGAAAAAATGGCTACTAGATTAAATGTTTTTGGAGTCTAGGTCAGTGGTATTTGGTATTGTTCTCACTTCAGCTCTAGAAAATGCTACATAGCTCCAGGCCTGCATGGCCTAAATAAAAGCAAGTAAAAAGTAAAAAAAAAAAAAAAAGATTCTTTAGGGCACATCTGTGGAAGATTTGAAATACGTTTGAAATACATTTTATTGACCATTTGTACATTTCTGTGCTGATGAAAAGTGATATAGTAATTATGGTACAATATGACACATTCTTCTAACATAACAGAGCATTACCACATTACCCAGCAATTCCATTGCTCATTGCATAACCAAAAGAGCTGAAAAGAAAAAACTAATAGCTCCTATGCCAATAATAACAGCAAAGTTCACAATAGTCAGAAGTTAGAAATTCCTGGAGAGTCTATCAGATAAACAGGTTTACAGAATATGAGGTATGCATTAATGGATTATGACATCCACAAAAATGCTGCAATTAATATATGTCTGTCACGGATGGACACAAAAAGTAATCTACTATTTATGTGAAACATTGACTAAACCATTTTATAAGAGAAAATGGAAGATTAAAATTTCTGGGGCAGGTCATTGGGGTGATTATTACTCAATGATTGTGTGGATTTCATCAGTATCAAAAAGATAGTTCACAAATAGAGGTAATGGTGTGGATATAATTAATGTCACTGAATTTTATACATGCCTAGCAAGCATGAGGCCCTGCGTTCATCACCAGCACATCCAAAAAATGCTAAATTTTCTTTCTGTTACCTACCTTGAGTGGTAGGTGCTTTTCTAATGTTTTGATTGTATTCCTTAGAAGATCTCTGGTGGATCTCTGATGTTTAGTCATGCTTTACAGATAATCCATTATTTTAATATTAATTTTGAATTTTAAAGGAAACCTCATATATTAAAATGAGGGCAATGCCTGCAGATCTAACTCAAGAGGCTAAAACAGGAAGACCCTTACACAGTCTAGGCTGCATAGAGAGGTCATGTCTAAATTTCCATGGTACCTGCTGAAACTGGAGGGACAATAATTTGTAAGTAATTGCAAGTGATAGATAAGTTTCTGATCACATTATATTTTGGTCATGTCAGCTTGTATTTAATATTTACATGAATTTTTAAATTTTTCCCTTTTCCCTTACTCTCATCATTCCATTTTGAAACTTTATACTATGTTCTCATTTGCTACATTTAAAAAGAAACATAGTTTTCCCTTGTATCCTATTAAACATAGTTTTTGATTTTTTTCTATATTATAAAACTACTATTATTTACTTTTGAAAATGTTAGGGAAATGAACCCGAAGATATGTATTCAAATGTTTTTTTTTTTCATGCGATTGTTTCTAACACATTTATAAAATGATTTCTTTGTTGCTTTGTATGTCCCTTCCCCACAGTATAACTCCTGCTTTCACTGTATTTGATGTCTGCATAATTTGTGGAGAGGAAGGGGAAAAACAAATCGTTTAAATAGGGGTACAGGTGGACCCATTGAAACAATGAGATGTACAAGTCGTTATGTCGAAAAATGAACTTTACAACTTTGGTGCGGGAGAAGGGGGGTAGCGGGGAGGATTGGGTGAGGGAGTGGGGGAGGATTGGAAGGGATGGGAAGGAGAAACAAAAGAGGAGACTACAATGCTTGATAAGAAATGTACTCATTATCTTGCCCATGTAATTGTAACCACTCTGAACAGTATGTTCACAATAAAAAATAAAAATTTAAAAAAAGAAAATTTTTATGTTTTTTTTTCCTGCATGTAAGGACTGGCCACTGTCTCAGAGATTTTTCTCAGTTCTGCCAATTGAGCCACAGATAAACTTCCAGCTTCATTCTTTTGAAAAATCTCATGCAAAGCCCAGCACAACTAAGGAGGCTGAAATCTTGGTCTGAAGCCAGTCTGAGCAGCAAAGTCTGAAATTCTTACCTCCAATTAATCACCAAAAAGCTGTGGGTAGTAGAACTCTATCTAGCCTTGTGTAAAACAGGGCAAGTTCAAGCCCTAGTATTGTAATTACATTAACAAGTCTCATGGACTTTCTTGCTTGGGTTGGATTTGAACTACAACCCTTAGATTTCAGCCTCCTGGATAGTTAGGATTTAAAGGCATGAGCAATCAACCGCAGACATTTTAATTTTTTTTTTTTTTTGGTCATTCGTGGGGCTTAAATTCTGGGTTAGGTGCTGTCTCTGTGCTCTTCAGCTCAAGGCAAACAGTCTTGAGCCATAGAACCACTTCCAGTTTTCTGCTGCTTTATTAGAGATAAGGGTCTCACAGAATTTCCTGCCTGGGCTGGCTTGGAACTGTGCTCCTCAGATCTCAGCCTCCTGAGTAGCTAGGATTACAAGCATGAGCCACTGGTGCCCATCTTATTTTAATATTTTTAACTAGCTCTTTCTTGCCTTCAAACTCAGTACTTTTTTATTTTGTCCAATAGATCTGATCTTTGGGCCACATTGCTGTTTCTTAGTTATTTTGAAGGGAGGTAGGGGTTGAACACACTGTCTTTGTGTTCTTCAACTCAAGGCAAATGCTCTACCAGTTGACCTACAGAGCCACTTCAGGTTATCTGGTGGTTAATTGGAGTACAGGAGTCTCATGAGCTTTCCTGACCAGGCTGGATTTGAACCATGGTCTTTATATCTCAGCCTCCTGAGATTACAGTGTAGAGCCAGCAGTGCCCTTCTGTTTCTTAGCTTTTTGACTCAAGGACGATGTTTTACAAATTCAACCACAGCTTCACTTCTAGCTTTTTTTATTTGACATGTTTCTAATGTACTTTTCTGGGTAGTCTGGCTTCAAACCATGATCCTCAGATTTCAGCTTTCTGAGGTGCTCCGATTACACACATGAACCACAAACTCACTGGTCATTTAAAAATATTAATATGTTTTTTTCCACTTTATCTTGTTATAATTTTCCTTGTTTTTTTTTAACTTTTGTATATGTTCTAGTTCTGGGGCTATATATGAGGGCCCGGATGCAATGCCAGAGCTTTTTTCTTCAAGACTAGTGGCTTCGCACATAAGCCAAAGTATAGCTTGTGGCAATACTTGTTTTGTCTTTGTGCTTGAACTAAAGCCTTGGGTGCTGTACTAGAATGTGACTGCCCAGTTTGCATCTTGGGCCACAGCTCAATTCCAGGTTTTTTTTTAACTCTTGTTAGTTAATAGGAGATGAGTCTTATGCAAAGCCCAGCATGAATCAGTTGGCTGAAATCTGAGGATCAGGGTTCAAAGCCAACAAAGGCAGGAAATCCCATGAGACTCTCAGCTCCAATTAATCACTGAAAAACTGGGAGTGGTAAAGCTCTATCCTTGAACAAAACAGCATAAATTCAAGCCAAACATAGCACACAGATGCACACACAGAGAAAGCCTCATGGACTTTCTTGCATGGGGTAGTTTTGAACAACGATTCTCAGATTTCAGCCTGTCTTCATTCGCTCTCCTTTGAAAATTTTATGGGTCCTGTGGCTTGACCTCTGACTCTGGGGCCTATATCTTAGCTTTTACACTCAAGATTGGTGCTTTACCACCTCAGCCATAGCTCAAGGCTTTGTGCTGTGTAGCTGGAGATAAGAATCTCAAGCATGTTCTTTCCTAGACTAACTTGACTCTGCAATTGTCAGTTGTCAGCATCTTGTGTAAAAAGGATTACACATATAATCATCAACATTTGGGTCATTTTAAAACTTTAATATGTGCTTGCTTCCACCTGTTTTTCTTTTTTTTCTTTTTTACTTGTTCTGGGAGTGGAAATTGAAGGTCAGATGTTGTCTCAGGGCATACATGGGACCAACCATAACATTTGGCTTTTGTGGGTTGGTTAATTGGAGAGAAAAGAATCATGTCTAGCTAAGCCAGATTCAGGAGGCTAAAAATTGAGGAGAGTCCATGACACTCTTTTCTCCAATGAACCACTAAAATCTGAGAGTTGTAGATTATTGAGCAAAATAGTGCAAGTTCAAGCACCAGGACTGGTACACACACACACACACACACACACACACACACACACACACACACACACACACACACACAAACACACATGTCTTATGAACACCTATACTTGAGCTGAGCTTTAAACAGTATCCTCAAATTTTAGCCTAAGTAGCAAGAATTACAAACATTAGTCCCCAATGAAACTTCTGTTACTTGGTCTTTCTTGTCTTCTTCTACCCTTCTTTTCATTTATTTCATTGTTTTTGTTTGTGTTGGTCCTGGAGCTCGAACTCATGCAAGTATTGGCCTGACTCAGGAGGCTGAAATTTGGCCATCATGGTTTGAAAGCAGCCTGGGCAGGAAAATCAATGAAATTCTTATCTCCAATCAATCAACAAAAACCTATCCCCAGTGTGGCCACCACAAACAAAACAGTCTCCTGGAATTTCTTGATTGGGTTTGCATTTACATAAGATCTTATATTTCAGCCTCCTGCTTTTCTAGAATTACAGACATGAACCAACAGTTCTGGGTTCTCTACTTCCAACCATTTAATTTTCTTATTGTGATGCTGAGGCTAGATCTCTGAGTCAGGGCATTGTTTCAATTGGTTTTTCATTCAAGGCTGTTGCTTTACAACTACAACCACAGTTTTATTTCTGGCGGTTTTTGCTGGTTAGTTGCAGACTTATGCACTTCCCTGTACAGGCTGGCTATGAACAACAACCTTCAGATTTCAGCCTTCTGACACTAGGATTACACATATTGACCAAAATTTCATGCATTGCTCATTTTGAAACTTCAACTGGATTTTCTCACAACATTTTTATTCTTTTTCATAATCCTGAGGCTTGAACTCAGGGCTTGAGCACTGTCCCTGAACTTCTGCTACTCAAGGTGAGAACTCTACTACTTGCGCCACAGTGCCGCTTTCAGTCTTTTTCATTTATGAGGTACTGAGGAAACAAACCTAGGGATTCAAACATGGTAGGCAAGCAGTCTGTTACTAAGCCACATTCCCCGCCATTCTTAGACCTTTTTATTTGTATTTCTATTTCCTTGTGTATGCTGGTCCTGGGTCAAAAAATCAAGGGCAGTCCCAGAAATTTTTATTCAAGATTAGAACACTAAGACACGAACCACTGCATAACTTGTGGTTATTACTTTTTGTTTTGTTTTAAGTAGCTACTTAGACTTGAGTCCATGAATTCTCCTACCAGGGCTAGCTTTCAAATGTGATCCTCAGATTTGAATCTCCCAAGTGGCTACCATCAGAGGTGTGTGCCACTTAAGCTTAGCTCATTTTCATCTCTGAAATTGTCTGTTTCTTATCCTACCTTCTCTACATTTATTTATTTTGTACTTTGTGTGTGTGTTTGTGTATATCAAGGTCTGGATGCTTTCCCAGAAATCATTTTCTCATTTCTGCCATTGGAGCTACAGTTCAATCACCAGGTTTTATTTTTCTTCCTTTTGGTGGTTAATTGGAGATAAGAATCTCATGTAAAGCCCAGAAAGACATAGGAGGCTGAAATCTGAGGATTGTAGTTGAAGCCATCCTTGGCAGGAAAATCCATGAGACTATTTTCATCAACTAACTACCAAGACTCTGGGAGTGGTAGTGCTCCTACATGAATTCAAGCACAAGGTTGGCACACACAGATAAAAAGCTCCATAGACTTTCCTGTTTGGACTGGCTTTTAACTAGTATATTCAGACTTCAGCCTCCTGAATAGCTAAAATAATAAGCAAGAACCACCAGTCCCAGACTTAAATTTCAAATGGTAATGTCTTCTCTTCTTTCAGTTTTGCTTTTGGTTGACTTAGGGCTGAATTGGGAATTGTTTCCCAGGTTTTTCATGGAATTTCAGTACTTTACAACTACTATCACACCTTCATTTCCAGATTTTCCTGGGTACTTAGACATAAAAATTTCAGTCACTGCTGTGCCCAGGCTGGCTTTGAGCTATAATCCTCATATTTCAACATTCTTAGTAGCTAGGAATACACACATAAACCAAAAACACATGGCTCATTTTGAAATTATAATTTTTGCTTTCTCCCATATTTTATAATTTGTGGTCTTTTTTCTTTTTTTTTTGTAAGTGAATAACAAGGAATAAACATGAACCAAAGCCCATACTCATTTTGAAACTTTATGTTTCTCTTTACCCATCATTTTAAGTTTCTGCTTTTTTGTTTGTTTTTTTAAATGTGTGCCTAGATTTTCAACTTAGGGCTTAGGTGCTGTTCCAAGCTTTCTGTTTAAGACTACCACCCAACCGCATGAACCAAAGCACAGCTTGTAACTTATTTTTGGTGCAAATTAGATATATGAGTCTCATGGACTCTCCTGACTGGGCTGGTCATGAACTGTGATCCTTAGATTTCATCCTCCTGACTACCTCGTATAACATGTGTGAACAACAAATGTTTGATTCACTTCAACTACTGTCACTGACTCTTCCTTTTGTACTTCTGTTCTCCTTTTATTTCTTCTGGGTTTGTCCTGTGGCTTGAACTCAGGGTCTGGGTGCTGTCCCGGAAACATTTTCCCAGTTTTGCCAGGAGAACCACAGCTCAATTCCAGTTTATTTTTCTGTTTTGATGGTTAATTAGAAATGATTATCATGTAGAGCCAGACCTAATTCATGAGGATTCAATCGGAGGATCAAATTTTCTACCAGCATGGGCAGGAAAGTCCATGATATCACCAATTATAACCACTAAAATGCAAAACAGTACAAGTTCAAGCAACAGGTCTCACACACAGACACACACACACACACACACACACACACACACACACACACACACACACACAAACACATCTTATGAACTTTCCTACGTGGTCTGGCCTTTAAATATTATCCTCAGATTTTAGCTTCCTTTGTAACTAGAATTAGAGTTATGAGCTATCAATGATTGGCTGATTGGCTCATTGAAGCCTCGGTTATTGGTTCTTCTCTTCTTCTACCCTTCTTTACATTTATTAATTTCATTATTTTGGGTGTGTTGCTCCTGGAGCAGAAACTCATGCAATTCCTGGACTGTTTCAGGAGGCTGTGGTCTGACCTTCATGGTTCAAAGCCATGTTGAGCAGGAAAGTCTAAGATCCTAACCCCCAATTAACTTCCAGAAACTTGGGAGTAGTACAGTACTATCCCCAGGATGGCCCACAAAAAACTGTCTTTTGGACTTTCCTGCTTGGATTGGCCTTTATACTGGATTCCCATATTTCTGCCTCCTGAGGTTTTAGAATTACAGGCATGAGTCACCAGCACCACCTTCTCTTCTTATGACTATTTTTATGATCCTGAGGCTGGATCTCTGTGCCAGGGCACTGTTTCATAGCTTTCTCACTCAAGACTGGTGCTTTACAACTCCAGTCACAGCTTCACTTCTGTTTTCTTGTTTGTTTGTTTTGCTGGTGATTTGATGATAAGACACCATAACCCTCAGATTTCATCTATCTTTGTATCTAGGATTACACACATGAAACAAAAATTCATGCTCATTTTGAAAATTTAGTTGGATTTTCCAACACATATTTTAATTTCTATCTTTTTTATTTCCACATGAATGCTGGGCTTGGGGATATAAATCAGAGTCTACGTATTGTCCCAGTAATTTTTTTCTGGTCTATCTTTTTTATTTATTTATTTTTCTTTTTATTGTGAAAATGCCGTATAGAGGGCTTACAATTACATGAGCAAGGTAATGAGTACATTTCTTATCAAGCATTGTTGCCTCCTCCTTTGTTTCCCCTTCCCATCCCTAGCCATCTCCCCACCACAACCTCATCGCCCTGAAAACCACCTCCCTGCACCAAAGTTGTAAATTTGTTTTTCAACATAACATCTTGTACATCTCATTGTTGCAATGGGTCCACCTGTATCCCTATTTATTTTTTGCCCATCATGGGGCCTGAACTCTGGTCCTGGGCACTGTCCTTCAGCTCTCCAGCTTGAGGCTAGAGCCCTACCATTTGTGCTACAGTGCCACTTCTGGCTTTTTCTGCTATGTGTTGCTGAGGAATTGAACCCAGGGCATCATGCATGCAAGGCAAGCACTCGACCAATGAGTCAGTTTCCCAGTTCAGTCCCACTATATTTTTAATGCTAGACCTCTAATATGTAAGTCATAGCACAATTTGGGGCTTTGTTTTTAAACTGTATTTGCCTAATTAGAGTTGAGTCCATGGACTCCCCTGCCTTGGCTGGCCTTGAACACTGATCCTCAAATGTGAGACCCTTGAGTAACTACAAGAACAATTGTAATCTATTTCAGTTTTGCTCATTTTAACCTCTGAAATTGGCTCTCCTTTTTCTTCTTCCACCTTTCTTTTCATTTATTTATTTTATTCTTGTGTATACTGTTCCTGGAGACTGATATAAAGGTGTTGGTAATGTCCCAGAAATCATTGTCTCATTTCTGCCATTGGAGCCACACGTCAAGCTCCAGCTGTTTTTTTTTTTTCTTCTTTTGGGGGGTTCATTGGAGATAATGTCTAATGGAAATAACAGAATGATTCAGGGAGCTGAAATCTGAGGATCAAAGTTTGAAGCCAGCCTGCATAGGAAATTCCATGATACTCTTTATCTCCAATTAGATGATAATGATTCCACTAATGAGATTGATAAAACTCAGCCTAGAGTAAAGTAGAAAAAATTCAACCCCCATGACTAGCACACACAGAAAAATGGCCAATGGAATTTCCTGCTTGGGCTTACCTTTAAATGTTACTTTCTGACTTTATCCTCCTATGTAGTTAATACAACATGTGTAGGCCACCAATGATTGATTAATTTAAAACTCTGTCACTCACTATTTCTTCTCTTTTTCTACACTTCTTTATTTCTTTTGTGCTGTTCCTGAAGCTTGAACTCGGGGCCTTCGTGTTTGTCTTTTTATATCTTTTATATAACTTGTTTCAGTTTTGTTGTCCTAAAGTTTCGTTTGTTTATGTTGCTTTGTATATCTTATTTTTATATCTCACAAAAGTAACTTTTAGCTTGGTACTGGTGGCTCATGCCTGTAATCCTACTCAGGAGGCTGACATCGAGGATCACAGTTTGAAGCCAGCACAGGCAGAAAAGTCTGGGAAATTCTTATTTCCACTACACTACCAAATATACAAGAAGTGGAGCTATGACTCAAGTAGTAAATTGTTGGCCTTGAGCAAGAGAACTCAGGGCTCTGAGTGCAAGTTCAAACCCTGGACTGGCACAAAAATAAAACTTTCATTACCTTATATTATATTAGGATTACTGGTGTGTGTCAGAATCCAGTCCTAGTTTTAAGGACCAACTTTTGTAGCAGGTGCCATTTTTGATTTTTTCCCTAGGAAATTTTATGCTTGTTTTATTCCTTGCCTTATATTTACATTCCACTAATGACATTCTTATTTTTTTGTTTGGAAGGACATTTCCATAATTCAATGACATATAAAAAAGCATGTCTTGAATTTTTCTTTATTTTAAATAGGAAAGGGAAATGCTGAGTCTGAATCCAGCAGAGAGTGAATGATGGTTTGATTGAAGAGCTGTTAAATCTATTCCTGGATGTGGGAGGCTGTGATTTGCAGTGCTTTGGTGGATGAGTTTTCATGCAGCTTCATAATAATCTTCTATGATGTCACAGTCAACTTTGCCATTACAACAGATAGGTGTCAGCCACTGATCTACCCTTACGTGGACTTTAGATACACAAAGTAGAAAAAAAAATAATTAGAAGAATTAACTATTAACCACAAGATCACAGCTTGATGAGCTTTCCTGACTGAATTCTGAGATTACATGAGCAGGGCAGTTTCATCTACACATGGCTACTAAGCACTAAGGGCCAGGCAATGTTGTAGGCAACTGGAGAAACAGATGTGAATACAGCTGCAAGTGGCCTGCTCCATGAACCTTTCATGTTGAAGGAGAAAACCAGAAATTACAATGATAATGTCAATATTTCAAAAGGATGGTAATGTGGGGAAACAGCTTCACATTGAGGATGGGAGGAAGGCACATATGATCTAACAGCAGGGGACATCATCCATGCAATTATTGCTTTTCCATGCTGGCTCCAATCTCAATCCCAGATCTCATCCTTCTGAGTAGCAAATTATAGGTATGAGGCACCTGCAATGAGCTCTTTTATATAAATAGCTATAACCAATTTTTGCTAGTTTCTTGGAAGTTTCTTGAGAGGAAGGTTCAAAATTAAATATATTATGTGTCTTAAACATTCTTTTCATTATCTTCTAATTATTTGAATATGAGCTGTCTTCCTCACTTTTGGGAAAAATCAAGGCAATTTTTTTCATTGTTCAAATCCTGGTGAGGGAAGGAAAACCAGAGCTTCTTTGCCAAACTAGAAAAAAAATTGTCATTTCAACTTACCAGTTTTGCCAAATATATGTCATGTCCTTGATGGATTTTTCATCTTCAACAATGTTAGATGAATGAAATGAATCAACCACATAGTAGCAAGTTTATCACAATGACAGATATAAGATCTCCACTTTCTACTGGATAAATCATTTGTCACAAGCATTAAAAATCTTGAATAAAAACTTGGAGATTCTTTCTCTTTATATAAAGTTGGATTTTGGTTTTGTTTTGTTTTGTTTTTGGTTCGAAGTGGGGCTTGATCTCGGGGCCTGGGGGCAGTCCCTCAGCTATTCAGCTCAAGGAAAGCACTCTACCACTTGAGCCACAGCACTACTTCTATTTTTCTGGTGGTTATTTAGACATGAGCCTCACAGAGCTTGCTGCTCAGGCTGACTTTGAACTGCAATCCTCAGATCTCAGCCTCCTGAATAGCTAGAAATACAGACATGAGCCAGAACCTGGCCAAAGTTGTATTTTACCAGTTTTGCTGGCTTGAATGAATACCAAGGAAAAAATAGAAACTAAAATTGTTAGTTTATGCTAAAATTTGCAAAAGTTTTACCATGAAGAATAGTGAAATATTTAGAATTACATATTTTGAGAGTATATAACTGATAAAATCTTATTGTTGTAAAATAATAAAATATATCTCTTTTTTTGTAGACACTGAAGTCTGAGTCAGAACTTATACTTGTTGGCAGGCACTCTCCTGTGTGAGCCACACCTTCTGATCATTTTTAATTAATCATCTATTAAATAATTTGAAGCTCACAAGTCATCTTTTGCTAAGATTTAGTAAAATAAGCCTGAACTCCTGCCTTTTGAGTAACAGAAGAAATCCCAATATCTAGATGTATAGACTCAAAAAATGAAATACACTAAGAACAATCTTATCAATAAATAGGCAAGTAAATTGACTAGATCATTCCCCAAAACATATATAGGTGTCTAAGGAATACATGAAAATATTCAACATCTTTAGTAATCAAGGAAATGTAAATCAAATCTATGTTGAAGTTTCATGTCTGCCTAAGCAGAATGCCTATTAAAAAAGAAAACAAAAATACTCACAAGGAAGTAGGGAAAGATACCTTACACAATGTTGGCAATTAAATGAATCAGTGCAGCCCCAACAGAAACCAGTGTGGAAGTTCCACCCAAGAAATCCTACATATACAGCTGAAGAAATGTAAGTCAGCTTTATAGTAGAGCTATCTGCACACACATATTTTATATTAGGATTCAAATAATCACATTCCAGAATCGGCTTCCACAGGCAGAAAAGTGAGTAAAACTGTTATTTCCAAATAAGAATTTAAAAAAATCTGGGAGTAGAGCTGTGGACCAAGTGGCAGAGTACCAGCCTTAATGGAAAAAATCCAATCAAGAGATTAAGGCCCCAGGTTCAAGCCTCAGGACTGGCAAACACACACACACACACACACACACACACACACACACACACACACACAATGCTGCCTATATTTTTAGCTAAGTTTCTTAATACCCTAAGATTCATGTACCTATGACAGAGCTAAATATAATGGGAAACATATTTATAATGATAAACTCCTACTGAAGAACCCAGGTTTTTTTCTTGTTTTGTTTCGTTTTTGTGCTTATTGGACTTGATCTCATGGCCTAAGTGCTGTCTCTGAGCATTTTTGTTCAAGGTTGGTGCTCTACCACTTAGCTACAGTGCCACTTTCTGGTTTTGTGGTAGTTCGTTGGAGATAAAGAATCTCAAAGAATTTGTCCTCCACACACTGATTTCAAACTGCAATTTTCAGATTTCACATTCCTGAATCGGTAGAATTACAGGCCTGATCCACCAATGCCAGGCTAGAACCTGAGTATTTTCACCACTGCTCATTAGAAGAGTTCAAATCTTTTTACTCCAGAATACTTAACAAGCACAGTTCTCTCTGAATGGCAATCAAGCAAATACAGAGGTGCCCATAGTTCACACCTGTAAATCCTAGCTACTAAAAAGGCTGAGATCCGAGGATAGTGTTCAAAGCCAGTCCAGACAGGAAAATCTGGGAGAATTTTAGTCTCAATTAACCACAAAAGTGCCATATGTTGAGCTGTGGCTGAAGCAGTAGAGCTCTCCCTTAATCAAATATCTCAGAGACACCTCAGACCCTGAGTTCAAAGCCCTAGACCAGTGCACAGGCGCACACAAGTGCACAATTTTATAACAGAGTTCTCAAACCTAGCAAGGTGCCATATTAATCCCTTAATGTCATGCTTTACTATGAGAATTGGAAAAGTCTAACCTCTGGCATGGGCTGAAGTGCATGCTGGTAAACAGCATCTGGAGAGAGTAATTACCTCAGAGCCAGTCGGACCGACCCAGACTGGAAGTACGAGTGAGGTGGTGCAGGAACATGGCCCCTACTCCCCTATTCACCCAGACCAAAAGCAGGAGTATGGTGACACAGACACGCAACCCCCACTCACCCAGACCTGAAGCAGGAGTGAGGAAACATAGGCACATGGCCCCCACTCACCCAGAAATTAAGCGTGAGTGAGGCGAAAAGTGGCTTAGCCCCATCTTATCCAGCCAGGAAGCAGTAGTGAGGTGGTGCAGGCACATGGCTCCTACCCACCCAGACCGGAATCAGCAGTGAGGTGACACAGGCACCATGGCCCCTACTCCCCTACTCACACACACCAGAAGCAGGAGTGAGGTGATACAGGCACATGACCCCCCACCCACCTAGACTGGAAGTAGGAGTGAGGTGACACGGGCACACGGCCCCCACCGCAGCCAGACCAGAAGCGAGAGTGAGGTGGTACAGGCACACAGCACCTACCCACCCAGACCGGAATCAGGAGTGAAGTGACACAGGCACGCAGCCCCAACTTATCCAGCCAGGAAAGAGAAGTGAGGTGATGGTCTCATGCCACACCAGAAGAGCCTAGCATTCTATGGTGGCCCCCTTCTCTTTCGGCCTTTGTGAAGGGCGGGTGGGTTTCATGATGCACTCCAGATGTCAAGGGTCTGGAGCTAAGGATGCTGCCACTCTCCCCCAACTGGTACTGCACCTGCTGCAGCTATGGTAGCAACTTAATTAATTCTAATTCACAGAACATATACTATGATCTATGAGTTTCTTCAGGTACTGCCAGCCACTTGCTAGTCAATTAATATTATAGTTGCCAATGTCTAAGTGCTCACTGACTTGTAAATATGCTGGAATGGAAATCCTACTATCACTGCTGTCTTTTCATTTTTAGGAATGATTATTTGAAATGGCCCTTCTGAAGAGAAGAAGAGGAGACATGGACCCAACTATTCAATAGCGCCTTTGGGTGACACTATATTGGCCCAAGAATGAGTCGACACAGCTGGTATCCAGGTGTTTTGGGTTAGTCTTTTGGGTCATGCTTTCTGTTTGGCCTTGGAGAGTCTTAGGCTTCTCATTGTAGACACAGAAGCCATTTACTTTCTGCCCTTCTGAGATGGCATTTACTACATAGCTAAAATGGCCTTGAACTTACCAGGCTTCTGCTTAAGCCTCCCAAGTGATGGAATTACAGGCTTACCATACCACACCCAACTATGTGTCATGGGCCATTTGAAATAGAAAATTCCTGACATGTGTGCTGTATCTACTAACAAACTTGTGCAAAGATCAAATAACTTACAACCCAGTTGTTAAGAATATAGACTCAGATTCAACTGAATTTCAAATTCAATTTTGGTTATTTGCCTGCTTTTGGTTAAAGAGGAAGACACTATATCACTGAGCTTTATTCACTTGTATAAAAATGTGGATGTATCCATGGACAGATGGCTCATACCTATAATCCTACTCAGAAGGTTGAGATGGAAAGATTATGTTTCAAAGCCAGCCCGGGCAGAAAAGTCCCTATGAGATACTTAGGTCCAGTGAATCACTCAAAAACTCGAAGTGGGCGGCTAGGAAGTTGGCTTAGTGGTAGAGTGCTTGCCTTGCAAGCATGAGGACATGGGTTTGATTGCTCAGCACCACATAAGCAGAAAAAGCTGGAAGTGGTGCTAAGGCTCAAGTGGAGTGCTAGCCATAAGCTGAAGAGCTGAGAGACAGAGCCAAGACCCAGATATCAGGCCCCATGAACAACAACAACAACAACAACAACAAACCAACACAGAAGTGGGGCTGTAGCTCAAGTGGTAGAGTGCTAGAAAATGGATCAGGGAGTGCACCCAGACCCTGAGTTCAAGTACCACAATGAACAAAAAAAATATGATTGATTAGCAGTATTTTCCATCTTCTAGGTTTATGATTATTCAATAATCAGAATTTACTGAGCATTTCCTATGGAAAAGAGGTATTTTTCCTCACCAGCAAGTGATTTATGATGCTACAGAGCATGCAATGGATACCCTCTACTTCAGTGGAGAATTGAATGTAAGTTTTGTGGGTCCTATCAGAATAGCAGGTCAGGAACAAAACTGATAAGGATTCAATCTCTCTGTTAAACCATACTGTAGCCATTATGATTTTTATTAAAGGAATAATTTATTTAGACATTGGTGGCTCATGCCTTTAATCCTCACAGCTTAGGAGGCTGAGATCTGAGGAGCCTGATTTCAGGCCAGTCCAAGCAGGAAAGTCCATGAGACATGTCTCCAATTAATCAGTGATAAACCCAGAAAAAGAGGTATGGCTTAATAGAGTATTATTCCTAAGGAAAAGGCTCTACTTAAGCTTCCCTAACCCTTCACGTCCTATGTTGGGACATTGCCACCTACAATGCTGCTGGACCATGCCTTCCCTTGGTATGTTTGCCTACAGCCTATAGGCTGTTTAGCTCTTGACTTGATAATGGCATGATCCGTGTATGGAATATACTGCCCAGAAAAAAACAACTATGATATAAGCAATGTTTGACAATGTGTTGAATCCAAAGTTGCAGTGGTAAGGATGTTTTCTGTTTAACTTTTTTCTTCAGTTAATTGCTTTTAAAAGATTATCTGCTTATTTAATTTACTCGAGGAAATCAAAAGTTAATATTTGGGACTTTTGCTGAAATTTGAAACTAGGCAAGTAAGAGCACCCATTGTCCCTAAATTCATCATTTAAAATTATTAAAACTTCATTCATATGTTTCAGTCGTCAGAAATTTGAGCCAAGCATGGGAACTCACACTTGTAATGCTATCTGCTGGGACTTGACTAATGCAGAGAGGACTATGATTTGATGTTAGCCCAGGCAAAACATTCACAATATTGGATCTCAGTCAATATCTGAAACCAATGCATTGTGCTTTTTATTTCATCTACTCAGAAAGGATAAAAAGAAGGATTGTGGTCCATGATGGCCTGGTCATAAACACAAAACCCTACCACAAAAATATCTCAAGCAGAGCTGGGTGCAGGTGATTCATGCCTGTAGTCTTAGCTACTCAGGAGGCTGAGATCTGTAGATCATAGTTCAAAGCTATCTCAGGCAGGAAAGTCCATGAGACTCATGTCCAATAAACCATTAGAAAACCAGAAGTGGTGCTGTGGCTCAAGCAGTAAAGCATTCACCTTGAGCTGAAGAGCTCAGGGATAGCGCCCAGGCACAGAGTTTAAGCCACATGACCAACAAAAACAAAAATGACTAATGCAAAAAAGCAGGTGTATGGCTCAACTGGTAGAGCACCTACGTAAAGTGCATGAGGCCCTGAGTTTAAGTTATAGGATAAAAACGAGGGAAGGATGTGGATATATGGAAGGAAGAAAAGAAGGAAGGAAAGAATTATTCTGTATATTGTACTTGCCTAGTTATTTCATTAAGGTGGCTTCTCATTCCTTTTTCTTTTTTTTCGGTCTGTTGTGGGGCTTGAACTCAGGTCCTGGATCCTGCCCCTGAGCTTTTGTGCTCAAATCTAGTGCTCTACCACATTGAATTACATGGTCACTTGTGGGTTTCAGTGGTTAAATGAAAATAAGAATCTCATAGATTTTCCTGACCAAGCTGGTGTTGAACCTTGATCCTTAGAACTCAGCCTTCTGACTAAGCTAGACTTACAGGTATGAACCACTGGCTCTGAGCACTCACTTGTTTTCTTTCTTTCTATTTTTTATCAGTCATGGGACTTGAATTCTGGGTGCTGTCCCTGAGCTCTTCAGCTGAAGTGAAGCACTCCACCAGAGTCCACTTATGGTTTTCTGATTGCTAACTGGAGATAAGAATCTCATTAGAGAGGTTCAGAGGCAGATGGCAGAGGAGAAGCTGGAGGCTAAACAAGCTCCAGCATAGAAAGCAGTTTTAGTGTTCCTAAACACTGTTTAGTGAACAGTCGTAGGCTAGAGAATCACCCCAAGTGTGCCATCACAGTACAGAGAGTTTGGCCAGAGAGGGAAAATCCAGGCAAGGAGGCAGAACTGAACACTTGCTAGTAGCCAAGGCTGCAACGGATGCGGCGGCAGTGACACTGGACATAGCGGCCATAGCTATAACAGAGAGAGATCGGGAAAACAGCACCAGACAAAGCGGGTGAGCAGATTCTACTCATCACCAGCAAGAACTGACAAGGAGCAGATATCTTCATCTTGCAGATCACACACCAGAGACGACTCAGGATGTGTAGACACTCTAGCATGTGTAGAACACTTACATCCTCACTCCTTCTCAGGGAGAAGAAGAGGGAAAGCCATCCCTCCCCAACCACCAGAGATCTCCATCTTCCATACTGATAAAGGCCCCCCTGAGCAACTAGCTCCAAGTCAGGCCATGGAAGAAAAGAAAAGAGTCATTTAGCAGGTCACAAGAACCTGACCTAACCTTCCATGCTCAGCTCCATCCAGGGGAAAATCACCCAGCCCAGATAGAGGAAGATCCGCCTCCCACCTCAGGACTTTCTTCACTGTGTAAACAGAACCAGAGGCTGCCCCTCCCTACAGCAGCCTAGAAAATCAATTAAAATTCAGTAAACACAAACCCTGAGAATTGATCCAGGCTGGGCCCTGTTAGTGTCTCTGGAGCAAGCCCCTCAGGGAAAAGCTAGTTTGCTGAAAGGCCTCAACCCTACCCAGAACCTAGCCTCACCACAGCATCTCCAAACTAGAGGAAACAGCCATCTCCCTCTTTTGTGATATTCAAAGCAGATCTCCCTCCCATTGAACTAGCCTGGGAAGAGGATCACAAAATCCTGGGTAAAGCAGAGAATTTTTCTGCCTGCTCAAACAAACTGACTTAAGAATTGTATGTCCCTCCCCCACAGTATAACCCTTGCTTTCACTATATTTGATGTCAGTATAACTTGTGGAGGAGATGGGGAAAAACCAGTTGTTTAAGGATACAGGTGGACCTGTTGCAACAATGAGAAGTACAAGTTGTCATGTCCAAAACGAACTTTACAATGTTGGTGGGGGGGGGGGGGCTGGGGGGAGGGAGGAAGGAGAAGGATTGGGATTAGGGGGGGAGGGGGGAGGCTGGGAAGGGATGTGAAGGATAAACAAAGGAGGAGGCTGCAATGCTTGGTAAGAAATGTACACATTATCCTGCCCATGTAACTGTAACTCCTCTGTACAGTATGTTCACAAATAAAATTAAATTAAAAAAAAAAAAAAAACAAAAACAAAAAAAAAAAAAAAAAAAAAAAAAAGAATCCAATCAAGCCACAGGAAAACCAATCACCACAAGCAGACCAGAGACTCCACCAAGAGACTGGTTATGGACACAGTGGAGATAAATGATCTTCACATCCCCCCTCCAAAAAAGAACTCTGTAACTTTTTTAATTTTATTTTTTAATTGTTTTCTATTAATCTTTTTTTCCTCTCATAATTTTTATTTTAGGTGTATATGTGTATGTGTGCTTTTTTATCTCTTCTAATTTTTTGGTACTTTTTTCTTTTCTTTTTTTTTTCTCTTTCTTTCTTTTTTGAGTGACTTAATTGCTATTCTGCTCATCCCCATATATATAACCGTTGTCAATTATTAGACCTTATACCCCATGGTATACACACTTAATCCAGAAATTTATTACTCAATTCATAAGCTCTTAGGCTTAAATTCTTTAGTAGCAATATTATATCTTTGTACCTATATAATTTCTTGTTTGTTTGTTTGTTTGTTTGTTTTGCTGGTCATGCGGCCTGAACTCTGGGCCTGGGCACTGTCCCTCAGTTCTTCAGTTCCAGGCTAGTGCCCTACCACTTTGAGCCACAGCTCCACTTCCAGTTTTTTCTGCTTATGTGGTGCTGAGGAATAGAACCCAGGGTCTCATGCATGCAAGGCAAGCACTCTACTACTGAGCCACTTTCCCAGCCCTAATTTTTTAATAAGTAATTTTAAGCACTTTTATTTGTTAGTTTTTCATGTCTCCTATCCCTCCCCTCCTCTCATTCTATCCTTCTCTCAATATAATTTCTTTAAACTTACATAATTTTTAAGTGTTTCATTGTTTAAATTTAAATTTTTATTTCCATTTTTCTTCTTTTCTTTTAAATCTCTCTCCTATCATTCTGTCCAATCCATTTCCCTCTCTGAGATAAGAACTTGGTTAAATTCACTCTTCTTTTACCACTCCATATCCCGCTAATCAGTGGTATTGCTCTGAGGAATTACTGTCAATGTTTCCACAGTGCCTAGTCCAAGGCCTCTCACAAAGGCTACTAGCCCAAACTGTCTGAGCCTCTGTGTGACTTAATCATCATTTAGCAACTGCGTTCCATGGTTTGTGAGACATTCGCTTCTGTGATCATGTGCACATGAGGGCCCAAGAAGAGAGTTCCCTGGAAGGAATGTCCTAAAATGCAAAACATCTACTAGGGCAATGGAAACCCATGGTTGGACATGCTTAATTTTTTAGCCTGTGCACTGAACTAACAGGAAAACATTAAGACACACTAAGAAACGCTGATGTAAAGCATCAGAAGGGCTGAGGGGAAGGGAGCCCCATGCTCAGGAATATAAATGGAGCTTACAAACCACTGCAGGCTCTGACTTTCTATGTTGAAGTTCAGATTAACAGGCGGCCCAAGTTTCTAAGAACTCAGTGTCTAGGCTATATGCCTCTTTCAGAACTTCTTTCCCTCCTCCTGTGCTTTGAGAACAACAGTTAGTACAGTGTTTCTGTCTACTAGGGGCAGTTTTTCTCTTCACACAATGCTTAAAGTAGACAATAGGAAGCTGCCATTAAAGTGTACAAGTATGAAGTAGCACACAGTGCTTGCCCTGAATTCCTGGACCTATAAGTTCCCAACTCTGAGCACAAAGTGATCATGGGTGTATCCTAACAACCTCCACTGAATGGAGAAATTTGAACAATTTTCCCAAGGCAGGTATTGTCCAGTATGGTAGTTACCACCTATAATCCTTGTTATTAGGATGGCTGTGATCTACTGGAACAATGAACTTGAAACTGGGCCAAGACGAGACAACTTATAGTTGCTGGAAACGGGGGAAGACAACTAGGAGAATGTTTCTTTGGCACAGACATGGATATAATTACAACAAAGTTCTAAATTGTGGCTCATCAGTAAAGACTATCATCATACCTCACTAAAGGTAATAACTAAACATAAAAATTAAAAAAAAAACTACTTGGATTTCAGTACTAACATCTTTTTAAAGATGTGTGTCTGGTGTCTGAGATTTTGTATGGGGCAGCATTGGTTCTTAAAAATCATCTTATTGGCACTATCTTTAGGTTTCCCTTTCAAGTCTGGTGGCATTCTAGCTGTATCACTTGAATCACACAATTCTTGACTTCTGTTGGTTAACGAGATAAACATGTAAGGGATTTGTCAACCTTGATTGGTTTCAAATTATGATCTTCAGATCTCACTCTCTGGAGTAGGTAAGGCTATAAGAGTGAGCCACTATGCTCAGCCCAGTATTCAGTATTTCCATAAGTTACTTAATCTTTCTGAATCTCAGCTTCTTCTTGTGTGGAAAGTGGACAGAATTATTTTGTGGATCTTAGAATCTGGTGGGACTTATGACTGGGTACAGGAAGTATAAGTGTTCCGGATGTGCAGACAGAGCCTGACAATCTCATAAAACTACTGATGTTTATATTGAAATGAATTAAAGGAATTGGAAATGAGGGATTTTTCTTTTTTTGTTTATCCATTTCTGGGCAGTGAGGGAGCCACAGAAATTCAAAGAGAACAAGGAAACAAATGCAGCAGTGGTACTCTGTAGATATTATGTTGACAATCAACTATACCACTTGAGGGCAGGGAAAGGAGGGAAAAACATAGAGAAAAGAAGTGATGAGATTTTCGAACACAAAATGAACTCATTATCTGAATTACAAAATGGTGACCCATATGTCCACTGCATTAACAATAACAATTTTTAAAAGTCCAGGTTGATGATTCTCTCCTCCAGTTTTAGAGGCCCTTGAGACTGAGGCCTACCTATAGAGTTTTCGAAGGTCAATTGATATGATAATTATTATACAGCCAGAATCTTTTAACAAATGTTATAAAAAGTATTTCATTCGTAGTACTTCTTTCTGTTTGAATGGAGATTCTGTATGTTATTGGCAGAGCTATATTTTTACTTTTTGTTTTCAATATTAGTCAACAGTTGAAATCCTTCTTGAAGCTTTGGGACAGAGGTCTGCTATATCTTAGCACCCTGCCCCTAACTAAAATGGTAATCAACCTTTGAAACTAATTTACTTGCGTATGAGTTTGTTTTATTTCTTTATTCATTTAAATATTTGTTTATTTATTTATTTATGTCGATGGTGGTGAATTCTGGGCCTGGTCGCTGCCCTCAGCTCTTCAGCTCAAGGCTAGTGCTCTACCACTCGAGCCACAGTACCACTTCTGGCTTTTTCTGCTTACGTGGTGCTGAGGAATAAAACCCAGGGCCTCATACATGCAACGTAATCTGTCTACCACTGATCTTCCTTCTCAGCCCCTATGAGGGGTATTTTAGTGCATGGGTCTATGAGGGAATCCTATTCAGCAAATGTGTTCATTTGCCACTAGACATTATTTATGAATTATCTGATAGTTAACGGATAAATTGTTATCATTTTTACTAGGAATTGTTTGTTTTCCTATGCTAAAAACATGGAGGAGGGTATTGTAAACTAAAACTGCAAAAGAAATTTAAGATCTTGGTGCTAACAAATGTGTCCAGTTATTACATTAAACAGAGAATTCAAAGTTCATAAATACAGAGCTCAAATTTCTTATACTACTTATTTCAAAATGCAAATTAAAGGGAAAATCAGACAGGAGATAAAATTTATATTGTATGTTAATTTTTAAAGAGGAAAATAAGATCCTAGATGGCAGATTAAAGGCAAAGCAATATCAAAGCCCTATCTGCTCAATAAGAAATAAGAAGCTTATTTGAAAAAAAACTGCAAAGTGCACATCAGGCAAAGGCAAGCAGTCAGAGCCTACCACCAATAGAGCAA
Organism: Dipodomys spectabilis; assembly: GCF_019054845.1. Classification (NCBI taxonomy): domain Eukaryota; kingdom Metazoa; phylum Chordata; class Mammalia; order Rodentia; family Heteromyidae; genus Dipodomys; species Dipodomys spectabilis. The sequence continues at coordinate 3,347,311 of NW_024870689.1, forward strand.
CAACATATATCTCAGAAAAAGGAAACAAGTTCAGACCGTGCTCATCCTTATCCCTGATTTCAATAATACATATACACCCCCTACACACACACACACGCGCGCGCATACACACACACACACACACACACACACACACACACAAAATGAATGTATGCAACAGCTCAACCTACTCACATCCACTCAACATGAATCAAAGATCTTCCTGTAATATTTGAAACTTTAAGTTTCAAGTCTTGTACATAATTGATAATAGATGCATAAGTAATATTTTCTGAATAGCACTCTGCTATGAAAGTGAGAGTTCATGATGATTATAACTACTTAAAACATCTCTGAATCTCAAAAAAATTAAACAACAAACAATCCGAATTTTGGGACTGCATTTCTACCAGCTATTCTGCAAAGACTTAATAAGAAGATACTTATGAGACCCAAAAATTAAATACTAAATTCAATTGATACCTGAGTAAGTGAAGAGAAAGATGAGAGACACTGATCAGAGAGACCTATGCTGCCTCCAGTTCTCAGCCAGCTGTACACTGTGGCATCTTTGCTGCTGCTGGACCTTAGTTGTCTTCTCCAGTGCAGTGGCCACACTGGGGTTGGATTGGGCGTGATAGGGAGATGAGTGTAGGCCACATGGGAGGCCACACTGGAGTTGGGGCTTGGGGAGGTGGGGAGGGGAGAGGAGGCCCTGGCAAAAGCTGGTGAAGTGAGGAAAGAGGCAGAGAATCAGAGGCTCAGGAAGCAGCATGCCCAAAGGCTGCCTGGTTCTGGAAAGTGTCTGTGAGGTGGGGTTGTTGGGGCGGATTCCATGGGGCCTGGTGGCCTGGTGAGAAGAGAAAGGAATCTCAAGTACTGCAAAGGCAGACAATGAAAATTAAGATCACAGTGGCTGAACAATTTCAACAACAAAGGTGGGGACATGGAGGTAAACTCTGAGGATGGGGAGGACGGCAGCACTGGGACAGTGGCGTTCAATCCTTTCTGGACATACCTGGAAGTGTGTGAGGGCTGGCTTCACCACAGGTGTGACCTCACTCGACTTGAACGGGCACCCGGAATGGTCACTTCAGCCTCAGCCTGCCCCATAGAGCCAGACTGGCATAAATGCTGAAGACCAGGCAGTGGCTGGGAGGCTATGCCCAGCAGGGTGGAGGAAGCATGGCTAGTGGGTGCAGCTCCAGCCCAGACAGGCCCAGGGCCACCGTGGATGTTTGGACTGTAGATCTGGAACAGGCACTGTGCCCCAGACCAGTGGGGCTTCCAGCGACTTGCGTGGTGGCCACCACGTGCATGTTGGGAACTTCATAAGCATGGCCCAGGCATCTCCACGGAAAGGTGCATTCACTCCTGTGCCTCTCCTGTCTTCTGGACTCTCGCTGTTCTCCTGCTTCCTGCTGAAGTACCAGGCAATAGACCGCCCAAAGGCCAGGAGGGAGCTGTTGCCAATGTAAATGCAGAAGGGTCGTTTATTACAGCTCGAGCTGGACTCACAAACCTTCCCTGACACAGCAGGTCAGAAATTGTGAGTCCCAATCTCTTGTTCAGCAGGGTTTTGTATTGTGTATGAAGCAGGTGGAAGGATCATTACAACACTGATTTTGTGATAGGTCAGTGGTTCGGAGTGAATCTAGTCTTAAGTTTATTGGTTGGGGTATGATCATTTCCAGTAAGGGCAGGGACTTTCTAGCTTAGCAGTTACAGGATAGGTTGAATGATACATAGCAAGCATATTATAAGTTGGGGTAGGTGGGACCAATCACAGGAATGCTGAGGGCGCTATTCCTGGATTATTTCCTGGCCTAAATTGCTTCCTGATAGAGTTCGGAGATAATCGGTCAGGGCAGTCTGAGATTCCTGGACAGATCAGGGCTGTCTGATTTCTTAGTTATTTTTACTGTTACATTTTCTTAGAACATGAACTGACACTCTTTTTCCAGTAGCAGATAACAGATGTTTTCCTTAGAGTTTCTGAAATCACTGCCAACTTATTTGTCCTCTCACTGACACTTCCAACTACAGGAGTCAACTTCTCCATGCCAATGACAGGCCATCTCGGAGATATTCACAGGGCTATGTTTCCTCTCTCCATTTCAGGCCTTTCTACTGAAAGAACATCCTTACTAAAAACTTTTTAGTTCTTTATAGTGAGGAAGAAAAGCAAGGCCTAGTTGCAGCCATCGAACCAAGAATTGAGGGCCATGGCTGGAGCAAAACACCCTGAGAAAAGATGGATTCATTTTTGTCAAAGACACAAGGCTCTATGGGAACTCTCATTCTAACTGATTTTCTTCCTAGTAATATATTCACAGAATATGTAGACTATGTAATAATGAAAAATGACATATGCATAACATTTGTGAATATGGAGGGAAGTAAGAAAAACTGCAATGGCCAGAAGTAACTGGTTCTTTGAAAGAGAGCTGGTAGGTACTCTTTTTGGCCTCTAAGCCTTTTAGCACAGTATTTTGTATTGCATTCAAACATATGAAGTTCTTAAAAAGTAAAATCAGGACAAATAGTTAAAAATAAGTTAATTTTCCTAATAAAGTATCACAAACTGCATCTTTAAATTCAGAGGTACTTAACATGAAATTTTTCTCAAGTTAAATTGCCTTTTGTTCTACCGAAGAGTTGATATTCGAAAATTACCAAAGAGAATTATTTTTTTTCTTCCTTTTTAAGGAACCATAGTGAAGTCCACCTGTTTCTGCTGTGAGCTGTTTCTTCCACTTACTGCCCAGTTGCTGTCAATACTCATCCCCATAGGAGACAAGCAGCTCACATCCTGCCTTGATGACATGACAGGTTTGGTAGAAGATCTACCTGTGGTACTGAAAGGCCCTCAGATTCTGTTTCTCAGCATACCTGCCACAGTTCATATACCTAAAGTTGAAGCAGGCACAGGAAGGAAACATAAGAGGGTAAGTTTCTGCTCCCTTTGGATCTACTCCTAATACTCATCCACTCTAGAACTCTAAGTGCACTGTTTTCAAAGCCCAGTTCCAGACTTCTCTCAATTCTGATTTGTCACAAATAGATTGATATCCAGATTCTCTAAATTGAGTTCAAGTTTATGTCATAGACTTGGGTGGGGCCATGTACTCGGTTTCTAGATTAGCACACATCATTTGACATTTGGCCCAAGTAATTTTCCTTAGATTGGATTCACTCATGCACCTGTCTCCACTATGTTCCCATAGAAATTCAGAGAACCCATTGTCTTATAAAGAGAATAAAGGGAAATTTGTTTATTCATGATGTCGGTTCATGATAAGACAATGGTTCCCCATGGCACAGGGCTGCAGCACATATCATAGAACCACTGTTTTCTGAAACTCACCACTGCTCCAACTCTGCTTCAACGTGTTTGTGTGTACCTTAATAGACTAAAATTCTTTCTTGTAGATTGTTAGGGCACTATGTACTTTGCAAAAACTAGGAAGAAAAATTATAGTTAAATACTCCTACAATGAAATTGTTATTTCTGTCTCCACATGTGTTTCACAAATTCTCAGGGAATATGATTTATTCAACTACTGAGGGTAATTCTTTGACTCAGATACAGTATGTGCTTTATAGATGCAGGATCTATGAATGAAGTTAGGTCCTTTGGTTTTTATTCTGATGTGTTAATTTTGTCTCTCATGGAAATTTTTATTTTGATACAGTACACATATATATGCATACATACTTACATACATAGCAGAGCTATGATTGAACGCAGTAACTAAACTTACCTCTTGCAATACAAGCACTCTACCACTTGAAGCATGAGCCCTTTTTGTGTTGTTTATTGTTGAGGTATTTTTTGTCTGTCAAGGGGCTTAAACTCTGTGCCTGAATGTTGTCCTTCAGCTGTTCAACTCAAGGCAAGCCCTCTACCACTTGAGCCACAGCGCCACTTTTGATTTTCTGGTGGTTTATTGGAGATAAGAGTTTCACAGCCTTTCTTCCATGGGCTGGATTTGAACCATGATACTCATATCTGAGCTTTCTGAGTAGCTACTTACAGGTTTGAGCCACCAGTGCATAGTTTATTTTTGAGGTGTTTTTTCCCCTGCTGTCCTGGGTTGCCATTCTGCTTGTGCTTGCATGGATTGCTGGAGATACTTCACTTTATACAGCCATTGTACTTCCAAATGTGCACCAACGTGCTCAGCCATTGGTAGTAATGGGGATCTTATAAAATTTTATGCTAGGACTGGCATCAGACTGAGATCACATCATATCTATCTCAAAAGTCCAAATTAAAGGTTGAGCTATGGAACCCAGCTATACTATTTATATTTTTATTACTTTTCCCTCAAATATTCATAATTTTGAAAGCACCAAGTACAGCAAAAGAAAAATGGAGATATGGGAATCCATTGAGAAAGGTGTGATAATCAGGGTGCAAGTCTTCTGAGGAGAATATCCTCTTAGGAACCATGAAAATGACTGCTGGACTCACTCCAGTTGGCCTGGGATTTATTTTTTGCATCTACACATAGAAGTTTCTCCTTTTTGTGATCTGAGTTTCAGAAAGACAAGCTAAAGGCTTTTGAGTAATAATTGGCAAAATCACATTACTTGATTCCAGTGATGCTCTTTGAGCCTGCATGGATTCAGCAGTTGTGAACATATAAGATGTCGTCTACACATCTGAGGGGATTTGTCATAGTCCTAACAGAGTCTCCTTAAGCGTGGATGCACTTTGCCTCTGACACACTCTGTTTATATGCACTATACTTTGATCCTAAATCAGCATGTCCATGTTTATGCAGATTCCACAAACACATACAACTATTTTGTCCATGTCCTAGCAATGTTTCATTGGAGGCACAGGGGTTCACATGGAGTTAGAGAAAGGGGGGAAAGGGAAGGCATTTCTTACCATCCAGGAGTACCTATTGTCTGCATCTTCATCTTCTATGATCAAGCCCCCATAGGGGCTAAAGTGCAAACCCAATGGCAGATCAGATTCCTCATTCCATACTCTAAGCCTAGCCTGAGGAAAACTGTACTGACGAATTCTCAGCCCAGTGGGCAGACTGAGGACTGAATGGTCATAATGCCCCTTGTCCACCACATTGTCTCTTACAAATATAGGTGGTCCATGAACAGTGTAGCTGGTGATGAAGAAGTGCTGACATTGCTCACAATCTGAAGCAAGAGCAGCAAAAATTAGTCAAGAAATATGTACATTCCCAGATTTAACAATCATGAGAAAGAGCACAGAATGCATATCATTGTCACTTAGTTCTTCATGTGAAGTTACTAGAGTAAACCAGTAATTGGGGGCAAAATGACCTGATGAACTATTATAAAAGCACATTTGCCTTCTGTTTGACCAAGCACAGAGGGTTACTTACACAGGTAATCATCATCGTGGGGTTTACGGATATCTTCATAAGCATAACTCTTTCTTTCCTGTAGGCTGTACATGCTCATTTTTACCTCCTTTTTCCTACGTCCAAGTTGAAAAACAATGGTTAGTTAAGTTGGGGATCAACAATGTTTGTCCCTATTTCTTCAGAAAAGTAAAATCTCTTATTATCAAATTATCATCTATTCTTCTCACATACTCCGGTCCCCCATTAACCTTTGACTCAGAGATACAAAGACTTCATTATAACACTAACTACAAGTTTCTAATTCAATTTTAAGTTTTGGCCATTCCCATTTTCAGGTTTAATTTCTACTTCATTAAATTTCTTATAAAGTGGTCATTGATGAATTTATTCATTCAGAATATGTGTTGAGTGTATGTTAAGTATTGAGCAAAGATGTGGACATACAGGATTGAAAATGTGTGGTCACAGATATATCAGATACTTTGCGTTTATCTGTTATTTTACCTTTTACTTATCGTTTTCAGACAACATGCAGGTTGTACACATTTTTCTTGCCAGTCCTGGGGCTTGAACTCATGGCCTGGCCACTGTCCCTGTGCTTCTTTTGCTCAAGGCTAGCACTCAATAACTTGAGCCACATTGCCACCTCTGGCCTTTTCTGTTCATGTGGTTCTAAGGAATAGAACCAAGGGCTTCATTAATACAAGACACATACTCTACAACTAAGCCACATTCCCAGAGCAGTCTGTGCATCTTTATCCATGTTCTTCAGATTAACATTCAGAAGTTCAGGGAGATTGTAAAATGTGTCATGGCCTAAGTGCCTCCAGGTGGATAATAACCCAAGTGTGTAACTTCATTGTCAAATTCTTATGTGCTGCTCATTGGAAACCTAATTATTAGTTCCACAGCTTAGTTCAGCCAATGTTTGAACTTTCCAAACTCCACCTCACATAATCAGATTACCCTCATCAACCTTGTTAGAATTTCCAAAATTAGTAAATTTCCCAAATTATTTTCTCTTACCCAATTTTTGTTTGCAGTGTTGTCCTTGTGTATTTGCTTCTCCAGGAGGGAACACTGGTTTCTAGGCCTCTTCTAATCCACTTGACTTTGAGAAATTTGTAATTCCTGAGAACTTCTTCAAACTAGGTTCCTTACCTAAGGTTGTCTTGGGCATTCCCTTCAATGAAAGTCACATATAGAATTAGAATCTATTTCCTAAGCCTTTCAACTCCTATCAGTTTTGTCTCAAATCCATATAAGTTAGACTGAGGGAGGGAGAGCACTTGAGAATACAAACCGAAGAGCAAACAAGGTCTGTGAATGAAGGAAATGAAGCTTGGAAGAAGACATGTCTAGTGGAGACATTTAATGAAAGAGAACACGGGGAAAGTGGAGAATTACAAAACTTGGCTGGAAAAAGATATAACAGAGCAGTGAGAATAGGAAGAAATTATTGGCAGAAATCTATATGGACAATTAAGTACATTCAAATTGCAACTAGTTATAACAGATGACTTTGAAATTAGTTTGACTTTTTTCTATGTAATTTTGCCTGAAAAAGTATGTACCATCTAATAGTTGTATAAATTGGTATACATGTCTGTTTTTGAGGTGATAAGGTAAAAAAAAGTGTGATACGGTAAAAAAAGAAAATGTTCATCAGGCAGACTCTAGTGACTCGTGATTGTAATCCTAGTTATTCAGTAGGCTGAGATCTGAGCATTAAGCATGGCAGCCAACCCAAGCAGTAGTTAGACTTATATCCACTTAACCACCATAAAAGCCAGGAGTGGTATTGTGGTTCAAGTTGTTGAGTGCTAGCCTTGCTAGCACAAAAAGAAGGATCTGGAACAGTGATTAGGTCCTGATTGTAAGTCTCAGGCCCAGCACCAAAAAAATTTCACCAAAGAATCTTGTGAATTATTTAAATACATCATCAATGGGACTAAGCATTTCTTTCTGCTTTTTTTTTTTTTCCGGTCCACGGCCTGGGCCTTTTCCCTGAGCATCTTTGGCTTGAGACTAGCACTTTACCACTTGAGCCACAGCACCATTTTCAGCTTGCTTTTCCTGTTTATGTGGTACTAAGGAATCAAACTGAGGCCTTCATGCATGCTAGGCAAGCACTCAACCATTAAGCTACATTCCAAGCCCCTAATTATTTGTTTTTGAGCCCTGATATAAATTTACTTTCTGTGACATCTCTAGTTGAAATAAATTAGTTGAAATTGATTTGAAGACGTTAACTTCAGTATTTCTCGAGCCTGTTACTTTTACTTAAATTTCAAAACTGATTAATTATTACATATATTGATTATAACTTATTGTTTATCCTGAAAATATTGAGGGGGGTTCAGTTGAGACTTCAGACCTCTGAAGAAAGATCAGTTATTGTCCAACCACTCAGACTCACATGTAGAGGCTACAGCTAAACAAACAACTATGGAAAGTTCCAGAATCAGCTAACTAAAGCTCAGAAGAAGGGACCAATCCTCCTCTTCCTCAAAGAATTGACATTTGAAATTAGCCTCAGAAGGATATGTATCTATGTGAAATATTATGTCACTTTTTTTAGTTGTCTCTAAACTTTCCTTAAAACTTACAAATAGTGTGGATTTATTGGTGCATCTATCAATTTGTTATAACAAAATGAAGAGTGATTGGAACAAAGATTGGAACAATCATTCAGTGAATGGTGTGAAGGTGTGAATGGCTAAGATAGATAAGACTTTATAATGCTGTGTAAGTATTTATGAACTTGTAAGTGCCTTTAGAGAAAATGTATTGGTAGACTTCACCACCACTAGGTGTGATCTCAGACACAATACATTTTTAGATTTCAGTTTTCTCATCACGTAAGTGATTATAGTTTACTATTTGCCTCATTATGTTGTTGTAATATTCAAGTCTATTTGTTCATGGGACATTTAAAATAAAATCTAAAATATTGTGAAAATAAAATAAGTGGTAGTGATTATTGTGGATATGAATTGAATCTTAGAATGAATATGATAAGAACAGAAGAGATCAGGAAAAGGAAGCAGATGTTCCTAGGGCTTCATCTCTTACTTGGAACCATGAAGAAAGTTTACTCATCAATACAATTTGGGAGACATTTATCTTCTGACGCTTACCCTGTTCAGTTCTGAAGGTCATCCAAGAAAGTTTGACTAAAAGTAATGAGAAATCTGGATTTTGGTTACAAAATATCTCCAAACTGTGGATTCTCATTTTTGACAGCAAATCTCAGCCAGAGAGAAAAGACTCTATTTTAGGAAAATGTTTTCTGAATTATCATTAAGGCTTGTCCCTATATCTTTTTCTTAAATTTCTTCAAACCTAGACAAAACCCATCTTTGCTTCACTCTGTGTTCATAAGCTATCTGTTATAATTTAATTGGCTTTTGATGACAAGAAACACTAAGCAAATTAGGAACAAGAGGGAAAGATTATTTAGTTAAATAGCATACATCATGGTCAACTTAGTTTTATTTCAGTGATGAAGGATTGTTTAACACACATAAATCTTAATGTGCAATGCAACATGTAAGCAGATCAAGGACAAAAATCACACACTCATTTCTCTGGATGCAGAAAAAGCCTTTGACAAAAGTAAACATTCTTCTTTTTTTTTTTTTGGTCAGTGGTGGGGCTTGACCTCGGGGCCTGTTTGCTATCCCTCAGCTCTTAAGCTCAAGGCAAGCATTCAATCATTGAGGCACAGCACTACTTCCAGTTTTCTGGTCGTTTATTGGAGATAAGAGCTTCACGGACTTTCCTGCCCGGCCTGGCTTTGAACTGTGATCCTCAGAGCTCAGCTTACTGAGAAGTCAAGATTACAGGTGTAATGCCCAGTTAAAGTCAGCATTCTTTTATCATAAAACCCTTGAAGAAACTAGTGATACTGGGTATATATCTCGATAGGATTAGGGGTATATGTGAAAAATTAAATCATTTCTGCTAATAGCAGGAATGACACAAATGTTTATTTTTTCACTCTTTTCCCGTATTGAATGCAATCAAGCCACAGAAATAAGCAAAGAGAAAGAAATAAATAGGTCAAAAGAGAAGAAACCATTTAAATTATGCTTGTTCACAGATAACATGATCCTATATTTAAAGATCCTAAAAATTTCCAGAGAAAAATTCTAGATCTGATAAATGCTATTGGAAATGTGCCAGAATATATGATCAACATGTAAAAATCATCAGCTTGTCTGCCAACAATGAACAGTCTGGGAAAGAAATCAGAAAAATCACAATAGTCTCAAAAAATTAGCTTAAGATTGTGCTTAACTAATGAAGTAAAAGACTTCTATAATGAAAAGTATAAAACCTCAAATAGAACTGAAAGCCAACCTGGCCAGGTAAGTTTGTGAGACTCTTATTTCCAATTAAGCACCAGAAAATAGGAAGTGGTGCTGTGGTTCAATTGGTAGAGTGCTCACCTTGAGTTGAAGAAGTCAGAGACAACACTCAAGGCAACTGTCAGGACTGACGATGATGATGATGATGATGATGATGATGATGATGATGATGATGATGATGGTGATGATAATAATAATAAAGTTAAAAATTGGCACTATGGATTGCATTTCATTCTTCCAAAATTATAAGTTGAATTCCCAATCCTCAAAATATTATTTGGAGATGGAGCCTTTGGTAGGTAATTAGGGTAAGATGACATCATGGAGGTGAGGCCTGAGATGGATTTAACTTTCACAGAAAAAGAAAAGAAAGATCCTTTCCATCTCAACTGTTCTTCCATTCCCAGTCATGAACATATCAAGATTTCATGTAGATACACAATGAGATATAGGCCATCTACAAACCTAAAATAGATCCTTCATCAGAACCCAGTCACACTAGCGTACTGGTTTGAGTTTTCAAGCTTTCAGAACTATGAGAAATAAATTTTTATTTAATTAACTCACTGTATACTATTTGGTTATGGCAGAATTAGTTGAACACACAATGATAAAAACACTGGAATTCACCGATTTTTACAAAGAAGATACATAAATCTTTGTATGTGGCTAACAAATGTATGAAAATATGCTCAATATTACTAAGCAGTAGGGAAATGTAAGTAAAATGTCAATGACTCTTTAGGATGCTTACCATAAAAGTAAATAAAAGGATACTGGATGCTGGGCACTGGTGGCTCTCGCCTGTAATCCTAGCTGAGGAGGCTGAGGTCTGATCATGGAGCAAAGCCAGCCTGGGCAGGAAAGTCTGTAAAACCAAAACACCAGAAGTGCCGCTATGGCTAAAGTGGTAGAGCACTAGCTTTCAGCTAAAGAACTGAGGGACAGCACCCAGGCCCAGAGTTCAAGCTCCACGACCAATAAAATAATGGAACCTGTGCTCGCTGCTGGTAGAAATATAAAATAGTGCAGTTGCCTTGGGAAATAGTATGAAAAGCACTCTAAAAATTAAAAGCATTACTAGCTTATTATCTAGCAATCTAATTCCTAATATACATAGAGACAGGAAAGAAGGAGGAATGGAAAAAAGTAAGGAAACAAGAAATGTAAATAGATCCTAAATAGATATTGGCACATTGAGTATAACTGCAGCATTATTAATTCTATTGACAGTTGTAAAGAAGTTGCATAGGAAAACATAGACATTATATATGAGTTCCAAATTACATAACTACATAAAGGAAGAACAGTTAAGTTTCACCTGTCTTTTCCCAGGTTTATCCAATGTGAATAACATAGACAGGGGTAACATTTCCACAGTCTATCGTGGATCTTTGGCACAGAGTACATTGCAGATTCCATGTTCAATTCAAATCAAAGACATCAGGTTGCAACCTTGTGATTTCTGTCACCGTTCTCTCTGTCTGGTCTGTTCTTTCTATGTGAACTCTCTAAGTGAAGGCATTTGACCACATAACCCCTCTGTGATATATAAGTGCATACCACACTGGAAACCCTTCAAAAGCACAATCTTACTTGGGTCAATTTGACCAAAAGATGAAGAATACAAAAATCTTGAACAGAGAATCAAGTGGACCAATCTCTCCATGATTCTAGTAGCATTTATTCTTCTCTCAACTCCAGTAAGAAATTGGTTCTATTTTTGACAGTTTCCGTTTTTGTTGTGATTGTTCAATGTCTTTCTCTGCGTGGTTACTTCACTAAATGGACTACTTTCCATGGTCTTTCATGAGATTGCAAATGACTGCAAATAAGTCAACAAATATATGTTTTCCAGGTGTTAGATAGAAAATCAATGCATCAAGAAAACATGGAATATAATATTGTATCAAATTGCTGTATGTACTTAACTACGTAATAGAGTGATGAGGATCACTTTTTACTTGAATTTTACCCTACTAAACATCTAGCAGAGTCCTGCCTCTATCTATGTTTCTCTCCTCCCTTGGATTTTTGCAACCATCTTCTAACAAGCTTCTCTTTTGCCACGTTTCTAATTTTTTACATTGCTATCAGATTTTTTACCAAAACTATTTTAATAGTGTTTTGATAAGTTATCTGAAGAGAGCGAGAGAAAGGGACAGCAGTGGTGATAGAGAGATACTCATCTTCCTAACAACTCCAATTTCATCCTCCAGAAGAGAGAGAAAAATCAGGCTCTTACCATCATCCATAATGGTATTTTATTATAACTCACTCAACAAAACAGCAGAATAAGTTAAGAGTGAGTCAATTACAAGTGGCTCATCTCCAGTGATTAATTAAGCACTGAAATCATTTTGGTGTTACTCATCCATAACCAAATACAGAATTCTCTTCTTTTTATTCACCATCCAAAGAAACCCAAAGTGGATCTATGGCTCAGGTGGTAGAGCAATAGCTTTGAGCAAAAATGTTTAAGGGCAGTTCCTAGACTCTGAGTTTAAATTGTAAGATTTATGTCCGCACACAAAGAAAATGTGTTCCCAAATATATGTCCTCCCATGTTCTTTGAATGTTATATGAATGATCTAGGGATAAAAGGTGTCCAGACAGATTTTAGGCTCGTGCACATTTTGTAATAAACAATATCTTCCATTCAAAAACTGAACTGGAAATAGTGTCATCTGTGTTATGAGGAATGGACCACACATACTGTGGAGACTTTAAGGGAGCAGTGGAGAAATCTTTGCTCTCATGTCCTGGGCTTAACTGAGGACAGTCTTTTCACATCTATTGTTCCCCAAAGAAGTGGGTGATCATCTGACTCCAGTCTCAAAGGGCTGGAACTCTTATTTCTGAGAAGAGTATATAAAATTATCTTGATAAGTCATTGCTTATTATACAGACACAGTAAACAACTTTATGCTTTTAATCACTCTGCATGCCTGAAAGTAATAATGCTCATCACTTCTGTCCAAATCTTTGAATAATATTCAAGTATATATATCCTACTCAAAACAATGAAAGGATAAGAATTCTTGGTTCAGTGAATGCTTAAGAATAAAAAAAGATTTCCCATTACACCTAGTTACCTCTTCAATGAAGGATTTCTCTTCATAATTTACGGAGATCTGTGACAACAATTTTCCCCCATTGGGTTTCTTTTCTGTGTTAATGTTCCAATGCTTGCTGAAAGTTGACATCCAGTTGATAGACTTCCTCTAATGCTTACTTTTACGGAGATGCTGTCGTGTTTCCAAGTCTTTGGTACCTGTTGAGATATAACTTTTTGCTGAATGTGTTTCTTTATTTGTTGTATTTAGTTTCTGTCTTGTGGATTTTCTCAATTTCACTGAGGACTGACTTCAGATTAAATGTCATTGAACATTTGTTCCATTCATTAGGTTTCGTTTCTCCTATATGTCAGTTCTCTGATCAACAATGAGGTATGCCTCCCAGATGAAAATCTCTACACACTGGTAATATTCATCAGGTTTCTCTCCTGTGTGTGTTCTATAAATTAACATGAACGTGTGTTTCTGGTGCAAACAGAGGGATGAATTCTTTTTAAAAAAACACACTTGTTGCATTCATAGAATTTCTCTCATTTCAGTGTTCAGTGAAGAATGCTCAGCTGAGCCTTCTGGGTAAAAGGCTGTAAAGTTGCTGCATTCGTGAGACTTCTCTCGCTTGTTGGTGCTCTGATGCAAACTGAGTTTTCTTCCAGGTGAAAGACTTTCCACATTTATTACGCTCCTGAAATTTCTCACCTCTGTGAATTCCATTATGCTTACTGAGGTCTGGACTCTGGTTGAAGGATATTTCACACCTGTTACATTCACAAAATTTCTCTCTTGTGTGTCTTCTCTGATGATCAGTAAGTTCTGCTTCCGTGTAAAGACTTTCCACACTTAATACATTCAGAAATTTTCTTACCTGTGTGTGTTTTTGATGGATGTTAAGGTTTGCCTTCTCAGTAAAAGATTTTCCACACAGGACACATTCATAAGGTTTCTCTCCTGTGTGTCTTCTGTTTTTGTTAAGTAAGGTTTGCCTTATGGGTGAAAGATTTTCCACACTGGATACATTCATATGGTTTCTATCCTGTATGTGTTCTCTGATGTTTGTTAAGGTGTAACTTCCAAGTGAAAGAATTTCCACACGTTACAATCATAAGGTTTCTGTCCAGTGTGTCATCTCTGATGGACAGTAAGTGGTGCCATCTGGATGACAGACTTTACATATTTTTCATATTCATAAAGTTTTTCTCCTGTGCGTTCTCTGATGGAGTGTAATGTGTGCCTTCTGGGTGAGAAACATTCATAAGGTTTTTCTTAAGTGTGTCTTTCTGATGATCAGTAAAAGCTGCCTTACAGGTGAAAAACATTGCACTCTCGATACATATGTAAGATGTCTCTCCTGTGTTTTTTCTCTGATGATTAGTAACAGCTTCCTTCCAGGTAAAGGATGTAACATACTCGATACATTCATAAGGTGTCTCTACAGTGTGGATTCTCTGATGGATGTGAAGGTCTTCTTTATGGATGAAAGACTTTACGTACATGATATAATCATAAGGTCTTTCTCCTGGGTGTCTTCTCTGATGATCAGTAAGGACTGCCTTCTTGGTAAAAGACTCTCCAAACCTATTAAAATCATAGGATTTTTCCCCTGTATGTCTTCTCTGATGGACAGTAAGTAGTGCCTTCTGGTGAATGATTATCCACATTTGTTACATTCATAAGGTTTTTCTCCTGTATGTATTATCTGATGCAAAGTGAGGTATGACTTTAGCCAGAAAGACATGCCATATTTGTTGCATTCATAAGTTCTCTCTTCTGTATGAGTTCTCTGATACATGTTGAAAGTTGACTTCTGGGTGGAAACTGTCCAATCCTCATATTCATAAGGCTTGTCTTCTGTGGGCATTTGAGGTGGGAAAGTGAGGTCTGACTTCCGAGATATATAATTTTTTTTCATCTTATATACTCATTGGAGTTCTCCTCTGCATATTTGCTCTGGAATTTTACAATGTGAATTTCCCTACTGATAGGTTTTTCACATTAATTACCTGAAAAGGATTCTCTCTTTTGAATATTTTCTGATGAGTAGTGACTGTACTTCTTATGTAGAATGTTTTTCCTTATTCAGGGCATTCTGATGTTTTCCTCTGTCCCTGAAGTATTTCTTGGGCAAAGAGAGGACACTTACCATAGTCTTTCCTATATTCATCATGGTTATAGGAAAGCTGTCCCACATAAGCCCAACTATGTCTAAAGAATATTGTCTGTGACTGAAAAAAAATCTCCTTTTTTACACCACATTCAAAATATTGCGACTCATCATTTTGATCAAAATGCTCCAAATATCTCAGGGATTGTTCAACTACGGGAGACAGAGCAGGCCAATATGCACCATGCATCTCATCAGGTTCAATATAGAGAAGCATGTTCTGGCACTCAATGAACTCCATAATTTTCATCCCTAATGAGTTTCTATTATTCCCAATCAGCTCTGGGTTAGGATTTGAACTCATATGAAAAGTTCTTAATAATTTGTGACAGGTACTTCCCATAGATAGTCATGTGGACTTTCCTGGCAGGTCTTAATCATGTACTCCATTTCTTGGACATCTAAAATGAGGCATAGAACCAGGTGCTGGGATCTTATGCTTATAATCTTAGCTACTCAGGGGGCTGAAATATGAGGATCATAGTTCAAAACCAGCCAGGCAGGAAAGTCCTTGAGACTTTGGCAATGTTGGGATTTGAACTGAAAGCCTAGCAGGCCCAATTGGTGAAAGAGTCAAGGTGAGGACACCAGCATGTGAACTGAGGAGCTAGGCCATTCCCAGGACCTGACAATGAGCCCTAGGGAGGGCCAGGATTAGCATAAATTCATACTTGATACATAGAATCTGTATTGACATATATGTGTGTGCAATATCTTATGTTCAGTGCATTTCTTCTCCTTAATTTATGTCTAATTTATGATGATATTGTGAACTTCACTGAGTATGGTGACATATGTAACTATACTGACATGGATGACGACCTGTTCCCATGGTTATAAGGTTGCCTATGCATTCATTCTCCATCCTAGCTGAGACCCAGGACTTCCACATTAGAGGAAATCAGACACAATGACTGGCTTCTGACATCAGGCTGAATCTTTTGTCAGGCCTGGGATTTGAACTCAGGTCTGGGTAACCCCGTTGCATTGTGGGAGAAGGGGAAGCTCATCATCCCTGAAGACTAGAATGTCAGGCCTGGTCCAGGACCTGATTTGAAGTGCCAGCAGTGGACAAAATAACAAGCTTACATTGTTAAACATAGGATCTCTATTTACATACAGGTGTGGTATGCATCTTGCTTTCAATTTAGTTATTTTTTAAATTTTGAGTCTTATTCATGGATGTATTGTGTATTTTATTGAGTATAGTGACAGGTATAGCTGTGCTGCCGTGGATGACAACCTATTCCCATGGCTATACAGTTGCCTATATAGCATTCTCCATCCTCGATGAGGCCCAGGACCTTCACAGGACAGGAAATCATGTGGATCCATTGGTTTCTCACATCAGGATGAATTTTTTGGCTGTGCTGGGGTTTAAACTCAGAGCTTAGCAGGCAGAATTGGGGAATGAGTCAAGGTGAGCACACCAGCCTGTTAGCCACTAAGGTGTTAGGCCGTTCACAGGACCTGAGCTTGTGCCCCATGAGGGTCAATATACTCATGAAATCATAATTTAAAGACAGGAGCTATATTTCCATACATGGGTGGGCGGCATCTTGCGTTCACTCTACTTATTCTCTTGATTTCGTGTCTTATTCATGGATGCAATATGTATTTTACTGAGTGTGATAATAGTTATAACTATGCTGACGTTGCTGCCAACCAATTCCCATAAGTATAGAGTTGCCTATATAGCATACTCCATTCTAGCTGAGACCCAGGACTTTCACAGCATAGGAAAACTGGTGCAACTATTGGCTTCTCATATCAGGATGAATCTTTTGGTAGTGGGATTTGAAATCAAGGCCTAGTGGGCTCAAGTGGTGGATGAGTCATGGTGAGCACACCAGCACGTGAGCCACTAAGCATCTAGGTCTTTCTTGGAACCTGAGATCAAACCCCGGTGGGCGCTATAGTAGTCATAAATTCAGAATTTAAACAGAGGATCTATATTTCCATACATGGATGGGCAGCATCTTGGGTTCAGTGTAGTTATTGTCTTTATCTGGTGTCTTACTCATTGATGTATTGTGTATTTTCTTGAGTATAGGATGGCAGATATAACTGTGGTGACCTGGATGACAAGCTATTCCCATAAGTATAAAGTTGCCTATGAATTTTCCATCCTAGCTGCGACCCAGAACTTGCACAGCACAGAAGAACAGGTGCAACGAATGATTTCTCACATCAGGGTGAATTTTTGGAAGTGCTGTGATTCGAACTCGGGGCCTAGGAGGCTCAACTGCCCAATGGGTCCACATGAGCAAACCAGCCTGTGAGCCACTAAGGAGCAGGGCTGTTCCCAGGAGCTGAGATCAAGCCCGAGGGAGGCCACAAGAGTCCTCAATGCATCATTGAAACATGGGATGTATATTCACATCCGTGTGTGGACTGCCTCATGCATTGAGCGTAGTTATCCTCTCTATTTTGTATGCTATTCATGGATGTATTATGTATGTTCTTGAGTATATATGACAGGTGTAACTGGGCTAACATGGATGACAACCTTTTCCCATGGCCACAGGGTGGCCCATGCATTCTCCATCCTAGCTGAAACCCAGGACTCACACAGGAAAACAGGTGAAACGTCTGGCTTCTGAAAGGATGAATATTTTGGCACTGCTAGGCCAATGGGTCCGCATAAGCACACCAGCCTGTGAGCCACTAAGGAGCTGGGCCATTCCCATGACCTGAGATCGAGTCCCAGGGGTAAGGCAGGGGGAGCACAATAGTCATCTATTCATAAGCTGAAGGTATTAAGCAAATAAGTACATATCTGTATAGTGTAGGAGAGATGGAGACCTGTGATTGAATCCAATCTACCCTGTGACTATTGATTCTTGGATCTTCCCCAATGCCACCATTTAATGACTCTGATGATTATGGTCACGCTTCATCAACTCTTCACTAAAAATAATCAATACCCCATGAGTCTTGAATATCATTTCCTACTCGAATCCTCAGGAACTACTCATTCAAGGAAGAGATTGATCATATTTCATGGCTCTTCTTAGGTCTGGAATTGAGTATCTCAGGAACTCCTGCCATTTCCTCAATGTAGGATGGCTGACCAGGATTCGACCTCGGGGCCTCCGTTGCCCGGTCATCCTGTGGCTCCCCCGACAGCCAGCAGGCCTTCAGCCACACCAGGTCACCTTCAATCTGCAGTCCACCGGGTTCGGTCTTACCATGGACAACATTCAAATGAAAATAAACCTAAAAGCACCAGTGGGAACTTCCCGCACTTTTTTCTCCTCCGGCTTTTTACTTTTTCCTACAATCCCTGGAGTCCTAGGATCTGAGAATGGGCTGTGGGTCCGGAGGCTGCAGCCTAGGATGATCGGTCCTGAGGCAGAGTTGCCACAACTTGAGTTCAAACCCCAGGTCTGGCAAAAAATATTAAAAATTGAAAAATTATGAATGAAGCACTGTAGCTCAGAATTTGCGCCATTTTACTGCCAGAGCTGGGATGTGAAATCAGGTCTAGGTAACTCTTTTGCACTGTGGGGGAAGGGGAAGCTCACTATCGTTGAAGACTACAAGGTCAGGCCTGGTCCCAGGGCCTGAATTGAAGCCCCAGCTCAGGGAAAAATCATATGCCCAACTATGTTACACATAGGATCTCTATTTACATACATGTGTGGAATGCATCATATTTTCAGTGTAGTTGTTCTTTTTATTGTGTGTCTTAGTCAAGGATGCATTTTGTATTTTATTGCATATGATGATAGATATAACTGTGCTGACTTGGATGGCAACCTATGCCCATTTCTATAGAGTTTCCTACTCCTTCTCCATCCTAGCTGAGACTCATGACATTCTCGGGACAGGAAAACAGGTGGATCAATGGGCTTCTCACATCAGGATTCATGTTTTGGCAGTGTTGGGATTTGAACTGAGAGCCTAGCACGCCCAAAAGAGTCAAGGTGAGGACACCGGCCTGTGAGCAACTAAGGAGCTAAGTCATTCTCAGGACCTGAGGTTGTGCCCCAGTGAGGGCCAGGATAGGCATAAATTCATAATTGAAACGTAGGATATGTATTGACATATATGTGTGGATAGCATCTTGCATTCAATGCAGTCCTCCTTATTTTGTGTCTAATACATGGAGGTTTTGTCTATTTTACTGAGTATGGTGACAGGCATAACTCTGCTGACATGGATGATGACTTGTTCCCATTGTTATAAGGTTGCCTTTGCATTCATTCTCCATCCTAGCTGAGACCCAGGACTTCCATAGGAGAAGAAAACAGGTGAAAAGACTGGGTTCTAACATCAGGATGAATCTTTTGTCAGGCCTGGGATTTGAACTCAGATCTGGGTAACCCTGTTGCACTGTGGGGGAAGGGAAAGCTCATCATCCCTGAAGTGTAGAATGTCAGGCCTGCTCCAGGGCCTGATTTGAAGTCCTAGCAGTGGACAAAATAACAAGCTTACCTTTTTTAAACATAGGATTTCTATTATACAGGTGTAGTATGCGTCTTGCTTTCAATGTAGTTATTTTTTTATTTTGATTCTTATTCATGGATGTATTGTGTATTTTATTTTGTATGGTGGCAGGTATATCTGTGCTGCCATGGATGACAACCTATTCCCATGGCTATAGAGTTGCCTATCTAGTATTCTCCATCCTTGATGAGGCCCAGGACTTTCACAAGACAGGAAAACAGCTATAAAGATTGGTTTCTCACATCAGGATGAAACTTTTGGTATTGCTGGGAGTTGAACTCTGGGCCTAACAGGCCCAACTTTCTAATGGGTCCATATAAGCACAACAGCTTTTGAGCTACTAAGGATCTAGGCCCTAATCAGGACCTGAGATTGAGCTCCGGGGTGGGATTTGTGCACCATATTCATCCATTCATAAGCTGAAACTAGTATGCTAATAAATACTTATTTGTATAGAGAAGATGTGTCAAGCTGTGTTGGAATCCTATCTACCATGTGACTACCAATTCTTGGATCTTTCCCAATGCCTCAATTTCCTGAATGTAATTATTATTGTCACATTTCGTGAAGTCTTAATTAAAAATAATTGTTGTGCCAAAGGTCTTGCCTATCATTTCCTATGTGAATCATGCATGAACTTCTCATCTATTCCCTAGGCCTGAATGCAAACACCAGCCCGAAAAATGTAACATTATAGACATTTTAAATATGTGATTTATACTTACATCTATATATTCAGTCTGTATCGTGTTTGTTGGAGTGATTCATTATATATTCTTATTGATTGATTG